>NW_027184084.1:616406-924609 GCF_041296385.1 Aphelocoma coerulescens | reverse complement strand
CGCTTATAGTTTTCATATTCCCAAAATCTTTTGTTAGGCAATCATATTTATAAGGCTTTCCTGTTTCATCTTCCCCAACAATGGACAATTCTTTAAGCCACTTAAAGTTGTGACCGCCTCTGTGATCCACACTTAAGAATAGACTAACTCCCCCCCCAAGCTCCCTCTTGTTTCCAGCGCTGGGAGAGGTGGCTGCAGGCCCTGTGTGGGGGCCAGCAGGCCCAGCCAGACCCTGCTTGGGCCAGGCTGGGCCGGGCCACTGCCAGCCTGGAGCCATGGGCCTGTTCCAGCCATGGAACCCCCCCCCTCCCCCCACTGCCTTGCCGTTGGCAGCCAGAGCGGCTCGGAACCCCCCCCCCCCCCCCCACTGCGGCCAAGATTTCAGCAAAGCAGCACCTCTGTTCCTGCAGAGGTCAGGTGACCAACAGCGATAAGCCACATTCCAGCTGCAAGGCCGAGGTGAGATTAACCCTTTTATTGCTGTGAAGAGCTGAAAACCTGAAGGAAGAGAGAGAGGAGATGCTTAAAGCTGAAAGTCTGTTGTGAAGCTATGATATATCAGAGTATCCTGTTGTAATTTCATGAAGATATGGGGGGTGGAGTGTTCAACTCGTAAGCAATAAGCAGATGCTGACGCAGCTGTCATTTCATGAGAAGTTTGGACAGGGAGAGATGGACCAGATGAGGACTTTTGCTCCAAATGGGAAAGGAGAAAACCTCAGTTCCTAGAGATGCTCCCAGAGATAGTCTTAAAGATGAAGATGAGGAAGACCCTTTGCTCCCAGGGAAGGAGAAGGGCCTCTGATTTTTTGTTTCTGAACGGCTCAACCTTAAAATTGTACCCCAAAAAACTTCAAGAGTGGACCCTCGAAAGCAGTTGCGGGAAAAGCTGCAAGTCGGGGGAAGGGACTCACATTGCGAGCAGAGAGACTCCTCTTCCTAAATGGACTGAACAATATTTGGAAGTGGGTGGCTGTCTCGTTGTGATACTGTTTTCATAGCACGAGCAAGAAGAGACTTCTCTTTCTAAATGGGCTGAACAAGGTTATTATAGAAGTGGTAAACAGACTGAACATCTTAAGGGTTGTCTTTTTACATTGTCACTGGGAGAAGGGAGGAAGGTGGGGGGAGGAGGAGAGTTCTGAAGGTGGAATAATTTTTTCTTATTTTAGGTCTGTTAATAAACTTCTTTATATTCATTCAAGTTTGGTGCCTGCTTTGCGTTTCTCCTAATTCTTATCTCACAGAAGATAAACAGTAATGAGTATTTTAGCCCAAACGACTACACTAAATTGGTGTTTCCGCCCGGTTACAAACCCAACCTGTGACACTAGCCCAGGTGTCTATAACGCTATTCTTGAAATGAGTCCCGTTGTTGGACTCAATTATTTTGGGGGTACCATGCTTCCACAGGACTTGCTTTTCAAGGCCCAGGATGGTGTTCCAGGCAGTGGTGGGAGGCATGGGGTACATCTTCAGCCATCCAGTGGTTGCTTCTACCATTGTGAGCGTGTAAAGCTTGCCTTGGTGAGTTTGTGGCAGTGTGATATAATGAATCTGCCAGGCCTCCCCATACTTATATTTGGACCACCGCCCTCTGTACCACAGGGGCTTCACCCCCTTGGTCTGCCTGATGGCAGTGCACATTTCACAGTCATGGATAACCTGAGCTATGGTGCCTATGGTTAAGTCCACCTCTCGGTCAGAAGCCCATCAGTAAGTCACATCTCTTCCCTGATGACCTGAGGCATCATGGGACCACCTAGCTAGAAACAACTCTCCCTTATGTTGCCAATCCAAATCTACCTGTGACTCCTTGATTTTTGCAGCTCGATCCATCTATTCATTGTTACAGTGCTCTGCATTAGCCTGACTCTTAGGCACATGCACATCCACATCCACATGACAGATTTTCACAGTCAGCTTCTCTACCTGGGTGGTGATGTGTTGCCACTCATTAGCAGCCCAGATTTGTTTTCCTCTATGCAGCCAATTGGCCTTTTTCCACCTTTCCAGCCTCCCCCACAGAGTGATTGCTAGCATCTGCAAGTCAGTGTAGAGGTAGAGCTTTGGCCACTTCTCTCGTTCAGCAAAGTACAGGGTCAACTGGATGGCTTTGAGCTCTGCAAATTGACTCGATCCACCTTCTCCTTCAGTAGCTTCTGTGACTTCTTGTGTGAGGCTCCATATGGCTGCTTTCCATTTTCAGTTTGTCCGTACAATGCAACAGGAACTGCCAGTGAAAAGAGCATAGCATGTTTCTTCCCTTGGTAGTTGATTGTACGGTGGAGCATCCTTAGCACGTCACCTGTTCCTGATCATCTGTCAGACCAAAGTTTTCACCTTCAGGCCAATTTGTAATTACTTCCAAGATCCCAGGGCGATTTGGGTTTCCAATATGGATGCACTGTGTAATCAAGGCAATCTACTTACTCCATGTAGCGTTAGTGGCGTGATGTGTAGAGGGAACCTTTCCTTTGAACATCCAACCCAACATGAATAGTCAGAGTGCCAAGTTGTGCTTCTGTGCCAATCACCTCTGAGGTGGATTGAACACCTTCAAAGACTGCCAGGATTCCCTTCTCTGTTGGTGTCAGAGACTGAAATAATTCATGCCTCAAAAACTGATAAAACGTTTTTGCTCATTATAAGAGAAACTGTATAAAGAAGCTACCACTGTAGCAGATTTGGTTTGAAACCAGGCAAAAACACCAATTTAGTGAAGTGGTTTGGTCCAAAGTACTCATTACTGTTTACCTTCTGTGAGATAAGAATTAGGAGAAACACAAAGCAGGCACCAAACTTGAAAGAATATAAAGAAGTTTATTAACAGACCTAAAAGAAAGAAAAAAAAAATCATACCACACCTTCAGAACAATTCTCCTCCCCCCACCTTTCTCCCTTCTCCCACTGACAATGTAAAAAGACAACCCTTGAGATGTTCAGTCTGTTTACCACTTCCATAATAACCTTGTTCAGTCCATTTAGGAAGAGGAGTCTCTCTTGTCCATGCTATGAAAACATTATCACAACAAGACAGCCGCCCGGGTTGGTTCTCTGCTTGCATGTGAGTCCCTTCCCCCGACTGCTTTCGAGGGTCCAATCTTGAGCTACTGGGGTGTAATTTTAAGGTTGAGCCATTCAGAAACAAAAGTTCTCTTCACCCATCTCTGGGAGCATTTCATCTCTAAGAACAGAGGCCCTTCTCCTTCCCTGGGAGCAAAGGGTCCTCCTCATCTTCATCTCTAGGACTATTTCTGGGAGCATCTCTAGGAACTGAGGTTTTCTCCTTTCCCATTTGGAGCAAAAGTCCTCATCGCTTCCATCTCTCCCTGTTCAAACTTCTCATGAAATTACAGCTGCTTCAGCATCTGCCTATCTCAGCACAGGTTCTTTTGCTTACAAGTACGAGTTGAACACTCCACCCCCCATATCTTCATGAAATTACAACGGGTACTTTGATACATCATAGCTTTACAACAGAATTTCAGCTTTAAGCATCTCCTCTTTCTCTTCCCTCAGGTTTTCAGCTCTTCATAGCACTAAAAGGGTTAATCTCACCTAGGCCTTGCATCTGGAATGAAGCTTATTGCTGTTGGTCACAAGATCCTTTGCCGGACAGCAGGGCAGCTTCAGCTGAATCTTGGCAGCACTGGAGAGGGGGACCTGGGCTACTCCGTCTGCCCACAGCAGGGCTTTTGGGGGGGTGGTTTCTGCGGGTGGAACAGGGCCCATTGGCTCCGGGATGGACGTGGCCCGCCAGGCCCCGCACGGGACCCTCAGCTACCTGTCCCAGCACCGGAAACGAGAGAGGGCTCTGCCCGGGGTTTACTATTCTTAAGCGTGGATCACAGAGGCGGTCACAATTTCAAGACGTTCAAAGAATTGTCCATATTCAAGCTGGCCATCTGATAGGTTCTGTTAGGTCACAGACGAAGCTGTAAGCACCCCTTTGCAAGAACATCACTTCTGGGACTATGCTTGCTAACCCATGGCAACAATCAAAGAAGCCTCCCTGAAGATACCTGACTGGGACTTTGGACTTTAAGTTAAACCACTAAGATTAGATAAATGGAAAACCCATTCTTTAATCATCTCAGGCCTAGGAAAAAACAAAGCTGAAAGAGAAGAATGCATCCACAAGAAAGCTAAACGCAGCAATGGTTCTTCCCTGGCTGAGTTTGGGGTGGGGGACACCACAGCCCACAGAAGCCAGGTTTGCACAGACTTCCCGGTGAAACGAGGTGGGGGGAAGAGGTTTCAGGTGTAAGTTCTGGTTAGAGGAAGTGAACACCCATCCTTCCTTACACAAACAGGCCCAGCTGTGGAACCCCCAACCCCACAGGACACATCCACAGGACATTCACGTGAGAGGCAGCTGAGGGAGTGTCATAATCCATCAAAGACCCCTCAAAATGTCCCCCAGAGTCATTCCTGAAGCCTTGCACCACAGGACTGCAACAAACCTGGAGTCTGTTGTAAGAGACAATGGCAAACTCCCCTCCGCCCAAGGAGATGCCTAGGTTTTCCTACCTAGCCTGAGCATATATTAACCCATGGGATTCTATGCTTTTCAGGGGGACCTTCACTACCAAGAAGACCAGCTGGAGAGGATCAATGGAACATTGTTGGGATCCACGGAGTGGTGATATTTTCCTTATTCCATCCCTGTCACTCTCTTTCTATCCCCTCCGCCTATTTTCTATTTCTTTCTTTCTCTCTCTCTCTCTCATATTTACTATGAAATAAAACCCATAGTATTGTCACTGGCATATGGTGTCGTTTGCACCTTAATTGGGGCAGAGGCATTTCTAAAGACTTTATTAACCAGATCATGACAGTTGGGGTGTAGTGTAGTAATGAGAAATGAAGACACATGGATTCCTCTTGGTAGTAGCAGAGACAAATCATTTATTGCCAAAATCCAGGCTATTTTATGCTGTATTCAGGTGCTAAGTTCTTATCTATTTACATTCTTGTGAAAAGACAACAAATATGCATTGTCTGCTTGCCACTGCAGGTGTTGTTGCTCACACATTCTTTTACCCAATCAGCCCTTTGATCATGCAGTGTTCATGCGTACCCTTGACCATTCCGAACCCAACACATGAGGTGGCCATACACTGGTTATACAACTTGTTTTCTAGGTTATGTAACTTATCTTTTGCTAACCTGTTAGCTGAACCTTTCCAAGAGTGCTTTCTGGTGAGCAGAAGTGACAGAAATGAACAGAAGTGAACAGAGGCCTATAAGGCCCTTATTCTATAAGATTTTTCTTATCTGCTACAGTGTAATTGGCTTCAGACCCTCTGTAGCTTCAGCTCCAGAATCCAAGTGGTCAGCCTTGAGTCTCACCAGGCACCTTCTGCCAGAGCCTCCAGGAAGGACCATTATTCCCAGCTGCAGAGTAGAGCACGTTCTTCACTTCTGGTCCTGTCCTGACTGGGCCAAGGGCTACCACGTGAGCAATCTCCTGCTTGATCTGGTCAAAGGCTTGTTGCTGCTCAGGGCCGCAGTGGAAATTGTTCTTCTTGTGGGTAACCAGGTAAAGAGGCCTTACAATCTCACCGTACTCTGGGATATGCATTCTCCAGAAACCTATGGCACCTAGGAAAGATTGCATTTCATTCTTACTGGTGTGTGGAGACATCGCTGTGATCTTGTTGATGACTTCTGCAGGTATCTGATGTCGTCCATCTTGCCACTTCACTCCCAGGAACTGGATCTCTCAAGCAGGTCCCTTGACCTTACTCTTCTTGATGGCAAAGCTGGCTTCCAGGAGAATCTGGATGATCTTTTCTCCTTTCCCAAATACTTCTGCTGCCATGTTCCCCCATACAATGATGTCATCAATGTACTGCAGGTATTCTGGAGCCTCACCCTTCTCTAGTGCAGTCTGGATCAGCCCATGACAGATGGTGGGACTGTGCTTCCACCCCTGGGGCAGTCGGTTCCTCACATACTGCACACCCCTCCAGTTGAAAGCAAACTGTGGCTTATACTCTACTGGTAACGGGAAGGAGAAGAATGCATTTGCAATGTCAGTAGTGGTATACCACTTCACTGCCTTGGACTTCATACTGAAGCTCCAGCACGTCTGGCACAGTGGCGCTCAGTGGTGGGGTAACTTCATTCAAGCCACAATAGTCCACTGTCATTCTCCATCAGACTTGCGCAGAGGCCAAATGGGGCTGTTGAAGGGTGAGTGGGCCTTGCTGACCACCCCTTGGCTCTCCAATTCACAGATCATCTTGTGAATGGGGATCATGGCATCTTTGATGCCTGAAGTGGCCACCTAAAACCAGAGACTAGACAAGAATAAGGGAATAAAGGTAGGTATTTATTTGAAGGGCCTTCAAAGGTACACCCTGGGGAGTCCAAAGGCTACTGCCAAAACGGACCCCAAGATGGACGGCAGGTCACGAGTTCTTCACACTTTTATAAGTTTGGTTCATTTGCATATCAGGGTTAATTCTCCAATTAAAGCTTCAGTTAATGATGTAATTTCCCCAAGCTTGCTCCCCTTTAGCAGATTTTGGTTTATACTTTTTGGGCCTAGGACAGCCTGAGTGTCCTTGGAGAGCAGGCCTGGAGAGGCTTTGTTATGTCTACCTAGCATGAGAGAGCAGAAGTTAACAGGCTACAAGAGACTTCAGAGTTGCACACTAGGCAGTACAGGATTTGAAAAATATAAAAGTTAAAACCTAAGTCATCATCTTGATTTGTTCAGTACTTCTGGTGATGCACTCTCGAGGTGGCAATTGCTACTTTTTGTTCTTCTACCTTCAAGAGTCTTACCACAGAAGGATTTTCTGACAGTCTGGGCAAGGTGTTCAGTTGCTTAATTCCTTCTGCCTCCACAGCAGCGATTCCAAAAGCCCATCAATGTCCCTTTGTTTCTTTGAAATATCCATTCCTGAGATAGTTAATGCCCAGGATACATGGAACATCTGGGCCAGTTATGATGGAGTGTTTCTGTCAGTCCTTCCCGGTCAGGCTCACTTCAGCTTCCAACACTGTCACTTCTTGAGAACCCCCTGTCACCCCAGAAATTGAGATAGTTTCTGATCCCACATATCCTGATGGCATTAGCGTGCATTGCACACCAGTGTCAAGCAAAGCCTTGTATCCTTGTGGGTTTTATGTACCAGGCCATCAGATGCACACAGTCCACTAGACAGTTGTCGCCTGGTGCCTCTACCTGGCTAGAGGCAGGGCCCCTCTAACACGGGTCTTGTGAATACATATGGGAGATACCTTCCAGTGGGTCAGATCCTTGCCCATGGGAAAGTGGCACTGCACTCACTCTCACTGACTTCCCTTTTTCTTTCTCCTTCAGTTCTTGTACTCAGGATGCCAGGACACAGGTAGGTTTCATGTCCCACTGTCTCATGTTTTCTCCATGGTCAAGTAGGAAGTACCACAGGTCGGTTTGTGGGACATATCTGCTCTTTCTAGCTGGAGGGCATCTGTCTCTGATCTCAGGGGCTCTGGTTCACACTGGTGCCACATGGAAACTGTTCTTCCTAATCTCCTCTCTAAGTTTTCTCTGTTCATCCTTGAGACTCTCAACCAATGTCTCTACAGCAGAGATATGGGTCTGCATTGGGCCATGGATCATGCTTGACCTTGGCTGGGTGCCAGGTGCCCACTAAGTCACTTTATCACTTTCCTTCCCAATGGGACAGGGGAGAGAATAAGATGGAGAAAAACCAGCAGGGTGAGATAAAGCAGTTTTTTTACAGTAAAAGAAAGAAATAAGCAGGGATCTGCACGTGCATGATCTAAAGAGAAAAAAAGTCAGTGTCTACTTCCCATCAGCAGTGATGTTCAGACACTTCCCGGGAAGCAGGGCTTTGGCAAGCGTAACAGTTCCTCCAGAAGGCAAACATTGAAAACTCACTAATGTCCCCCCTTCTTCCTCTCTCCCTTAGCCTATATATCTGAGCTGACGTCACATGGTATGGAATATCCTTTTGGCTAATTTGGGTCAGCTGGTCTGGTTGTGTCCCCTCCCAGGATCTTGCCCACTCCCACCCCCTTTGATGGGGGAAGGGATGTCACAGGGACAGTGCTGCTCGGCAGTAGCCAAAACACTGGTCTGCTATCAATGCCCGTCCAGCTACTAATGCAAAGCACAGCACTGTGAGAGCCGTGAACTTTACCTCAGTCAGACCCAATACAATGCTCTCATAATTCCAAGTTTGCTTGCTACAGAGCTGTCATGGTTTAGCATAGTTTGGGTTTTTACTTAAAGAAGGCTCCATCAGCCATGGAAGTGATTCTTTGCAAAGAGGTGCTTACAGCTTCCTCTAGACCCAACAGAACCAATCAACTGGCTAGTTTGAATATTGGCAACTTTTTAAAGCCACTTAAGAAGCTTGACACGCCTCTGTGATCCACATTTAAGAACTAACAGAGCCTGGGAAAGCTCTCTTGCTTCCGGCTTTCAGACAGGTAACTGGGCCCCCTCAGCCCTGCTCTGTGCAGGTGGCCCAGCAGCACGGCTCGGCCCGGGCCAGCCCTCTCCAGTGCAGCCGAAATTCATCTGAGGCTGCTTCCCGGCAAAGATCATGTGACCAACAGCGATAAGCGAATTCCAGCTGCAAGGCCCGGATGAGATTAACCCTTTTAGTGCTGTAAGATTCTCCAGAACAGATGAAGCCTGCAGACATCAATCTCTCCCAAGTCAGAGGAAAAGGAAAGGTGAAGGCATGTGAAGAAAACACCATAAAGACACCTGAGTCAGTGAAGAAGGAAGAGCTGAAACCCTGAGAGACGAGAAAGAGGAAATGCTTCAAACCGAGCAGCTGAAATTCTGTTGTAAAGCTATGGTGATGGACTACGATACATCAGAGTACGCATTGTAATTTCATGAAAGCAGGGGGGGTGGAGTGTTCAAACTGCAATTGTGAGCAAAAATACCTGTGCTGAAATAAGCAAATGTTGAAGTAGATGTGATTTGATGAGAAGCTTGAACAGAGAGAGATGAAAGTGATGAAGACCCTTGCTCCCAGGGAAGAAGAAGACCTCTGTTCCTAGAGATGAAGATGATCCCAGAGATAGGTGAAGAGAACCTTTGTTTCTGAACAGCTCAACCTTAAAATGGTACCCCATTAACTCAAGACTGGACCCTTGAAAATAGTTGTGGGGAAAGCTGTGACAAGGGAAGGGACTTTCACATGTGAGCAGAGAACCAACCTGGGCGGCTGTCTTGCTGTGACATTGAAGCCATGAGAGAACTGTTTCTTGTGGAGATGTTTCCATAGCATGAGCAAGAGACACTCCTCTCCCTAAGTGAACTGAAAAAAGAGATTATTATAGAGGTATTACCGCAGGCCTGGGACCTAGGGTATATCACTGTGTCCCGCAGCCATAGGGAGGAGGAGGTGAGAAGATCCAGCAGGCAGGAACTGTGCAGCAAGATTGATTTATTTAATTATTTTACAAACTCTTTTATAGACTTTTTTCTTCATAGTCTAATTGGACAAAGGATCAGCCACCCCTTGGGGTGATTGGCTAAAATCCTAAAACATCCATTGTCAAAATATTTTTCTACTATACCATAAACAAGACTTTTCAAGGTTGCAGGTGGCTTGGTTGTTTACATACTCTGCTACCTCTTGTGTGAGAGAGAAAAGTCTCACAGAAAATAGCAAGAAAATCCTTGCTAGCAGCATTTTTGTATCTACATAGAGGTGGTAAACTGACTGAAAAAATCTCAAGGGTTGTCTTTTTAATTTGTCACTGGGAGAAGGGAGAAAGGTGGGGGGAAGAGAAGTGTTCTGAAGGTTTAGCCTGACTTTTTTTCTTTCTTTTACGTCTGTTAATAAACTTCTTTATATTCTTTTAGTTTTGTGCCTGCTTTGCTTCCTCCTAATTCTTATCTCACAGAAGAAAAATAAGTAAGTGGAGCGGGTTCTGTTTGTAACCAGGTAGAAACACCAATTTAGTGTAGTGGTTTGGTCCAAAATACTCATTACTGCTTACCTTCTGTGAGATAAGAATTAGGAGAAATGCAAAGCAGGCACCAAACTTGGAAGAATATAAAGAAGTTTTGTTCAGTCTGTTTACCATTTCCATAATAACCTTGTTCAGTCCATTTAGGAAGAGGAGTCTCTCTTGTCCATGCTATGAAAACATTATCACAACGAGACAGCCGCCCGGGTTGGTTCTCTGCTTGCATGTGAGTCCCTTCCCCCGACTGCTTTCGAGGGTCCAATCTTGAGCTACTGGGGTGTAATTTTAAGGTTGAGCCATTCAGAAACAAAAGTTCTCTTCACCCATCTCTGGGAGCATTTCATCTCTAAGAACAGAGGCCCTTCTCCTTCCCTGGGAGCAAAGGGTCCTTCTCATCTTCATCTCTAGGACTATTTCTGGGAGCATCTCTAGGAACTGAGGTTTTCTCCTTTCCCATTTGGAGCAAAAGTCCTCATCGCTTCCATCTCTCCCTGTTCAAACTTCTCATGAAATTACAGCTGCTTCAGCATCTGCCTATCTCAGCACAGGTTCTTTTGCTTACAAGTACGAGTTGAACACTCCACCCCCCATGACTTCATGAAATTACAACGGGTACTCTGATACATCATAGCTTTACAACAGAATTTCAGCTTTAAGCATCTCCTCTTTCTCTTCCCTCAGGTTTTCAGCTCTTCATAGCACTAAAAGGGTTAATCTCACCTAGGCCTTGCATCTGGAATGAAGCTTATTGCTTTTGGTCACATGATCTCTGCCAGACAGTGGTGCAGCTTTAGCTGAATCTTGGCCGCACTGGAGAGGGAGAGCCGAGCCACTCCGTCTGCCCACAGCAGGGTTTTTGGGGGGTTCCACGGGTGGAACAGGGCCCATTGGCTCCAGGATGGCTGTGGCCCTGCCCAGCCTTGCCCGAGCAGGCCCTGGGCCGGGCCTGCTGGGCCCCGCACGGGGCCCACGGCCACCTGTCCCAGCACCGGAAACGAGACAGAGCTCTGCCTCGGGGTTTACTATTCTTAAGTGTGGATCACAGAGGCGGTCACAATTTTAAGTGGCTTAAAGAATTGTCCATATTCAAACTGGCCATCTGATAGGTTCTGTCGGGTCACAGAGGAAGCTGTAAGCACCCCTTTTCAAGAACATCACTTCTGGGACTATGCTTGCTAAGCCATGGATATTTTGAACCAAACTACCACACTTAATTGGTGTTTCCGCCTGGTTTACAAATTGAACCCTCAACAAGAGTTCTTTGTCTCTTGGTTGTCCTCAAAATGCATTGTTGCCATGAAACAAGTATTCAGATGGCCCCTGGTGTCCAAGGCTCCACTGTGGGAACCCAGAGGGCAGAGAATATTTCTCTGCCTGTTTTGATGGGTTCTACTCCCCTGGACAACACTGTTTTTGACCTTCGTCCTTGGAGAAAATTGCCTACCCTCTGGGAAGAATTAGAATCTACACTGGTGTGAATTTGGTGATAGAATATTATGTAAGATTGTCACAGGGTGAAAAATTTAGAGTTTTTGGGTTTATTAATATAGTAAATAGATAAAAGCAAAAAACTTCAAAATGGAGGATTGTTGTTCTCCAGACCTTCTTCTTCTTCTTCTACTACTCCATATTCTGAAGTAGAAGTAGTTTGGGATGATTGGATAAAGAATTCTGCAGTTCCTGTCTACATGACCAGACAATTTACTAGACATTGGAAGAAAAGTGAAAATATCTTTTGTTTTAAGTTTTCATTGGGTGATTTACCTTTAAAAGACTGTAATCTTGATAATTTGGCATTCTCCTGCATTCTCTGCTCTGTGCTATGTCTGGGTCATGTTAAGTGGCTCTATTTCTCTGATAAGACTTAATAAACAACTATCTGAAAGCAGAGAAGGCTGAAAGTCCCATTTGTCGCTTGGACTCCTGGCAGAAACCCTAAAAAGTCTCCCCCACCAGGGGAGGCATAATTAAGGCACAGACAGTGTCACTCCACCACATCTTCAATGTGCACCGGACCTTGTCAGGGTTGGTCTTGGGTTGCCCATCCCTTCCAAAAAGTATCTCCAACACTGCTATTTCTCTCAGGTATTGGATCCTCCATTGTCTTCCAGGGCTTTTTATAATGGTGCTCCTGCAGTCTGTTTCTGTAAACAAACCTCTTACACTTGTTAGAACCTGCTCCCAGAGAGAAAAGGGTCCTGGCTCCCTCATGAACACTTAGTCAATGCCCACATCCTGGGCCAAGGATCCAAAAAATCTTGCTTCGTTACCATCAAGTTGCATGCCTTAACCCATATGGTCCCAAACTCAGGTCAACAAGGCTGGAATGGCCTCGCCCACCCATCATGTAACATCTTTCCACAGACTGTGGAGATTGTCAAATGACAGGGACTCAGTAGTGATCTTAGGCTCCAGTTCTTCTGTTTGTTGTGAGGGCCCTGGTACCTCATTGTCATTAACAAGATGTGCCAATTTGGCTTTATACTTCCTCCTTTGCACAGGGGCGACTGCTGCTGGCTGTGGCTGCCCTTGTGGTTTGGCTGGAGCCTGAACGGTTGTAAGGTGTGTTGGTTCTACTGCTGCGCTATCTACCTTTCCCTCTGATGGCAGGTGGTGCTGTTGTGTTAAGACCATGGTATGGTAAGTGTTAGCCAGGGTCCAGCACATTGTGGTGAGTTGGCCATCTCTGGAATTTACAGAACTATGTTCTTTCAAACACTCAGCAATCTTACTGGGGATCTGTGGTCAGGGGGAAGCTTTCAAACAACTGGGGGAGAGTATTCCTGCAGCACCTGGCCTATCTCCTCCCATACTCCCATCCAATCCGAGTGATTCATTTCTAAGGTGGACTGTTGGACAGTGGTAGGCTGTTGGGCAGTGTCCCTGGCCCCTGTGGCAGGTTCCTGTGAAGCATCACTAGTCTCTGGGGCAGATATTGGGGTAGCTACCCAAGGCAGCCTTACCCTGTCTCTAAATGCTAAATGGACTGCATTGAGCAGCAGCACCAGCAAGTGTGATATCTTTAGCATCTAGAGGGAATTTGAACCCTTCAAAAGTTGTTGTGGTAGACCTGAAGAAGTGGGTGAAGGGTTTGGAGAAAACACCCCCCCTGCATTCCTTCTCTAAAATACATATCACTATTAGTGAACTCTCAAGGATAGGAACTTAGGCTATTATAGTTAGATAGCCACATGCATACATTCCAAAAGAGGTTTGCCAGCATTAAATTCGTCACCCAATTGATCCATCCTACAAACCTAATAGCAGTCATATCGGCCTTAGTTGTAGGGCCCATGTTTAGATAGTGATTTGCAAATGGAAATAATGTACCCATGATCATCTGCCAGCTTAACTGGGGTAAGATGGACCACAGGGTGATGCCTAATGAGGTTTCTATATCCAATACACAAATGGATTACCCAGGAACTGTTATTCTCTTTCCACCCTTTCCTCTTGAGGCCCCACATTGGGAGCCAATTAATGTCTTGGTTTAAAAGACAAATGTCTGCCAAGGAAGGTGGAAACCTTCCTGGAATGGAAAGATGACCCCTCCCTCCGAATTATTGCAACCTTGAAATTACAGGGCTTCCAGGCAGAAAATATATGAAAAGGAATAAAAGCTTTTTACTAGAAAGTATCTATATTAATGAGACAGAACAAACAACAAAATCATAACAGAAGTTTCCCATCAGCTAAGCAGTTTCCCCTTTGGTGTAGTTATGACCACTACCAGCAGAGGGTGCTGGCAGCTCAGGTGAGGCAGAGAAGGTGCAGTAGCTAGCTCACGGCCGGCAGGGGGCTCTCTGATGCAAGCTCAGAACCTCCTGGGGGGGACAATGGCAGCTCGGAGGAAAGGGAGGGAGTGACCCCCTCGAACACCCATGCGAGCAGTGGCCAGTCTCGGCACCACCAATGACAGCAGGCACAAGCTGGGGAAGGTATACAGGCCTCTATCATGGTGCCGAGCCACCGTACAGAAAGAGATCTGGCAGAGACTATCCCAGCTCCAGGTGGCACACCACACGACAACCCCGGATTACTGAGCGGCAGGGAGGCAGGGAAAGCAGGCAGACTTGACCACAGTGCCGAACTGCAGTGCAGCAAAGTCCCCGAGCTGAATACACAAAAGCTCCCACAGCAACCACACGACCAACTCCACTGATTCCTCGGCAAGAAGGCATGCAGGCAGGACCCACCCCCCACAAGGTCTAGGGCAGAGACTACATATCTCGCAATATTTCCTGAACCACGAGGAGGGGAAAAAAGGATTGCCTGGGCAGCCTCTAAGAACACACGTGTTAAAGCAACCCCCTCCCCCCACACACACACAAGATTTCCTGTGAAAGAAATGAGAAGGTGGTGTCTTTACAAACAAACTGTGGGTCTGCTGGTACATAAAGCCAGATACCAAGAGGTGAAAGAAGCAATGGGAGGAACCATAAATTCCATAGGAATTCCACTAATTGACACAAACTGTTACTCACCCAAGGCTGTGCTAAATCCCTGGATGTAGAGAAAAAGAACAGAGACACAAGGAAAAAGAAAACGAGGGGGGGGGGGGGTACACATTAGAAAGGGGGTCTGTATTCAGGAAGTCTGTACCTCTCAAGAACGTCAGCCAATGGGGAAAGAGAGAGGGAAATGGGGCCAAGAAATTAGGATAAAAAGGAGGCTGCATCCTCTAACAATTTGAGAGACCCCATGGGAAATGCCCCATGGCCTCTTCCTTTATTCGAATAAAGTAACAGGACTCCTCTGTCTCCTTTTTGGACATAAACCTCTGGTGTTTGTGGATTAATTTTCCTGACACCTGGCTGTGAAATCTTAAAGATATAGTGACAATTTTTTTGGCACAAATGATCATGGGATACCTTATAATTATTAGTCACCCCCCAAGACACAAGTTCATTGAATTATTAGACATTGTAACTATTTGTAGCCTAGTAAAAGAAGTAGCGATATTTTGTTTTCACAGTATAACCATCAGTGCTGTTGGGGGCTGAGGGCATAAATTGCTCTGTATTTAGCCTTCAGATTTCAATTATTGGAATACTGTGGTGGGTGGTTAGCCTGTGGAACAAGGGACAAAGAGAGTCCTCTGGTAAGACAGTCCCTAGTACCAGAGAGTTCTGCCCAGGTTACGGTGAGAAAAGAAGCTTCCCCCAGAATGCTTTGTGTTGCTATTCTAATGTACCCCAGTTCTGCATTCCTGGTTGACCGTTGGCCACTCCGCCCCCTTGCTACCTTATATGTTCCATGCCCTAGAAAGTTCTCCACTCCAGGTTCCCCCCATTGGCCCTTGCCCCTCGTCACTCCCCCAGAGCTTCTCAGTGAGGAATCTTTGATAGATATGCTAATCAGTAAGACCTATAATGTTATACCCGATCTTTTGGGGGTGAGCATTGTGGTGTGCATTTCAGTGCATTCAACCTGGATGTAGTGCACCTAACGATCCTTAAAATAAATACCAAGGTAAAATCCCTTTTTCCCTTCTAACCATGTTTGACTCTTGATTTTAAGACCAGGTGTCATGGGTTAGCAAGCATAGTCCTGGAAGTGATGCTCTTGCAAAGGGGTGCTTACAGCTTCCTCTGTGACCCGACAGAACCTATCAGATGGCCAGTTTGAATATAGACAATTCTTTAAGCCACTTAAAATTGTGACCGCCTCTGTGATCCACACTTAAGAATAGAAAACCCCCCCACAGCTCTGTCTCGTTTCCTGTGTTGGGACAGGCGGATGCGGGCCCCGTGTGGCCAGGCTGGGCCACAGCCATCCTGGAGCCAATGGGCCCTGTTCCACCCGCAGAACCCCCCTCCCACAGCCCTGCTGTGGGTGACCGGAGCGGCTCGGCTCCCACGCCCCCCCCCCCAGTGCTGCCAAGATTCAGCTGAAGCTGCCCTGCTGTCTGGCAGAGATCATGTGACCAACAGCAATAAGCTTCATTCCAGCTGCAAGGCCTAGGTGAAATTAACCCTTTTAGTGCTACAAAGAGCTGAAAACCTGAGGGAAGAGAAAGAGGAGATGCTTAAAGCTGAAATTCTATTGTGAAGCTATGATGTATCAGAGTATCCCATTGTAATTTCATGAAGTCATGGGGGGGGGTGGGAGCGTTCAACTTTTACTTGTAAGCAAAAGCACCTGTGCTGAGATAGGCAGATGCTGAAGCAGCTGTAATTTCATGAGAAGTTTGAACAGGGAGAGATGGAAGCAATGAGGACTTTTGCTCCAAATGGGAAAGGAGAAGACCTCAGTTCCTAGAGATGCTCCCAGAGATAGTCCTAGAGATGAAGATGAAGAAGACCCTTTGCTCCCAGGGAAGGAGAAGGGCCTCTGTTCATAGAGATGAAATGCTCCCAGAGATGGGTGAAGAGAACTTTTGTTTCTGAATGGCTCAACCTTAAAATTGTACCCCAGTAATTCAAGAGTGGACCCTCGAAAGCAGTTGTGGGAAAAGCTGAAAGTTGGGGAAGGGACTCACATGCAAGCAGAGAACCAACCTGGGCGGCTGTCTCGTTGTGATGTTTTCATAGCATGGACAAGAGAGACTCCTCTTCCTAAATGGACTGAACAAGGTTATTATGGAAGTGGTAAACAGACTGAACATCTCAAGGGTTGTCTTTTTACATTGTCAGTGGGAGAAGGGAGGAAGGTGGGGGGAGGAGAAGAGTTCTGAAGGTGTGGTATGATTTTTTTTTCTCCTTTTAGGTCTGTAATAAAATTCTTTATATTCTTTTAAGTTTAGTGCCTGCTTTGTGTTTCTCCTAATTCTTATCTCACAGAAGGTAAACAGTAATAAGTATTTTGGACCAAACCACTACACTAAATTGGTGTTTCCGCCCCGTTACAAACCAAACCCGCTACACCAGGAAAAGGCATCAGTTGCTGGCAACCACAAAGGGACTCTTAAGACCTTGAGACTTGCAGTCTTGGGTTGGAACACATCTTGCTTTGCCCCTCTCTCTGAGGGCACATTACAGAGGGGCTGGAGCAGCGATCCAGGACTGTGACCAGAACTTTAGGACCCAGCACGGAAAAGGCAGAAGCATGGAAAGGGAGGTGACTTAAAAGGGGACCGATATTGTGCTAGCACTAGGGAAGGAGATCTCTGAGGGAGGTGGAAAGGTTGGGGACAGAGAAGCCCACGAAAGGGGAAAGCTTTAACCTTTCCCCTGCAAACTGTGGAAGAGAGGGAACGCCCTCCATGGAGTCCACAAGAGCCCAGAGGCTGCATCCTATGCAGCTGCAGGAGTGGCTCAGAGGCTTGAGAGGTTGGTTGGTTGAGATGTCGGGAGGCTGTGGGTTTGAATCCTGTTGAGACCAAATTTTCGCGTGCGTGCATTTACTGTTTGCTAAAACTAGTTGCTTTTTACTATTTTATAGTGCTGTTTTGAAGTGTTTGTGTAGTAAGCTAGATAAAATGCCTGGGAAGTCGGAATTCCGAGGCCAGATTGCAGGCTGAATCCCGGAGTTAAAACCTTCCCTCTGGAAGAGTCTTTCTGTCTGTGAGCAAACATGGGTGGTGTTTTGTCAGATGAAAATGAAGAAATCCCTCCTAACAGCCCATTAGAGTTGATAATAAAACACTGGAAATGGCTGACAGGGTAAAAAACTACTTTGGACACCTGAGAATTGATCAGACTGTCCACACGGGTTTGGCCAACTTTAAAATTAAGTCAAGGAAATTGGCCTCACTATGGGAGTTTGGAAAGTAACATCATTACTGACATGATGGTAGAAGTGAGATCATTACATAGGTTTGATGAACTAAGATATGCAGAACTTTTTACTATGTATCTGAACAGGGAAGAAACATATGTAGTAGACAGAAGTAATATGGAAATGACTTTGAGGAGGAGAAAGGGAAAGAAAAAGCCGCAACAAGCTGGCTCGTATACTAATACGGACAGAGAAATCGATATGACAGATACAGATATGGTAGCACCAGCTTTGCGCGACGGGGGGGGTCTCGCCCCCGTTCAAACACCAGGGCAGCCCGCACAGGTGAGGGTGGGGGACGGAGGAACAGGACAGCCGGTGGGGGATAGGGGCAGGGGGTAGAGGGGTGGTGGCTCCGCTGCCGGGGTAGCCCGCACAAGTGCAGGATGGAGGAGCAGCGGCGCCTCTGGTGGCTCCACCGCCTCCAATGCCACCTCCGCCGCCGTCTGAGCAGGGGCGGGGAAGGTAGCGAGCGACCAGCTCCAAGCCAGAGGAGCGGCGCGGGGTCTTCCCCCCCGCCAGTCTCGTTAGGGGTGGAGGACAGCCACGGAGGTGGGAGAGATGCGGGCATGCCACCACCCCCTGACCACCCCAAAGGCGGAGAAAGGACGGACTGGTCACCGCTTGTTGACTTTTCCTGAGGCGGGGACGGGGGAGGGGAAGGGGTGGGCTGGCCACCTTTCCCCGAGTTCCCCGGACACGGAAGTGAAGGCAGAGATGGGTATGGGCAGTTCCGAGTACTTACCCCAGTGCAGCAAACTGCAAGTTTCCGAACTAGAGACAGGAGGAGCCAGTCGCTCTCCCCACCCTGCAGCGCAGGCAATGTTAAAGCTGAAGGCAGACGAGATGGTCCCGACCCAAGCACCTCTTGCGAAGCTAAGGACAGGAGAAGCTGCTTGCAGCCCCTGCCTCCCTACCCCTCCACTGCCGTAAAAAGGGAGACAGTCCCTGACCAACATTCAGCTGGAACAATCTTTAATACCAATGAAGCAATTTCAATTAAAAGCGAATGGGATGATTCCGATAGAGATGGTTCTCACGGGGAGGGTGGTAGAAAAAGGGGCAGGATAGCCTGAGAAGCTATGAAAGCAGTTAGTCCCGTCACTAAACACACAAGGTACAAAGCAGATAAAGGGGGGGGGGGGGGGGGAGGAAGAACTTGCATTAGAAGCACCTCTGAGACAGGCTGTGGGAAATCAAGGAGTCATTTATATAAAGACACCATTTTCTCTCCGAGAATTACAGCAGTGGAAAAACTCAATTGGGAAGTACAGGGACAACCTGGAGAGAGTAGCTATGCGTGTACAAATGGCCATAAAATCCCAAAACCCAGATTGGGGTGATCTAAATTTTATGCTAGATGAATTATTGGATAAAACAGAGAGAGAAATGGTCAACAAAGCTGCTATATCTGCTATAGAAACTCAAATTGCAACTGGGAGTCTCCAAGGGTCAGTTAATGACATCTATCCCCTAGCAAACCCTGGCTGGGATCCCAGTGTCCCAAAACGGAAAAGCTGAAGTGATACCAGAAATGGGTGGTTGTTGAGTTAACAACATATTCTGTGTTAAATACTTTAAAAGGTAAACTGAGTCAAGACACTGTGGATGTGATCGGAGCTAGAGGGGTAAGTGAAACAAGGCCTTTTCTCCAACCTTTAAAATTTAAATTGGGAAAACACTGGGTCACTCACCAGTTCCTGTATATGCCAAATTCCCCAATGCCATTATTGGGCAGAGATTTATTGGAAAAATTAAAAGCAGAAATTAAGTTTTCCAAGGAGGGGTGAGTGAAAGTTATAATCCCAGAATCTAAAATTATCGAAGCAGCTGCTATACTTGTACAGGAATGCCATAGAAAATTTCCCAAAGAAGTTGAAGAAGCTGCCATTCAAATAGTGTGGGCCAATGATTCTCCTGGGATATCCAAAAAAGCTGAACCTGTGAGTATCACACTCAAAGCAGGGGCTACACCAGTAAGACAAAGACAATATCCTCTGAAATTAGAAGCTTGCAAGGGATTAGTACCTGTGATTGAAAAGTTTCTCAAATTTGGGGTGTTAGTGGAATGTGAATCCAGGTAAAACACACCAATCTTGCCAGTAAAGAAAGCTGATGGTAAAAGCTACAGGCTGGTACAGGATTTGAGGGAAATCAACAAGATAAGAGAGGACATACACCCAGCGGTAGCGAATCCTTACACACTCTTGACAACACTAACAAATGAATTAGGGTGGTTCAGTGTTTTAGATCTCAAGGATGCCTTTTTCTGCATTCCTGTGCATAAGAATAGCCAAGAACTCTTTGCTTTTGAGTGGGAGAATCCTGAAACAGGGAGAAAGACCCAGCTCACCAGGACAGTTTTACCACAAGGATTCAAAAACAGCCCGACCATATTCGGAAACCAGCTGTCAAAGGAGCTTGAGGACTGGAGGAAACAAAAACCAGGAGGAGCGGCTCTCCAGTATGGTGATGACATCTTTATAGGAGAAAGGTTCACGAAGGATGTCTGGACTTCAGGCGGCTCTCTTGAAAGCTGTTTATTGCATAGGCAAAGTTACAGCATTTCAGGGAGTGGGTATCCAGGGCCAGCCCAACAGCTGTCAGCTACAGCTTGTAGGCATACCTGAAGCCACTTTCTGTTCAAGTTACAAAGCATTATATACTTTTCTTTGCAGAGTATCTTAATACATAACAACCAATAAGCACCATACACAATACCTTTACATTTGCCTATAGCCTATCATAACTGCTCCCATCACCATATTATAGTCATTATTATCCAATCACAAGAGTAAGTTAGTTACAATTTAAGCTTACAGTGGAAAATTCTCAGACCTCTTTTCTTCTTCCTACATCAACATTTCTTGTTTGCCTGCCATATCTCTCTTTTTGGTAAAGACATGTTTTCTATTTACTTATGCTCTTCTTGAGACTTATTTACTTGGTGAAAAGCATGTCTTTGTTTGTAGTCACATTCCTTTGTCCTATTCCTAAAAATCTCCTTCCAACTCATCTCCAACCTTTGCCTTCTCAGTTATTCAGTGATCACTGGTTCAGCAAAACATCTTTTACTCGATATCAAAACTTGCTTTCATTTCTATCTCATCCCCAGTTTCTACATTCAGAGATCTTTCTGCCAAGCCTACATACCTGTGAAACTTTCTTACCAAACTTTCATCCTCCCCAACACTCGACGTGTGTTACATGTTTGCTAAATGTCATTAGGTTTCAACCCTTGTGGGTTTGTACCTAATGTTTGTGGCAAAGAAAGAGTCTGCTGACATTGTGAACAAGTATTCACTACATCCCGTGCTTGTGGCAAAGTTAGATCGAATTGTTTTGCCAGTGCTTGGGCATTTTGATGGTAGAAATAATGAGAAAGTTTTGCCTGCCCTAACTTCTGTGGTATAGTGACTGTCATGGCAAGGGCATCCACCCTTGAATTACCTGCTACTTTAGGTCCAGGCAGAGTGGTGTGTGACCTAAGATGCAGAATGTAATATTCATGAGACCTGTGAAGTAAAAAGTTGTACAGAGTGGTTAATAACACAAAAATATCTTTTTTAGAGACTTCCTTCAGGAATGAATGCTTAATTCTCTCAATGATTCCTGTAACATAAAGGGAATCACAAACAATGTTTATAGGTTCCTGTGAAAAAAGGCAAAATGTTTCTACCACAGCTTCCAGTTCGGCTAGCTGGGTAGATCTAGGTTGAAAGGTTATTGAATGCTCCCACTGTCCCTTATAATTTTTCCACAGGGTCACAGCTTTGTGTGTCTTTCCTGATCCATCAATGAAAACAGTCTTTGCATCAGGGATAGGTGTTTTCATCTGTAATCATGGCTGTTGAAAGGGGAGTTCCTTGAAGGATTGTAGCAGGGCATGTCGAGGCATCATGTGAAAAAGTTGTCCATTATAGTCCGTAAGGGCAATTTGAAATGACAGTGAATCCTTGAACAGATTCTCTAATTCTGCTGCAGTAATAGGGAGATGTATTACTGTCGGATCATATCCTGTCAGGCTCTGGCATTGGAGTCGTCCCATCAACAGCAGTTGAATAAGCATCTCAAGTTGAGTGGTTATAGTTTTTGAAAAGGTGTGTGGCAGAAAAACCTATTCTAATAACCAGAGATGATGTTCCTGTACATCACATTGACCCATAAGAGCATAGGGTTGGAAAGATTGCAGAATCATGAACAGCCGCAAAGGCAAATCTGGGTTTCGACATGTGGCAAAGGACTTATTGATTTTATCACTTACAGTCTCTAAAGCCTTTTGGGCAGTTTTTGTCAACTGCCTAGGGGAAGAGAGGTCTGGGTCTCCTTTTAACAATTGAAATAAGGGGGATAATTCCTCTGTGGTGATTCCCAATAAAAGGTGAATCCAATTAATAGTGCCTAATAGCTTTTGCAAATCATTCAATGTGTGTATGTTGGTTTTTAGGGTTACTGGCTGTGGGGTGACTGTTGTCTCTAATAATTTGAAACCCAGGTACTTCCAGGGAGGCTCTGTTTGGATTTTTTCTGTGGCTATGCACAAGCCTCTGCTGGCAAGCATTACCTTTAAAGCAGCAAGACAGTCAAGCAGTGTAGATACAAAAATGCTGCTAGCAAGGATTTTCTTGTTATTTTCTAAGTCCACGAGAGAGTTTTCTCTCTCACAGAAGAGGTAGCAGGGAATGTAAACAACCAAGCCACCTGAAACCTTGAAAAGTCTTGTTTATGGTATAATAGAAAAATATTTTGACAATGGATGTTTTAGGATTTTAGCCAATCACCCCAAGGGGTGGCTGGTCCTTTGTCCAATTAGACTAAGAAGAAAAAAGTCTATAAAAGAGTTTGTAAAATAATTCAATCAATCAATCTTGCTGCACAATTCCTGCCTGCTGGATCTTCTCTTCCTCCTCCTCCCTATGGCTGCGGGACACAGTGATATACCCTAGGGCCCAGGCCTGCGGTAATAAAGCAGTAATGGAGAATTCACAGAATCACCAGGTTGGAAGAGACCTTCAAAATCACCAAGTCCAACCCATGCCTTAACACCACCTCAACTAAACCATGTCACTGAGTGCCACATCCAATCTTTTTTTAAACATATCCAGGGATGGTGACTCCACCACGTCCCAGGGGAGATGATTCCAGTACTTTATCACTCTTTCAGTAAAAAACTTTTTCCTAACATCCAAACGAAATTTCCCTTGGTGCAGCTTGAGACTGTGTCCTCTTGTTCTGTCAGTTGTTGCCTGGAAAAAGACACCAACCCCTACCTGACAACAACCACCTTTCAGGTAGTTGTAGAGAGTGATAAGGTCACCTCTGTCTTCTTTTCTCCAGGCTAAAAAACTCCAGCTCCCTCAGTCGTTCCTCATAGGGCTCATGCTCCAAGCCCTTCACCAGCCATGTCGCCCTCCTTTGGATATGTTCAAGCATCTCAATGTCATTCCTGAACTGAGGGGCCCAGAACTGGACACAGTACTCAAGCTGTGGCCTCACCAGTGCCAAGTACAGGGGAAGAATGACTTCCCTGGTCATGCTGGCCACACTATTCCTGATACAAGCCAGGATGCTGTTGGCCTTCTTGGCCACGTGGGCACACTGCTGGGTCATGTTCAGTTGGCTGTCAGCCAGTACCCCCAGGTCCATTTCTGCCTGGGCACTGTCCAGCCACTGTGTCCCCAGACTATAGCATTGCAGAAGCAATTAAAATATCATCCATGTAGTGATATTTAGGGGTGTCTGAGTGCTGGAGAGCTGGCCAGAGTAGCGACACATATACCGATACGATTTGAGCATCGTTCTCCCTTTATTGTTTAACTATGCACGCTTATATTTGCTTTTGCAAAGATTCATGCCCAGTCCCTCTAGACGGCCTCTAATCAGTGGAGGAGACAACCAGTGTATCACTTTGCCAAGGACTTTCAAGGCTGCCTGCAGCCAGGTGCTTTCCAGGCTTGCTTGCAGCCAGGGGCCAGTTCAGGGGCTTTTCCTCAGCAACCCTGGGTTGTCCAATCTTTCCAGGGGTATCATATGCCCCTGTTCCACAAGGAATCCCTCTACACATCCCCCGTTTACTTTTTGGGCAACCCAGGCCTGGTCGATGATCTTTCGCAGCCCTGCTTTAATGCAAGAAAAAATACACCCAAATACTATTAAGCCCAATATAACTACAAATAGCAATCGGCAGCCTTCTACTACCAAGGTACGCAGCCATCCAGTGATGCCCAGACCCTTAAGCCAATCTCCAATAGGGTCGTCTGTCTCCTGAAGGTTGTGCAGGCCCCTCTGGAGGTCAGAGAGGTGCTTGTGAATGGAGACAGAGTGGTCAGAAAGATTCATACAGCACATACCTTGGAAATCTTCACAGCCGTGGCTGTGGGCTAATAGCAGAAAATCAATGGCTGCCCTATTTTGTAATACCTCATGCCTAACACTAGTAACATCTGCGCTTAGCTTGTCAAGCATCTGCAAAGTTATGTTTAGTTCGTCTCTTGCCCAGCAAGCAAGTTTATGTAATGTTGCATGCGCTCTAGCTGCTGAAGCACCAGGTACAAACATAGATGCTAGCCAAACTGTACTATGACTCCAAAAGAGGGGCTCTTCATTTCTTTCACATTTGAGCTCATGGACTGAACGCTGCACCCTGGTTTCAGTGCGGTGGGTGATATTTAAGAGTTGATGCAGGTTTGGGTGGAACAGGGTGAGTTTCCCTAAGTAGCACGGCCCCCCATGTGGGCTGGCGGGAACCCCATTCCACGCTCGGTCCCCGCATATTAATAATGTACCACTGGGGAGGCGTTTCGGGGCTTGACCTGTGAGGTTAATTCGGCAGTAAATTGCCTCGGACTCGTAGTTTCTCAGAAGCCAGTCTGCAAGAGGGTCAACAGTGGCCCAAAGGCTGTGCTAGTTTGAAAACAAACCAGTGGGAGGCACCAAGTCAGAATAACAATTTAATGGAAATTAAAGGAAAGGAAAAGAAAGTAAAAGAAAACACTGACAGAGTCAAGATACAACCTGAGTCCCTGTTAGGCAGGGTGGTGGTAGCAGTCTGGTAGAATGGTGGCTGCAGTCCTCTGAAGTGGTGATCCTGTAGTAGAAGGGGTCTGCTCTTCCTCAGAAAGTCCAGCGGTGGCTGTGTAGCTCCTGTCCTCTGGAAATCCAGTGGAAAGAGTGTCTCTGGTGTTCAGAGTCCCAGACTATATCCAGGATGGGATGCTTGGTTCCTCCCTGAGGGTGGAGCATCTCACAATGGGGTAATGAGTCATGAGGCCAAGTGTTGATTAGGCTCATTAACAGAAGATAGTCCAGAGGGAGTTATCTCTGAGTCATGCAGCAGGACAATGATGGGCCATTAACAGCAAGATAGTCTCGGGGGAGGAGGCAAGGAAACACTGCCCCACCTGATTTCCACAGCTCATGAGGATGGTAATAGAATACACCTCAACCCAGGACAAAGGCGCCTATTAACATTTAATTGACTGGTATTGGGCGGCTCGAATGTCATGTAACCATCCCCAGTTTGGTTTGTGGAACCCAGTAGATCTAACACTTCCGGTGTCCCCATAGTGACATTGATGCTTTTCAAGGATGCAGCTTGCCAGCAGGTACGCTGCTGCGCAGACTTGAGTCTGATCAGCCTTGAACAACTGCCATTGCCTGTGCCGTTGCCTACCAGTGAGCTGTTGTCTAGCATCCCTTCAAAGTCTTGCTGGTTAAAATATGGGACCCCAATTAAGTAGGTGCGAAATGGGTCCCCTGGCGTGGCCAGGCTCAGACACATGGAGTCTTGCCCCGTTAAATTAGCTAGGGTGACCCACATGTTTTGTCTCTTTTGGATTGCTGTCAACACTGCGTGGGACATTGCTAGGATGCTTACGAGAAGCAAACCTCTCAGAATGCTTGCGTTACGGACAGCTCCGTTCCATCTCCACAATGGATCAGTCCTCACCCTCAGGGTTGACGGAGGCAATGGCTGTGCGTCCTCTTGCTGGGAGGGAAGGGCTGTAGGCCCTGTGCTCGGTTGTCCCAACAGGAATGTAGGAGTTCTTGTGGCTGTCTTGACCGGTAGGTCCACGGGACGCCACGGTGCTGATGGTGTGGTTTCACAAGCCTTAGACTCCAGTGCATCCTGACGCGTAGACAATTCAGCAAGCTTCTTCATTAATTCATGCGTCATCTCTCGGTGCTTCACCTCCTCTTGCGGCTGACCCCCGGCAGCCCTGGCTGGCTCTGTCTCTGTGGGTGACAAAGTCCTGGAGGCTGCTTCACAGTCAGACGATGATCCACTGTCCGGCAGACGGGGATGGCGCGCTGCCTTTTTCGGCTGGACACTAGGACCGCTCATTTCTCCTATGCTCGTCTGCGCCCCACCCCCAGAGTCTGGAGCCTGTTCTTCCGCCTTTGCCACCATTTCCCCATCAGGTGTCTGTGGGGTAACTTCCTTCCCCGTCGCGTCCAGCAGCTCCGGCAGTGAATGCACGGGTGCTGTTGTTCCCTTCATCGGTCAACCCGCTGTCAGCCCAAAGAATCACGCAACCCTGGACTCCGCCCTGGCCTTCGGCTGCCGCTCCGTGAGACCTCTGTCTCTTTCTTTTCCGGGGCCAACACCCCCCAGCACCTCCATGGCTGCTGCGGCCACCTTCCTCTCTGCTTTCATTTCTGTGAGGGTATTAGTCACAGCTTTCCAAGTTAATCCCAGAGCTTTTGCTTCTTTACCTTCCTTTCCATCCTCAATTGTGGACAGCCACAGTCTGTTTCCAACTTCCCACCACTCTTTGGTTGAGAACAAAAGCGAAGTGCATTTCAAAAACCCTTGTTCCCGGGCCCACCTAATTAGGGTATAGAGATCTCGATCTTTTACAGTCTCGCCTCTCTTAGAGAGGATACTTGCTAGGAGACGAGTGCCAGCCTCGTATTCCATAGCTTCTTACCCGCGGGGGCCTGCTCAGCCGCGCAAGCTCCAGTCTCCGGCTCCACTCAACTTTTTTGCCGGGACACTCCCGCTGCAGCTCTCCAGGCTCCTCACCATCTGTGTGATGATTCGGAGTCTTGCTGCATTCAAGCGAAATGCATTTAAGCGAAAACAAACTGCATCTAAACAAAAATCACTCGAGTCCCTGTTTGGGAGCCAGGTTTAGGGGGATCCCGAGTGCTGGAGAACTGGCCAGAGTAACGACACATACACGGATATGATTTGAGCATCGTTCTCCCTTTATTGTTTAACTATGCACGCTTATATTTGCTTTTGCAAAGATTCATGCCCAGTCCCTCTAGACGGCCTCTAATCAGTGGGGGAGACAACCAGTGTATCACTTTGCCAAGGACTTTCAAGGCTGCCTGCAGCCAGGTGCTTTCCAGGCTTGCTTGCAGCCAGGGGCCAGTTCAGGGGCTTTTCCTCAGCAACCCTGGGTTGTCCAATCTTTCCAGGGGTATCATATGCCCCTGTTCCACAAGGAATCCCTCTACAGTGATACATCAAAACAGATGGATATTTTTGCCATACTGGTTGTATCGCTGAGTGAACGACGAATTGACAAATAGTAGGACTGTTTTTCATACCCTGAGGTAGCACAACCCAGTGATATCATGTGGATACTGAAAAGCTAGAAGCAGAGAAACTCTTCAGCTTTCTGAGTATTCTGTGAAAGTTCTGCTTTCTCACGCAGGCTAGCTGAAAACAGTTTGAGGTTTTTGTAAACTAAGATTCTATCATGCACCTGTTGTTTGTTAGGCGCAGTCTGTTGAGAAAATATTTTGAAATGGGTGTCATGAGGATTAGACAATCACTCTAAGAGGTGGATGGTCAGAACACCAATAGCCTTAGCCATTCTAGAAAACCAAGTTATATAAACGAGTTTGCAATTAATAAAATAATTCCATTTCTCCTGGACTTGAACTTGTGTCGTTATTCTCATCGTCCCTGGTACAACAGGAACAGTATCATTCCAGGGGGGCCTCATTATTGACAGATGGTAAAGAAAAGGCAAATTTATCTGCATTGTCAGGATGCACGGGAATTGTAAAAAAGCAGTCTTTTAAGTCAATTATCACTAATTCCCAATGTTCTAGAATCATTGTGGGGTTAGATATTCCTGGCTGTAATGCTCCCATAGGTGAAATGACTGCACTGATTGCCCTGAGATCCTGTAAAAGCCTCCACTTTCCCAATTTCTTAGGAATAACAAAAATAGGTGTATTCCATGGGCTGGGGGAAGGGACTATGTGACCCAAACATAATTGTTCTTGTACAAGGATTTGGGCTTGATGAAACTGCTCGTTTTTCAGGGGCCATTGGTTTATCCAGATTGGCCTGTTTGAAAGCCAAGTCAGTTTAAGTCGTGGCTTTTCATCAATGGCCCCTATCAAAAATGTGTTGAAATGATCAAACCCCATTGTGTCATCAGGTCTTGCCCCCACAGAGTGCCGGGGGTTGGGAGTACATACGGTCTCAAGGTGGCAGTCTTGCCCTCAGGTCTGCTGATTTTCAGTTTCCTTGTGGACTGCCAGGGAATCTGCTGACCTCTGACCCCTGCTACAATCACAGTTGAGGGTTCCAGAGGCCACTTGGGTAGCCACTTTTTTTGGGATATGATGGAAACATCTGCGCTAGTGTTGACTAAAGCTGTAAAAGACTTAGATTCTATTTGATAAGTGAGTAATGGTTGTTGAACCCCTATGACTTTTGACCAAAATATTTGTGGGGTGCCTGTGCTCCCAAACCCTCCTGCATTTCATTGTATCTGTAAGATCGATGCTGAACAGGGAATTTCTGGCAGTGGTATTAATTGTGCCAGTCGGCTTCCCTGTGCCATAGTACAGAGAGGATTAGGTGTCCAAGCCATGATTTTAATTTCCCCTTTATAGTCGGCATCAATGATTCCTAGTAATACAAATAGTCCTGTGCAGGTGGTAGAGGAGCATCCTAGGAGTAAAGCATGTGTTTGAAAAGGCAGTGGCCCGCACACAGAGGTGGGTAGCAGGTGAACAGAGATATCATTCAGGGTTGTGGTAGAGCTGACAGCCACATCTAGGCTGGCACTTCCAGGGATTACCCCTTGCAAGGCTTGTGCTTGTATTGGTGTCTGATTGAGTGTGGTCCCATTGGATTGGGGGGCACCAGACTGCATGCCCCCTTTTGAGTTTCCCTGCTGTGGAAGAAGGTTGCCATCTTTGTCATATTTAGACTGGCATTGATTGCTCCAATGACACCCTTTTTGGCAGCGAGGACAAGGTTTACTGGGCTTTTTATTGCCTTTTTGTCCCTTTGGACGTTGCTTCCTAATATGTCCTAGCTCCCTGCATTCAAAGCACTTAACAGCTGCTCTGGCCAATTGCAGTTGTTGGGCTATTGCAGTAGCAATTAGTTCTGCTTTGAATTGTTCCAAGCCGATATTAGTGCATGCCTTGATATAATCAGAAAGTTCAACATCAGCATGGTTACGAATCGGGTCCAGGGCTTTTTTACAGTCATTGTTAACATTTTCGTAAGCAAGAGATTTTAAGACAGCATCAGCTGCTTCCTGCATATCAATTTGCCGCCTAACGGCAGATGGTAATCAATCAATAAAGGTAATGTATGGTTCCTGAGGCCACTGCCTCACAGCAGCAAAAACAGACATTCTTTTGTATCAGGTACTTTTCATAGTGCACGCATGGCAATAACAGTAGACTGGTCTCACGCTTGGGGGGAAGTCTTAATTGTGCCCGAACAGTAGTGTTCATGTCTGTGTTAGAGAGCTATGATGCAGTGATATTAATGGGTGGTTGTTGATTACCTTTATTCAACGCCTGAGTCTGAACCAAATCTACAAATTCCGTCCACCAGACAGAGTATTGTCCTCCTGTCAAACTTGTCTTAAAAAGAGATTTCCAATCCACTGGTAACACAGTATGTGCTTCTGCAATTGCATCCAATAAATTCATAGTAAAGGAGGAATGTAAACCATTTTCTTTCACCAATCTCCTCAGTTCCTTTACCATCTCATATGACAATTGTTTGTGATGTGGGTTTTGATTATGATATACAACAGGCATTGCTTGAAAAAATTCAATATTGCCCTCCTCCAATGCTCGCCTCCGGCACTTCTGTATAAACCTTTCTGGCTCAGGTCCTATAGGTGGTATTGTTTCCTCATCATAGTCACTAGAGGAATAGGGTGAGGTATAAGATGGTGGTAGAATATGGGAAATATTTGCTGCAGCTTTTTTGGGTGCTGTTTGTAGTATTTCTTCCACGCTAGGAGCAGCTGCTGCCATAGCACGTACTGGGGCTAGAGGATATAAATCTGGTTCTTGTCCAGAACCAATAGGACCGGGATCAAGCAGATCCTCTTTCTCCGGATTATTATCCTCAGGTGATGTTTCATTAACAAAAACAACAGTATCTGCTGGTGATGCAGGCGGAGCATCCACAAGGACTCGATCTGCTTCCTTAAGTTGTTGCAAAGCCGAGTATACCACACGCCAAGTAATAATATCATCAGGGTGGACATCATGATGAGTAATTTGAGGGGTTTGTAAACATTCACCGACCTTTTGCCAGTGAGTAATGTCATAGGACCCATCTGATGGGTACCAGGGACAAAATTGTCTGACCCATATAAGTAGCTGAATGAGTCTCTGGGGTTGGAGTTTATATCCTTGCTCCCTGGTGATGAGCAACAGACAGTCTTTATGCAGTTTTTGGGATTTTGTTGTGCTTTGTCTCATTATAAGAAATGCTTCCCAACTGTTTGAAAAGGCTAACCTGTTCTATTACCAGCGATGAAAGGAGCTCCTTGGTGATCAGCTGAACACACCCACAGTTGGTTCAGTCGGGATACACCACCAGACTGGATCACATCAGTAGTAATGAAGTCCCTGTTAATCGAGAGGCCCTTTGTGGCATATGAATACAAGACTCACAAGGTGAGAGCAAAATGAATCTGTTTATTGCAGAGTTAAGACAGTACTTATACACTTAGTGTGAGAATCTCCATTCAGTCCTTTGCACGCAACCTGGTTGCAGGCCTGTAATAAATCCATCGGCCTGACAGTTTGTTAGTTTCCTCAAGGTTTGCAGGCTTTGAAGAAACAGGATGCTTTTCCTGTTTTCAGATCACGTGTAATCTGCTTTCTTTCTTGCCTCTCAGGGTTTTTTTGCAGTGTCAGGCTTCCTGTACCTCCAGAAGTTTTCAGGAGTAAAATGGCAAGATGGACATCATCAGATTCCAATGGACATGGTCAACAAAATTGCACCTATGTCCCCAAGGTCCAGCAAGAAGGAAAAAGGTTTTCCTATGTGCTGTAGGATTTTGGAGAATGCATATTCCAGAGTACAGTCAGATTGTAAACCCTCTCTATCATGTGACACAGAAGAAGAATGATTTTAAGTGGGGTCCTGAACAAGCTTTTGTACAAATTTAACAGGAGATTGTTCATGCAGTAGACCTTGGGCCAGTCAGGACAGGACAAAATGTGAAAAATGTGCTCTACACTGCAGCTCGGGAGAATGATCCTTCCTGGAGTCTCTGGCAAAAAGTACCTGGAGAGACTCAAGGACAACCCCTGGGGTTCTGGAGTCGGAGATACAAAGGATCCGAGGCCTGTTACACCCCAACTGAAAAAGACATCCTGGCAGCTTATGAAGGGATTTGAGCTGTTTCAGAAGTGATTGGCACCGAAGCACAGCTCCTCCTGGCACCCTGACTGCCGGTGCTGGGCTGGTTATTCAAAGGGAAAGTCCCTTCCACACATTATGCCACTAATGCCACATGGAGTAAGTGTGTCACGCTGATCACACAGAAAGCTCAAATAGGAAACCCCATTCACCCAGGGATCTTGGAAGTCATCATGAACTGTCGCAAAGGTGAAAATTTCAGATTATCATCAGAAGAGATGACACATGCTGAGGAGGCCCCCCTATATAATGAGCTACCAGAAAATGAAAAGTGATATACTCTTTTCGCTGACCTTTCCTGCCATATTGTAGGGACAAATGAAAAATGAAAAGCTGCCATATGGAGTCCTACACAGCAAGTTGCAGAAGCTATTGAGGGACAAGGTGGATCAAGTCAGGTTGCAGAGCTGAAAGCCATCCAGCTGGCTTTAGATATCACTGAACAAGAGAAATGGCCAGTGCTCTACCTCTACACTGACTCATGGATAGTAGCAAATGCTCTGTGGGGGTGGCTGGACTGATGGAAGAAGACCAATTGGCAGTGCAGAGGGAAACCCATCTGGGCTGCTGAATTGTGGCAAGACCACTGCCCAGGTAGAGAAGTTGGCTGCAAAAGTATGTCATGTAGATGCACATGTACCCAAGAGTCAGGCTACTTGAGAACATCACAACAATGGACAGGTGGATCAAGTTGCCAAGATTAAAGTGTCACAGGTAGATCTGGACTGTTATCACAAGGGTGAATTATTTCTGGCTCTATGGGCCCATGAGGCTTTAGATCATCAGGGAAGAGATGCAACATACAGATGGGCTCATAATCAAGGGGTGGACTTAATCATGAACACTCTCTCCCAGGTTATCCATAACTATGAAATGTGCTGCGATCAAGCAAGCCAAGTGGGTAAAGCCCCTGTGGTAGGGGGCATGATGGTCTAAATACAAATATAGGGAGGCCTGGCAGACTGACTCTCAAACTGCTGCAAACCCACCAAGGCAAGAACTGTGTTCTAATGCTGATAGAAGCAACCATTGGATGGCTGGCCCTGTGCCTCATGCCACTGCCTGGAACACCATCTTGGGCCTTGAAAAGCAAGTATTGTGGGGACATGGTACCCCTGAAAGAATTGAGTCAGACAATGAGACTAATTTCAAAAGTTGCCTCATAGACACCTGGACCAGAAAGCACAGTATTGAGTGGATATATCATATTGCCTTTCAGGCATCAGCCTCTGGGAAAATTGAATGATACAATGTACTGTTAAAGAACACATTGAAAGAAATAGGTGGTGGGCCCTTCAAACATTGGGATCTACATTTAGCAAAGGCCACCTGGTTAGTTAACACTAGAGGCTCTACCAATCAAGCTGGCCATGCCCAGTCAAAACCTCCATGTACCGTAGAAGAGGATAAAGTCCCTGTGGTGCATATGAGGAATATGTTATGGAAGACAGTCTGGATTAGTCCTGCCTCAAGCAAAGGCAATCCCATCTATGGGATTGTTCTTGCTCAAGGACCTGAGTGCACTTAGTAGGTAATGCAAAGGGATGGGGAAACACTATGTGTACCTCAAGGGGATTTGATTTTTGGGTGAGAACAGTCTATAATGTTGAATTTTATAATATTGGTTGCTGAAGGGCACTGCCATTGTATGCCATAACTACCATGGACAATGAATATGGACTGTTCCAGATACACCAGTTGTGAGCTCCTGATGCAACTTGCAACCAGCTGACACCACACCAGCCCTCCTGCCCTGGAAGACATCTAGGATGGATAGAACCCATGGTCATGGACTAAATAAACTCAACAGACATCTTGGAGGGATGGTCATTGACTATGGAAATGATATCTTGTGTGTGCATATTTATATATTTATGTATTTATTTATATATATAGTTGGAAGGTGTAGAATCTGGACATGAGGTGGATGGTATAGAATAAGGGGTGAACGATGTCCTGGTTCCAGCCAGTATGGGGTTAATTTTTTACAGTAGTCAGGCTGAGGCTTGTCTAAGGCTCAGATGTTATTCTATACCACCTGACATCATTGCCAAGGGTGGGGAGAAAGGGCCTCTCTTGCTCTTCCGGGGAGAAAGGGTTCCTTCTTGTTGAGAAAATGTGTCAGTGGGAGCCAAGCAGCATTGTTTATTTTCATGGGTTCCATGGTGAGCATTTTTTCATTTGAATAATTCTTTTTGTATACTTTTGTTATTAATATTGTTGCTGTTACTGTTCATTTTCTTATCTCATTGGTGTTTCCAGTAAATTGATCTAATCTCAACCCATGGTCTTCAGCTTTTGTGCCTCCAGTTCTCAAATCCATCCTGCCTCAGTGAGAAAGGGGAGGGAAAGGGAGAGAGAGAGACTGGCATGTGGTTTGGGAAAATGTTGGTGGGGCAACTGAACTGGGGAGTACCATTCCTAAACCATGGCAAGGCCCTTGTGTGGGTAATAGTTGCATTCTTTGGTTTGCTCCCCTGGAACCATTAAAAGAGCTCAGAACCTCATGGGCACTCCTGAATTTTGAAGAAGAATGGTTGTTTCTGCTTTCCTGTTTCAGTCTGTTCCTGCTTTCTAGTATCTGTCTGGATTTCTGTCTCTCCAATGTTGCAAGGTCTGGTAGTGCAGTTAAGTGTTTGGTTTGTAAAGGTATAGGAGAAAGTTTCATGAGGGATGTCTGGACTTCAGAAGGCTCTCTTAAAAGCTGTTTATTGCATAGGCAAAGTTACAGCATTTCAGGGAGTGGGTATCCAGGGCCAGCCCTACAGCTGTCAGCTACAGCTGTAGGCATACCTGAAGCCACTTTCTGTTCAAGTTACAAAGCATTATATACTTTTCTTTGCAGAGTATCTTAATACATAACAACCAATAAGCACCATACACAATACCTTTACATTTGCCTATAGCCTATCATAACTGCTCCCATCACCATATTATAGTCATTATTATCCAATCACAAGAGTAAGTTAGTTACAATTTAAGCTTACAGTGGAAAATTCTCAGACCTCTTTTCTTCTTCCTACATCAACATTTCTTGTTTGCCTGCCATATCTCTCTTTTTGGTAAAGACATGTTTTCTATTTACTTATGCTCTTCTTGAGACTTATTTACTTGGTGAAAAGCATGTCTTTGTTTGTAGTCACATTCCTTTGTCCTATTCCTAAAAATCTCCTTCCAACTCATCTCCAACCTTTGCCTTCTCAGTTATTCAGTGATCACTGGTTCAGCAAAACATCTTTTACTCGATATCAAAACTTGCTTTCATTTCTATCTCATCCCCAGTTTCTACATTCAGAGATCTTTCTGCCAAGCCTACATACCTGTGAAACTTTCTTACCAAACTTTCATCCTCCCCAACACAAACTGAAGTAGAATAGTCATCTATTCTTCTGAGACCTTTTTAGAAAAAATGATTATTGTGAGATTTATACATCTTGTTAGATAAAATTTTGCAAATTTGGAATACAATTCATGTACCAAATATTAAAGTTAAAATTACGGTAATTAGGCCAATACATTTTCTTATGGTCACATTTAAATTTGGTGTAGGAGCCCAGAGTGCCTAGAATATTTCTCTGCCTGTTTTTAAGGGTTCTTACCCCCCTGAACAACACTGTTTTAGCTTCAAACCTTGGAAAAAATTACCAACAGTCAGACAAGAACTAGAAAATACAGTGGTGTGAATTAGGTGATAGACTACTATATAAGATTGTCACAGGGTGAAAAATTTAGAGGTTTTAGGCTTCTCTTTATAGTAATTAGATAAGAGTAAAAAATATCAAAATGGAGGATTGTTGTTGTTCTCTAGAACTTCTTCTCCTTCTTCTACTACTCCATATTCTGCAGTAAAAGCAGTTTGCAATGACTGGATAGAAAATTCCGCAGTTCCTAGTCGTGTTACTGAATAATTGGTAAGAAAATAAAAATAATGTACATTTTTAGTAACTATTGGTTAAAATGTCTTTAAAAGGCTGTGTAAATCTTGATATTGGCTCTCACTCTTACTTTTCCTCCTTCTATGCTGTACCTGGGTCCCACTAGTGGCTCAGTTCCTCTGATAAGACTTAATAAACAACTATCTAGAAGCATTGAAACTACAGAAGATGTCTCGCTTTATCTTTTAAACTCCTTGCAAGGACTTTCAGCAAATTCTCTCCCATCAGGAGAGACTCGATTTATGGCACAGTAAAGTGTCAATTTGGAATTCATGAGGTTATCCAGCTAAATCTATCTTCCCCTTGATTTTTTTTATTTCATGAAAGATTCCAGTGTTCTTTTTAATTTCTTTCAGATCAGTCTGTATTCTCAGAGTCTGGTCTAAGTATACGCAGCAACTGGTGTTGATGACTGTGTGTAAGAGACTGAAATAGTTCATGTCTCAAACACTGATAAAAAGTTTTGCTCATTATAACAAAAACTGTATAAAAAAGCTACAACCAAAGAAGCCTCCCTGAAGATACCTGACTGGGACTTTGGACTGAAAGTTAAGCTGCCTAGATAACGCTATTGTTCAATCATTTTGGCCTAGGGAAAACACAAACAAGGCTGAGGGAGAAGAATGCATCCACAAGAAAGCCAAACGCAGCAGAGATTCTTCCCTGGCTGAGTTTGGGGTGGGGGACACCACAGCCCACAGAAGCCAGGTTTACACAGACTCCCCACTGAAATGAGGTGGGGGGAAGAGGTTTTGGGTATAACCTCTGGTTAGAGGAAGTGAACACCCATCCTCCCTTACACAAACTGGTCCAGCTGTGGAACCCCTAACCCCACAGTACACATCCACAGGACATTCACGTGAGAGGCAGCTGAGGGAGTGTCATAATCCATCAAAGACCCCCCCCGAAGTTCCCCCCAGAGTCATTCCTGAAGCCCTGCACCACAGGACTGCACATGATGCAACAAACCTGGAGTCTGTTGTAAGAGACAATGGCAAACTCCCCTCCGCCCAAGGAGATGCCTGGGTTTTCCTACCTAGCCTGAGCGTGTATTAACCCATGGGATTCTATGCTTTTCAGGGGGACCTTCACTACCAAGAAGACCAGCTGGAGAGGATCAACGGAGCATCTTTGGGATCCATGGATGGTGATATTTTCCTTATTCTGTCCCTGTCACCTTCTTTCTGTCTCCCCCACCTAGTTTCTATGTTTTTCTTTCTTTCCTTTTGTCTCTCTTTCTCTCTCTCTCTCATATTTACTACTATTAAATAAAACCCATACTATTGTTGCTGGCATATGGTCTCGTTTGCACCTTAATTGGGGTAGAGGCATTTATAAGAACTTTAATAACTGGATCATGACACTGTGGAAGCCAAAAGCAAATCCAAAACTATTTGATTTTGTTTAATTACTTTTGAAAGGTTGTTAAATTTTTGTTTCAAGGCACTGTTTGTATCATCAGGTGTGGTGGCTGATTGACCTGTGGTACAAGAGACAGAGACAGTTCTTGGTAAGACAGTCTCTGGTGCCAAAGACTTATCTGTTATGGTGAGGGAAAGAAGCCTCTCTCAGGATGCCTTGTTCGGTTATGGTAATGTACCCTAGTTCAGCTTCCCCGGTTGGCTCTTGGTGTTAGCCACACCCCTGTACTTAAACTTGAGCTGTCCCATGCTCAGGGTCATTTGCCTCTAGAACCCTTCACAAGTTGTAGCAATAAACTGCTTGCTGTGGAACTCTAAGCAAGGACCCTTCTCAACTCCTTGCCGTCGGCTTAATATTACTGAAGCCATCCCTGCATCTGTGTGTTCATGCATGTGAGCCACAAAACCGTAGGGAACCCAGTAATAAGTGGCATCTCAACGTGGATTTCCTCAGACCTCCTCGACAGCGTGTCCAGAAGTCTCTGGGTTCAAGCCGCATTTGGAACAGCCACTTCCCTCAAAGAAGCCTCTGAGTTATATCAGGGGGTCTCAGAAAGGGAGACCGATAAATTCCTTAGAAGAGGAGACCAGTCTGCAGTCGACTGGACCACCTCGAGAATGTTATTTGACCCTCTGGTGAGATACGGGTCACCTTTTATCCTTTTCATTTTCCTCTTTTGTCTCAGGGCTGGGAGGAGAGGGAGATGGAGGCTCAGACAGCCCATCTCCTATGGGAAGTCTTTCCCCAAGTTCTAAAAACCCTTATTTGTGGTAACTTTTGATTTTCAAGGGAAGATTTAATGCGTTTTCTAACTTCGTTACTTAACGACTTTAAAGGGAATTTAAAACAGCTCATCCCTTGGCTGTTTTTGTTGAGAAAAATTTATTTGTTCTACCATCTAGTTAGAAAGCTCTTAAAAATGTTGGAAACAGTTTGAAAAAAAAACAAAACCTGCCTGCTTCCCTATCCCTGCATCCCTGATCCCTCTGTCCTGCTTTAAGGGGAACCAGGAGATAGATTCTGCCCGACAGACCAGGGCTGCTACCATCTCCCTGCTGCCTCCCAATCTTCCTTGTTCCCTGCCCAGGGTGGTGCTGGCCAGGCCACCCCGGGTTCTACCCCAAACCCCTTCCCTGTACCCATTTCCCCATTTTTTCCACTTTAAATTTGCTTCAAGACAACGGCAGCATGGCCGGTCCCACAAACCCAGCTGCTACTTCTAATTGTGAAAAACGAGATTCACTCTCCTGTGAGAATTTAAAGGGTTTAATATAAAGACAATAAGAGACACATAAAATAAAGCAAAGGGGTAACGGCCGAGTGCCTTGGCACTCTGCCAAGAGCACACCTGATGCTAGAAGTGAGTCCTTTTTATACCATTTTTACTGTCTGTTCTCTACTAATATTAAAACTTTTCCCGGAGCTGTTTTGCATGGCCACTCCTTGGTTCCGCCTTTTTAGAGCATGCGTACTCTTCTGCCTTGTGGTTTTATTTCTTTTGATTCTTGGGGTTGGGCTTGCTAGGTAAGAGTCGATGGTAAGGTGGATCTCTTAATTCTCCAGACAGTCAGGGCTGATTGCAGCTTTGGGCCTCTTCATCTCTCCGGGCAGAGTGGTGATAACGGCTCTCGGACTCTCCTGGCCGCCCATTCTCTGGGTGGAGTAGTCTTTGGGCCCTTTTGTTCCCTGGACAAAGTGGTGATTAGCAGCTCTTTGGGCCTCATCCTCTGTTCGCTTGGAGGTTATCTTACTTGCTCACACTTGCTGACATTCTTGCTAAAAAGAGAGAAAACTACATCCACACAGCAAAAAGCATTTCTAACATTATATAATATCTACCTTTATACTTTGCGAGAAGCCAGTATTATAATATATGTTTATAACAAGCCCCCCTTTTTCTATTTTAGAAATCATTTGGCTTGAGCAATAATTCTTTTTTCTTGGCTTCTAATGTCTGTTCGTTCTTTTCACAGATCAATTTGGCTTCTTCGAGAGGGTCTTTTCTATCACTTTGTCTTTTTAATACCATAATTTTTTGTGCTGTTCCAGACATAGCCAACTTTGGGTCAGTAGGCATTGCCACAACTTGCATGCCTTGAACTATGCTGGTGATTAGCCGAATAAAGCAGGGGATCAAGCAAGGGAGAAATATTAGACCAGCTGTAGCACATAAGAGGAAGAAACCTAGCTTCTTCCACCATTCTTTCCCCAATATGCCATCCCACCAGTTAGCAGTCATCATTGATTCCCATTTTTGGACCAGTACATGGGCTATTTTTCTGATATTGTTGGCGATATCTAGAACGGCATCCCCATTGTCATAGATTTTTAAACAACAATCCAATGTATTGAACTTCCCACACACACCCCCTTCTTCAGCCAGTAAATAGTCTAAAGCCAGCCTATTTTGATATATTGCAGCTCTGGTTTGGCGTTGCTGGCTGACTATTAATTCCATAGCCCCGGCTGTTTCATTGGTTATGATTTCTACAAGAGCTTGGAGTCTGATGATACGATTCAGCATGTAAATTGGGGCTCCATATCCCCAACTTCCATCTTGTGCCCAGGTAGCTGGCCCATATGTTTCTAATATTCGTTCAGGGGGCCACTCCTCATCTTTCCATTTTTTGAATCCTCCAATTAAATCTCTTTTATTTCTTTTGAAGTCTTCATAGACAGGTATTCCTAATTGATCTCCCTCTGGTTCTGGTAAAAGGAAAAACCCTGGTTGAATGATTCTTAGTGTACAACTCCCTTTCCAATGTGAAGGGAGACTCAGGTATGCCCTTTTCCCACATATCCAAAATAAGCCATCTGGTGCTTTCCAATAATCACCTTCTTGTTGATTTATATTCTCCCAAAATTTGGATATTTCTGGGATTCTAAAATAAGGATTTTTCCTTGTGTCATTACACTGAAAGAGTCCAATTTCATTATCATATACACAGTCTTTTCTTTTTTTTCTGAGCCCAATACCAAGTTGGTTTTTCTGGGACCTACCACGTTGAAGTTTTGTTACTCACTTTATACCTTTTACAGGGAGTGTTTCCTACTTCATTAAGAAAGTTTTTCCTAGTTTGCCAGAGGCATTCTTCTCCTATCACTGTTGAACTTAAAATCCACCCCTCAGTTTGGTTCCCCCCTCTTATATTTGTCTGGTTCCATTTAAGGAGTTCTACCGGGCCTACGCTGCTACCTTTCCATGGCCATTCTTCTGTCATTAAAGCTCCTCCACAGACCCAACAGTTGGTTATGTTAAGTTCTTTACCTATTCTCTCCCCCAATTCTACAAACAGGTTTTTTCCTAACCTTGGGGTTTTTTCTTCTTTTAACTGTTGTTTGAGCTTTGCATACAGGTCTTGACCTGAGGTGAATATAGGGCGAGGTTGCTGTGCTGGCTTTGTATTTTTACTTACCACTTGTTCTTTTATCAAATCTTGGACTGTTCCCCTGGTGGCAGCTGTGAAGAAAATCCATTTTTTTCCTTTTGGACAATTACTTCCTAGTCTATTTCCACTTGTTCCCAAATTTTCTGTAATCCAATATTTTTCTCCTTTATGCATGCAAATGCCTAATTTGGACGAGTCATAACAGTGACTGTTGATATGGGTATGAGTAATAAGAAAGAAGCCCCGGTGTCTTTCCATGTAGAGCTTTCAATAGCATTTGTAACATGGTCTTGCAGGTGTCCCGAAAGGGACCAGGATAAGTGACAAAAGAGGGAATAACAGAGGTCCAGCATGGCTTATACTCACTCCCACCTCCCTTGCCTATGAGGTTGCAACCCTTAGCAGGTGTATTGGATCTTCTCGGTGGCAAATACAGTGGCCAACCTGGTCTTGCCCTCTATTTCTCTGTCACTTTCTTTGCAGCTTTTAGGCAAATTTCTTTTGGCACCTTTTTTAACTGTAGTATCTTATCACATCTTAGGTGTTTCTCATTGAACAGGCACTAGTAATTCCCATCTGCAGAGCAAAGTTATTGCTTTTGTTGCTTATGATTTTGTCTGGATAGAGGGTCGATTTTGTGCTTGACACCCTTTACAACTAGGGTGTCAATGGTGTGAAATGCCGATTTCCCTCCAGATTAATTACTTATATTTGACCTGGCTGGCATGCCCCGTGTTAGAATGATGCAAACAGGGTATATGATGTGGCACTGATGGAAGTTGTGATTCTCCCCCTTCTTAATACAAATCACAGGCTAGAATCAGAACATGGGAGTTCTTTGTTTGATACAGTCCCAACCCTTCCTGTTTGAAGTGAGAATATTCTTCTTCAAGATGTCTCAGAATTTGTCCAGGGGGCACTGATATAAATTTGGCTTTTACTTCTCAGTTAGGTGTGATTCTTTACATATCCTTTGTATTATTTAGATTGTTCTAGTTCATTGCTACCTGGCCTCCGTTTAAGATTTAATTTGGTATCACTTGGTTTGGATATTACAGTCCACTCTTCAGGTTCTTTTACAGGTCCTTTGATTTTGCTGGCATGGATCCACCCTAGTTCCTTGGTTCGGATTGCGGCCTCAGTCGTCAGCAGTACCTGAAAAGGACCCTCCTATTGTGGAGTCAAAGATTGTTCTTTTCATGTTTTTACTAGTGCCCATTCCCCTGGATGGATATTATGAATTTTGAACTCTAAAGTTGTGTTTTGAGGGATCATTCCTTTCAGCCGCAAATTTTCAAGTGTTCTGGCAATTGTGGTGACATATTTTTTGACACTTACTTCTCCTACTTCATAAGTGGCTGTTTCATGTTGAGTGGTAAGGAAGGGTAATCCGAACATCATCTCATAAGGAGATACTCCCAGGTCTGACCTGGGCTGTGTTCGGACTCTCAACAGAGCCAAAGGTAAGCATTTTACCCATGACATTTGAGTTTCAATCATTAATTTTGTTAAAGTTCTTTTCAAAGTCTGGTTCATTCTTTCTACTCGGCCTGAGCTTTGTGGGTGCCAGGGGGTATGTAATTCCCATTTTATTCCCAAGGCTTGAGTTATTTGTTGTAAGACTTTGGATGTAAAATGTGTTCCTCTATCTGAGTCTATTTTATTAACTATTCTATATCTGGGAATAATTTGTTCTAGAAGGGTTTTGCATACTACGTTAGCTGTAGCTCTAGTAGCAGGAACTGCTTCTACCCAATGAGTTAGATGGTCTACTATTACTAATAGGAACTTCCATCTCTGTACTTGAGGAAGTTCAGCGAAATCTATTTGGATACTTTGGAATGGTCACAGAGCTAACTCACAGCCTCCTAATGTTGTTTTTCTCATTATTTTCTTATTCACTCTTTGGCAAGTTATACAGTTCCCAGTTATTTGTTTTGCTACCCCAAAGATTCCAATACACCCATAATTTCTCAGAAAATGATCACACAAAGCTTGAGTACCCCAATGAGTTTTTTGATGCATATCTTCTAATATTCTCTTAGTGAGTGGCTTATTAAGTAACTGTCTCCCATCAGGAAGTTTCCATTTTCCAGATTGATCTTGTTCGCCCCCTATCTTAAATAATTCCTTTTCTTCTTCTTTACTAAATTTGGGGATTTTCAATTCTCCCCTCTCTGGGGTCAGGATTAACATAATTTGTTTAGTCTCATTTTCTGCTGCATCTTTGGCTTCTTGGTCTGCTAGATTATTCCCTCTTATTTCTGGGGTCATCCCTTTTTGGTGTCCTTTGATATGCACTGCGGCTATTTCTTCAGGCAATTTTAATGCTTCCAACACTTCTGAAATCAGGCCTTCATATATCAGTTCCTTCCCCTTTGAATTTAGTAAACCCTTTTCTTCCTAGATCTTTCCAAAGGTATGTATTACCCTAAAGGTATACTTTGAATCAGTATAGATGGTCCCCTTTTTGTGTGCTAAATGCTCTAGCGCTCTCTTTAGAGCATATAATTCACAAGATTGTGCCGACCAATTTGAAGTTAGTTTTCCTTTTTTGATGGTCTGCATATTTATCTCATCCACTAAGGCATATCCTGACATTCTTTTTCCTTGCAAGCATCTGGATGAACCATCCACATATATTCTTTCCCCTTCTAAGAGGGCTTCTTCTGCTAGATCTTCCCAAACTTTTGTTTGGTATTGAATAATTTCCAAGCAGTCATGTGCCAGGTCATTTTTTGGTTTTCTATACAGGAATTGGGCCAGATTGAGGCTTTTGTTTCTATAGTTAGATCATTACTGTCAATCAGAATTGCTTCATATTTTAATATCCTGGAGTCTGTTAACCATTTTTCAGCTTTTTGATTTAGCACATTTTGGACCGCATGGGGTGTGTATACAATCAGTTTACTTCTAAAGGTGAGCTTATGGCTCTCCTCCACCAAAATAGCAGTAGCTGCTATGGCTTGAATGCATACTGGCCAGCCACGGCTTACTGGGTCCAATAGTTTAGATAAATAAGCTATTGGTCTTCTCACCCCTCCCCATTCCTGGACTAATACACTATGAGATACTCCATTTTCTGCATTCACATATAAATGAAAGGGTTTTTCTAGTGAGGGTAAGCTTAGGGCTGGTACCGAGGCTAGTTTCAACTTCAGTTTTTCTAATTTATTATCATCATCTTTGGTCCATTGTATATTGTCTCCCCCTGTTAATTTTTCATATAAAAATTTTACTGCTTGTGTATATCCTTCAATCCATAGTCTGCAATATCCCAGTAGCCCCAGCAATCTCCTAACTTCTTTTTTTGAAGAGGGAGGAGGGAGGGATAAAATCCCTGTAATTCTTTCAGGACTTAGTTTTCGGCTACCTTTGCTTATCAGGTGGCCGAGATATTTTACTTCTGATTCTACAAACAGTAATTTCCTTTTTGATGCCCTTAGTCCCTTTTCCCCAAGAAAATTTAGAAGCTTTATAGTAGCTTCTTTAACTTTAATTTCATCTTCTCCTGATATTAGAAGATCATCTACATATTGGATAATTTGTATTCCTGGGGGAGTGGGGAAGGTTTGTAATATTTCTCCCAAGGCTTGCCCAAATAAATTTGGGGCCTCACAATACCCCTGTGGCAGTTTAGTCCACCTCAATTGGTTCTTTTTCCCTGTGTTTGGATCTTCCTTTTCGAAGGCAAAAATATTTTGGCTTTCCTCTGCCAGTGGGCAGGCCCAAAAGGCATCTTTAAGATCCACCACACTAAACCACTGCTGTTGAGGTGGAATTTTGCTTAAAGGAGTGTAGGGATTAGGAACCATAAGGTAGCAGGCCCGTGTTCTTTTGTTTACTTCTCTTAAATCTTGCACTAATCTATAATTTCCATCAGATTTCTTTACTGGGAGAATAGGGGTATTATGAGGGGATTTACAAGGTTCTAGTGTCCCATCCTTTATTAATTCTTCTATTACTGGTTTTAAGCCTTTTCTGTTTTCTAAAGATATAGGGTACTGATGTACACGAATGGGACATTCTTCTTTTTCAATTGTGACCCTTATGGGGTCAATATCTAGTCCACCCCTATTCCCTTCCCCAGCCCAAACCACTCTGTTAATTTTTCTTTTATCTTTTTGGCTAAGTTTTAACACTTTGGCCATCATTTTCCCTTCTTCTGGTATGACTCCAATCCCCAGTTGGATTTGTAAATCCCTTCCCAATAAATTGCTGCCAGCCTCAGGAACTAACAAAACATCCCCTATCCCTATTTTTGTTTCCCCTTCAATAACCCCATCTTTAATGACAGGGACCTTAAATCCTTCCCCCTTTGCTCCCGTTACTTTTACCATATCATTACTTACATCACACCCTTTTGGAATATTCATCACACAAGTCCTTTCTGCCCCAGTGTCAACTATAAATTCTAATACTTCTTCTTGGGGGCCTACTTTTAAAGTTATCAAAGGCTCCAGATGGTATTTATCCCCCAAAAAATAGAGCCCATGACTTCCCTATTTTTCTTCTGTGTGTGTCTCTTGAAATATTTTCAGATCTCTCCTCAGGTGGAGGCATTCTCTTTTATAATGCTCTTCTTCCTTGCAATAGAAACAGGCATCCCTGGGTTGTTCTTGGAATCTTGACTGTGCTGAGGTTTTATTTTTCTCCTTTCCACCATTTCTGAACCCTGAATGTTTAGGAGTGGTACCTGAGGGCTTTAGATTTTTTTGGAAGGTAGTCTCTCGCATAGTGGCTATCATGATCTTTGCTTCCACTTTGGCTTTTTCTTCATCCCTCCGGACATATATCTTTTGAGCTTTCCTTACTAGGTCTTGTAATGGTTTCTCATACCAGTCTTCTATTTTTTATAATTTTTTCCTAATATCTGGCCAGGCATGAGTGACAAAGTTAACTCTTAGCAGGGCTTGCCCTGCTAGGGACTCCGGGTCTATCCTAGAATATTGTTTCATATTCTTTCAGAGCCTCTCCAGCCACTCAGTCGGGGTTTCTTTTATCCCTTGCTGCCCCTCAAAGGCCTTTCTGACATTTTGTCCTCGGGGTGCCCCCTCTTTTATTCCTTTGATTATCAAATTACAATAATCATTCATATGTCCCCTCCCAGCTTCATCATTTTGGTTCCAGTTAGGAGGTGTAATGGGCATTTTCTGATCCCCGGGTGGACCTTGTTGGTTTTCTCTTTCCCAAATTTTTATTCCAGCAATTCTAATCATTTCTCTTTCTTCTTGGGAGAATATTATTTTCATTACTGATTGCATTTCTTCCCAAGTGAAAATGTTGGGACCTAAAAACTGGTCCAACTGTTCAGCTGTACCTATGGGATCTTCTAATAATCCTTTAATTTCCTTTTTGAAATTCCTAACCTCTGTAGAGGTTAGAGGAGCATTCACAAAGCCGGTTCCCCCTCCTCCCATAGGCACTTCTCTTAATGGAAATAAATGAATTTCTCGTCTTCCCTCTGTTTGTTTAGCAATGGAGGGATTGTTGGGCTGCCTCTGAGCCTTAATGGCACCTCTTGTATTCTGGTATGGTGCTCCTTCGTTAAGAAGAGGGTTTATTTGGGAAGAAAGCACCGAACTCCCCTGGGGAGGAGGGGCAGATTCAGTGTCTGACGCTGAAGCCGAATATTCTGAAGTGCAGAGGGTGAGGGTGGGGTATGGCAGTGAAGCCAAATATTCTGGAGCACAGGAGGCGGGGACCGGCGCTAAAGCCGGGTTTCTCAAGGCAGGAGAGGTGGGGGCTGAAGCCGGGACGTGTGACCTTTCCCTTGATTCAATTGAGGGTGCTGGGATTCTCGAGATATATGGGAAGGGTGGGATCCCCGGCATGGGCGGGGGCAGGGCTCCCCCCCCCCGCTCCATTGGGGCGGGAGGGCTGCCGGGGGAAAGGCCCCCGGTGCGGGCGGAGGGGTGGCTGGCGGGGGAAGCCCCGGAGCCGGGAGGGGGGGGGGGGGGCAGCTTCTGATACTGGCGGCGGGGGAAACCCCGGAGCCGGTGGGAGGGGGGGGGCAGCCTCTGGAGGCAGAGGCAATACTTCTAAAGGGTCCCAGCCTTTTTTCTCTTCTGTTTGCTTCTCCTCTGGGGTTTCTGATATTTTAAAGACTTTGGTTCCCAGAGGTTCTGTAATTCCTGTCCAGCAAGAAGCATATTCTCCCTCCTCAGGGTGAGATGGCTCTTTTGAATTTACAAATACATTTAGAGCCTGGCAAATCCATGCCTCATCAGACCCATATTTTGGCCAGTACACATGATCAGATCTGATTTCCTTTTTTACCCACTCTTTCATGAAGAATTGAATCATTTTTACTTTATCTTTTCCTTTTGTAGAAGGATCAGTTTCCCAGTTCGCGAGTTTGACCCCGAGGGGACTGTCTTGGGGTATACCCTCTGGCACCCTTTTATAATTTGAACTTAATTTACTAGGTTGCTGTCCCATTTTTCCAGGAGTTCTCTATCCCAGCTTACTCAAAATACCAACTTATCCCCCCCTTTGAAATACTAATTCATTCCTTTAAAACACCAATCTTCACTGCTGTAAAATACTACCCACCCTTTCACAGTACAAAAAACAAAAAAAAATTATTATAGCCCACCTTCCCCAAAAACAAAGTTAACTTCTAATTACACAGTTTTTCATTCACACATTCACTCTTTTTTAATATTTGTTCACTCACTCATTCCTACTCACAACAGAATAATAAGGTACCTCTTTCAAGTCACTTGTTAGTATCCACCCATGGGGATGATATAATCCTTAGGATTCTGGGTGCTCTTGGTTTTCCCTCAACCTAGCACTGCTAGCTTCTAACCCCCAACTTGTCTTGGGGTACTTTTAGACCCTGGGTGCTCTTGGAGTTTTCCTCAACCCAGCATATGGCGGGGGGGGGGGGGGGGGTAGCTCTCACTTTGCAACCCCTTCCCTGGGACCCCGTCCCAGACACCTCGGGAGATTCTTTCACTTTTCTTATCTCTCCCTTCGTCTACTAGCTGGCCGCTGTTCTCTCGAACAAGACGGAACCGCAGCACTCAGAGACTGCCACACTCGCTTTGCAGATCTGGGGGCAACTAGTCTGCATCTCATTCACACACACTCATCTCCCGTAACCACCCCCTTTTTCTTTGAACAATACTTACTAGTCCTGTTTCTTTTCCAGTGTATGTGGGATTTTTGTTGAGAGCGCTCTCTTTCATTTGCTTTATTTTTGTGTCTTTCTTGTCCTCCAGGCGTTGCCCTGCTGCCACCAAATCGCGCCAGAGGATGCTAAGCAAGGATCCTGCCAACTTGGGCAGGAGGCGCCTTACCCTTGCTTCTTGAATCCTCCCACGCTTTTCAGAGGCGAGGTGTAGATCCGGGACGAGCCCCCAATTGTGAAAAACAAGGTTCACTCTCCTGTGAGAATTTAAAGGGTTTAATATAAAGACAATAAGAGACACATAAAATAAAGCAAAGGGGTAACGGCCGAGTGCCTTGGCACTCTGCCAAGAGCACACCTGATGCTAGAAGTGAGTCCTTTTTATACCATTTTTACTGTCTGTTCTCTACTAATATTAAAACTTTTCCCGGAGCTGTTTTGCATGGCCACTCCTTGGTTCCGCCTTTTTAGAGCATGCGTACTCTTCTGCCTTGTGGTTTTATTTCTTTTGATTCTTGGGGTTGGGCTTGCTAGGTAAGAGTCGATGGTAAGGTGGATCTCTTAATTCTCCAGACAGTCAGGGCTGATTGCAGCTTTGGGCCTCTTCGTCTCTCCGGGCAGAGTGGTGATAACGGCTCTCGGACTCTCCTGGCCGCCCGTTCTCTGGGCGGAGTAGCCTTTGGGCCCTTTTGTTCCCTGGACAAAGTGGTGATTAGCAGCTTCTCGGGCCTCATCCTCTGTTCGCTTGGAGGTTATCTTACTTGCTCACACTTGCTAACATTTTTGCTAAAAAGAGAGAAAACTACATCCACACAGCAAAATAGCATTTCTAACATTATATAATATCTACCTTTATACTTTGCGAGAAGCCAATATTATAATATATGTTTATAACATAATTTTAATTCTCCCGCCTCCACTCCTCTACATGGTGGAGTCCACGTGCAGGCAGTGGCGGGCTTTTCACCCGCACTCAGCCCCCCCTCCCCGTCCGCCCTCCCACCTCTCCCGCCGGTGTCTGCTCGTGTTACAGCTCCCAGCTCCCCCTCCGTCCCCCTCCATCCCCCCCCCCCCCCCCCCCGCCTGCTCGCGTTACAGCACCCAGCCCCCACCATCCCCTGCCGGCTCCGGCTCCTGTGTTCGCGTCGGGTTCCCCTCCCTCTGCCGGGACTCCCCTCCTAGCTGCCGATTCTGCATCTCCCTCCCGTATCCCTGTCCCCTCCATCACTGGCCCCGCTCGTGAGACCCAACCCGCCTCAGATTCCCACGCTGCCAAACCCGGGAGTGGGGGGGAGGGATGCTGGAGAGACGCCATCTCGGAAGCACTGCACCGGGCAGCCCTGGCTCGCCGGAAGCCCCGTACCCCTGCCAGGCACTCTCTCTCCAGTTCAGAAGAGGAAAGCAGTGATTCCTCAGATTCAGATGCTGAATCTAGGGACTATTGGGCTAAAGTGAAAAAACAGGCAGCCAAAGATGGTAACTGGGACCTAGCAAATAAGGTTATGCCATACGCCACCCCAGTCACTTTCACGAGAGGAGGCAGGAATGCCCACTGGGAACCTATACCTTACCAGCAGCTAAAGAAGCTATGCAAAGCCAGCAAGGACTATGGGTGGGGGTCACCCTACTTTAAAAACCTACTCCAGGTTTCTCTCTCCACTGTCACCTTAGTGCCTCATGATATCAAAAATATCATGTCATGCCTACTCTCTCCCGTGGAGAATATGCTGTGGGAAAGAACATGGAAGAAACAGTTAAGAGGGCTCCTACAAACATATCAAGGAGACCGCACGAAAGCTCATCTAACTATTGAATATTTATGCAGAGAGGGTAACTTTGAGTGGCCCCAGGACCAGGCCTAAGACATCCCTGCGGCTGTCCTCGGAGATATTAAAAAGGCAGCAGAGGCAGCCCTGCTTCAGACCCCAGATGATGCCACTCCCACTTTGAACTTTTCGGATGTTAGACAAGGCATAGAGGAGTATTTTATTAAATTTATTGATCATTTAAAGAGCTCTATTGAGAGGCAGTTTGAGAATGCAGAAGCCTGCAAGGAGATTTTACTCAGTTTGGCAATGGCCAATCAAATGCAGAATGCAAGAAAATTTTAAGGGCCTTACCTCTCGACCCTGAGCCCACAATAGATCAGATGATTGAAGCCTGTGCCAAACTAACATCCACAGAACACACAATAGCAATAGCAGTTTCAAAAGGGGTGGCTGAAGCCTTGGTGGCATCACCCAAGGAACAGCAAAGATGCTTTAATTGTGGGGAGTTTGGACACTTTCTTAAGGACTGCCAGGAACATCAGGTGGCCAAGGACTTTCATCGACCGGTGGGATGCCCACTATTAGACTGCTCAACCTGTCAGCTCCACCACCAATGCCACTCGGGAAAGGGCCAGCAAGGTGCTATATGGCTACGCACTATGACACCAAATGCCAAGCCGCCTCACCCTGCCTTGCCTGCTATCCCGAGGTTTCGGAAATAATTCTTGATTATGCCTATGCAGACCAGGAGCTCTGAGTCTCTGAGGCATCCCAACAAGTCCAGGTGGGCACCCGACAGCAGCTGGTGAGTGCCCTTTCTATTCAGTTTGATAATGAGGGCATGTATAAAACCCCTACGGAACAATTCGGGCCCCCAGATGGCCCAAGAGACATTTTAATTACAAGAAATGGACTTTATGGGCCAGACGAACTTTATGTTACCCCAGAAGTCCAAACCGTCAGCCCTCAAGATGAAGTTTTTGTGACTGTTTCATGCAATAAGCCCCCTTGGTTTTTATACAAAGGAATAGCTATTGCCCAATTCTTTCTACTGCCACATCATAGAGACTGGATCCCGGAGAAACCGATGGCATGCTGGGTTGAAGTTGTGGGCCCAGATAAACCTATGATAGAGTGTGGTCTGCTTAACAGAGGTTCTAAGTTATATCTTCCAGGTATGTCAGACACCGGAGCTGATGTCACCATTATAGCTCGCTCCAAGTGGCTACGGGAGTGGGAACTGACTCCGGCCAACGGACTCATCTCGGGGATTGGAGGTGCTGCAGTCTCCATGCACAGCAAAGATAATATCACTGTGGAGGGACCCGAAGGTCAGGTAGCCACCATGAGGCCCTTCGTGGTCAGGTCAGGTATTACCTTGTGGGGCAGGGACCTGTTATCTCAGTGGGGAGCTAGACTAGAAATCCCCAATACACCTCGGGATTTTTAGTTGGGGCCACTGAAGAGTGCGCCACCCCACCACTGACATAGAAGACCGATAGCCCGATGTGGACAGACCAGTGGGCCCTATCAGCTGAAAAGCTGCACGCTTTAGAAGTCCTTGTGGAAGAGCAGCTTTTCAAAGGTCATATAATACTGACCAACAGCCCTTGGAACACTCCTCTTTGTTATTAAGAAACCTGGCAAAGACAGGTAGAGATTGCTCCACCACCTCCGCAAAATAAATGAAGTCATTGAAGACATAAGGCCCCTGCAGCCCGGCCTGCCCTCACCCTCCATGCTGCCACGCGAATGGAGACTCGCAGTCATAGATATCAAAGACTGCTTTTTTAATATCCCACTCCATCCTCAAGATGCACCCTGGTTTGCCTTCTCAGTCACATCCCTAAACAGGCAGGCCCCTCTGAAACGGTACCACTGGCGAGTCCTCCCTCAGGGGATGAAAAACTCGCCTTCCATCTGCCAGTAGTATGTGGCCCACATCCTCTCACCCATCAGAAAGTTTTCCAGATGCCATCATCCTGCATTACATGGATGATATACTAGTTTGTTCCCAAGATCAGTCCTATTTAGACACTGTTCTAACTAAGACAATAAAGGCTGTTGAAGACACTGGATTTGAAATCCGCGAAGACAAGATCCAGCGAACCTGCCCTTGGACCTACCTGGGACTCCAAATTGGTGAGCGGACCATTGTACCCCAGCATCTCACCATCAAAGATAACCCAAAGACCCTCCGCAACCTCCACCAGCTCTGCAGGTCCATCAACTGGGTGCGTCCACTGCTGGGGATCACAACAGAGGACCTCACACTACTCTTCAATCTCCTCCAAGGTAGTGACAACCTCGATTCACCCTGTGCCATCACTCCTGAGGCCTAGGAATCCATCACAAAAGTCCAGGAAGCGTTGTCTTCTCGGCAGGTGCATAGGACTGACCCCACTCTCCCGTTCCAGCTCATCGTCCTGGGAAAGTCACCCAGATTCAATGCGTTAATTTTTCAGTGGGACACTGCGCAGAATGATTCACTCCTTATCATCTAGTGGGTCTTCCTACGCCATCAGCCGATTAAGACCATCACAACACCTCAAGAGCTGATGGCTCAGCTCATTATTAAAGCCAGGGCACACCTCCGCACCCTTGCGGCGTGTGATTTCTCATACATTTACCTCCCATTGACCACTGGGGTTCTGGACCATTTGCTCCAGAACAATGAGCACCTCCAGTTTGCCCTTGACAGCTACACAGGCCAAAGTTCCATTCACCAACCCAGTCATAAGCTGTTTAATTCAGCTTTCCACTTGGCCCCAAAATCACTCCAAAGTCAAATAGCTCTAAAAGCCCTGACCATTTTCACAGATGTCTTGGGGGGATCACACAAGTCCGTGATGACTTGGAAAGATTCAAAGACGCAGAAGTGGGAGTCTGACGTCCAGATTGTTGAAGGATCCCTGCAGATTGCAGAGCTAGCAGCCATTGTCGGGGCTTTTGAGAGATTCAAGGAGCCAATTAATCTGGTCACTGATTCGGCATATGTGGCCGCTGTAGTTGCTAGAGCTGAACATTCCTTGCTAAAAGAGGTGTCAAACCCAAATTTACACAGGTTGCTTTTGAAGTTAATCTACCTCATCTCCCACCAAAAGCAACCATTTCATATAATGCATGTGAAGTCACACACACCGACCGCCCAGGACCCATTGCAGAGGGCAACAGAAGAGCAGATACCCTAGCTATGCCTGTGCAGACTGCTAACGTATCTGACATCTTTGCACAAGCCAAGATAAGCCACAGCTTCTACCATCAGAATGTGACAGCCCTCATGCGCATGTTCCACGTACCCTGCAACCAGGCAAGGGTGATAGTGGCCACATGCCCCGACCACCAGCAGCACCAAGTTTCATTGTTGGGCTCCAGGGTTAACCCCCGAGGACTCAACAGCTGCCAGTTGTGGCAGACAGATGTGACCCACTATCTGGCATTCGGCAGGCAAAAATACATACACATGTCCATTGACGTGTTTTCAGGAGCAGTGTTTGCTTCGGCTCACGCAGGAGATAAGGCCGAAGATGTCACCAGGCACTTTCTCCTGGCGTTTGCCACCTTAGGCGTCCCAGAACAAATTAAAACTGACAATGGCCCTGCCTACACCTCCCACAAACTCAGGGATTTTTTCAATCAGTGGGGGGGTGAAGCACAGCACAGGCATACCACACTCCCCTACAGGACAGTCAATTTATGAAAGGGCCCACAGCACCATTAAGCGGGTCCTCGATCAGCAGCGAGGAGGGACAGAGACCAGTTCTCCTATTGAGAGGCTCTGTAAAGCCCTTTTCACGATAAATTTCCTGAACTGCTCATCCACAGAGCCAAACCCCCCTGTATTCTGGCACTTCTCCAATTCAGCCTGAGCTAAGCTCGATGAGAAGCCACTGGTGCTGATCAAAGATCCTGAAAGCCAACAAATACCGGGCCCTTTTCCTTTAATAACCTGGGGGAGGGGGTATGCCTTTGTATCAACACCGTCAGGCCCAAGGTGGCTTCCAGGCAAGAACATAAAGCCTTACATTGGCCCAGAAAACACTGCTCCCAAAGACACAGCCATGCCTGGAGTTGATGCAGAAGAACCCAAGGGCCAAAGAAGAGCAGCCTGGAGACGGAGACTATGCAAATCTCCACCGCAGACACTGACCTGCTGTCCCACAACCAGAGCTGCGACTGGATAAGTTTACACCACTGACGTGTTCCCATACCCCTGTTAACATTCCCCTTTTTTCCCAGCTTCTTAGTTAATAAAGAAAGGGAAATGTAAAGAGGGAGTGTTGCTGCCTGCCCGAAGGGCTGCCCGGCCCTGGGACCTGCCCAGGCATGTCCAGACTTGTCTCTGCCATGTGCTCTGAATCCCATTTGTTCCAAGCGCGGGTAGAACTTTAAAGTAGCACAGACTCCCCTGAAACAGAGTCCGATTGGCTGGTTACCATGGGTCCACCCCCGGCTCTCCCCTTTCCCCTCCCCCAAATAAAGGTGGCCAATCGCAGCTCGCCCGCCCCGTTTCTCCTGCTTCTCCCTTCTGTGAACAGATTTTCTCGTCCCTCCCGGGACAGGAGGAATAAAGAAAACAGGAATACAGGCACGGAGTCAGGGCTATATTTCTACCTCTTTGCTTCTGCTTATGACGATAGCCAAACAGCTATCACTTGCCGCGTTTCGGAGCCGCCGAGCCACCGGATCGCCTGTGCCATCTCTCCAGGCAGATTGAGGCTTTCCAGGGCATTGAACGGTGAGTCTGCTGACTGAGCAAGCAGTGAATTCTCGTCAAATGGCGCCCAATGTGCTATCTCGGAACCACGGTTCTAGAGAGACTTTTTAGGGTGTCCTTGCAAGCCACGTGTCGGCTGGAGTGAACCCTGTGCGTGCAGTGCCAGCACTCTGCAGCCCTGCTGCCACTTTTTGTGCGGTAGCAAGCTCAGAGCACCGGCCGAAGCCCCCCCCCCCCACGCCACGTGGCATGGGAACGGCTGAACAGCAGAGGACCCATTTCGCTGATTTTTCTCCGGACTGGCTTTCCTATGGTAAATCCAAAGCTTTGGTGAGTATTTCCCCACTGGCTTGGGGGCTCGTGTTCTGTAGCTATTTTGGGTGCAATTTTTTTTTCTTTTTTTCTGTTTTTTTTCCATTTGGGGCTGAGGGAGTGGTGTTGCTTTTATAATGGGATCCGAAGTCTCTGCACACCACAGAGAAATATATTACCAAGTTCAGAGTTACCTTTCTTGTACTGGGCATAAATATAATAAAAGTTTAGTTCAATCTTTTGTGTACTGGCTTTTTCAGTACTTTCCTCAGCTAACCTCCGAGGACATAAGGTCTTCTGAGTTTTGGGATGGTGTCGGGAGAAAACTTTCCTCTCTCAGGATCTCAGGGGACAAAACAGTTTCAAAATTTTTTCTTCTGCTGTTACTAACTTACACTTTGCCAGAGAAGAACGCAGTACAGGAAAAGCCACTGCAAAAACCCCCAGTTGATTCCTTTATACCTTCTTTTAACCCCTGTGTCCCTGATCCCGCTTCCCCTATGCTGGAAAACACGGATGGAGAAGCCTGCTCTTTAGCACACGAGAGCTATCAACCTCCTGGTGATGCCTTTTCCTGATCGTAAAATCAAGAGTCATGCACGGTTAGAAGGGGAAAAGGGATTTTATGTTGGTATTTATTTTAAGGATCCTTAGGTGCACACATCCAGGTCAAATGCACTGAAATGCACCCTGCAAAAATGCCCTGCCCCAAAAGATTGGGTATAACATTATAGGTTTTACTAATTAGCATATCTATCAAAGATACCCCAATGAGAGGCTTGAGTGAGCCCCCCTCCCCAAGGAACCCTCTCCTGGATGGTTCTATCTTGGTTTACAGAATGTGTTCTGGCGAGAACCTTGGGGTCTGGGGCACACTGATCCCTAGCTACGAAGCTTCTAAAATGTTTAGTCTCTCAGCTTGACAAACAAGTCCAAGAATGTAGGCAAAAAGCACTAAGAATACAGAAGTTGTAAAAAAGGTAAAACAGGGGTATAAAAGAAAAGGCAAAAAATCTTCATGGCATCACTGGCCCAACCGTGTCTCCCCAGCACCCTGCCTTAACTGAAATCCGGAGCCCGTCCCGGAAACTTTCCAACCCCTTTTCTCCACTTCTTTGTCCCCAGTTTATAGTCTACATGCTGTAAGCGTACAAAAAAACCCCTTTTCTCCCGATGTCTTTGTTCCCAGGAACAGCAATAGCCATGTGCTTGTAGCGCAGGAAAAACCCCTCCCCCCAACCCCTTTTCCCCAAGTCTATCTGTTTCCAACAATGGCGGAGGCCATGTGGCCTCATGTCCGAACTACACCTCCTACAATCCCTTTCGCCTCTGTGGGAGACAGAGGAGTAGAAACTCCTGCAATTAAAGGAGGCTTTGATTTACAACCCTGGAAGAGACTAGGTCTGGCTTAATTGACAGAGATTTATAGACTTTAAGCAAAAGGATTACAAACTTGTGTTCCTATCATTATAAGTAAAATGGTACACTGGGTGTTTTGGTGGAGGGTTTTAAAATATAATAGTGTGATTTTATATAGTTTAAGTTAAGATTATAGATGGTATAAGAGAGACATCTGTATGTACGTGACATGAGAAGTTATTGGTCAAGACATAGCTGCATTGCAGTGAGAAGTGCCACAGGTGATAGGTCATTAATCTAAAACAAAGTGTCGTTTTAAGTATCTATTGGATTAGAAAGTTATAAATTACGATGTAACCCTAAATCTTGTGACTGGTCACCATTACCCGGAGGTGTTGTAAAATCTCACGCCTAGACTGATGCGTTTGTTATTTTAAACAATAAATTCGTGTAATTGCATAGTCCCATCCCTTAAAGTTATTTTCCTCCGACACGTGAAAGCACGGAAAGTGACACGCCTCCATCCCACAAATCCCTTCTTATCTCCATCCACTCCCACGCCTGCTTCGAAACCTACCCCCGCCCTTAACCCTGCCCCCACGGCATCGTGTTTCACCCCTCCCTCTGTTCCCGCCCAGGAGGCAGGCACTGATCCTGCCCCCGAGGGTAGCATCGCCCCCTCCACCCACAACCCTGCCCCCAACCCCTCCCCTCCTCCTGCTGCCTCCACCCCTCCACTCCCCACCCCTGCCCCCCCCCCCACCGCCCTTGCTTCCCACTGTCCAGCCCCATGTTCCCACAGTCATGTGACTACCCCTTTACATCCAGGAACCCATGGCTACCAGGAAGTGCCTCCAGCTGCTACTACTCTCCCTCGTAGTAGCACAGGAGCTAATCCGAGCTGGACTCCTTTCCCATATTCCAATATCAAAGATTTGTGCAAGGCAATTAAGGAGTTTGGGATGCATAGTCACTATTTTAAAAGCCTGTTAAGGGCTACCTTTTCAACGCATTTGTTTGTGCCTCATGATTTAATTACAGTAATGCAATCTCTTCTCACCCCTGGTGAATTTGTGTTGTGGAAACAACAGTGGAAGCTAATTTTATCTGATTTATTGCAAGTTCTGTGTCAAACTCCAGATAATTATCTGGATTTTGACAACAATTATATCACATTAGACCTTTTATCTGGTGCCAATAATCAGGCAAATGCTCAAAAACAAGCAATGCTTATTCCACGCCCAGTCCTTATTGAAATAACACTTGCTGCTGAAAAGGCCCTAACATTAATACCATCTCAAACTCATGAATCTCATTATACCAACCTTAAACAATTGCCAACTAAAAATATTATAAAGTTTTATAATCATTTGCATGAAGCAAGCTTTTCCCAGGTCCTGAATCCAGACCTGCAACAAGCATTCCTACTCAAACTGCTCCAGGCCAATACAAATGAAGCTTGCAAGCATGTGATTCTGAGTCTCCCCTTGCGTCCACCCGCAACGGTTGAAACCATCCTCGAAGTTTGTACAAAGAAGGTGCAGCTGAACACAACTGTTCCCTTTTCAAAAAAAGTGGGGATGGTGGGGGAGATTGTGGAGGACGTGGTGGGTACAGGGGAAACTCAATCTCGAGGTAACCTTGTGTGCTATCGTTGTCAGAAAAAGGGACATGTGACTCGGAATTGCAGAACAATTATAACTGCTGCTAAAAACTCTTCAAAGACTGTTTCCCCAGGTCAACAGCAGGGAAACTAATGATCCAGAGAGTCACAGCTCTGCGTTCTGACATAAATGGAGCTGCAGACAAAGTAACATGGACTCCTGGACTAAGGTTCAAGGTAACCTGTGATGTAGCACATCACTTCAACAGCAACAGAGAGACTGTGATACCAATCACATTCCAAAATGTGGACCACATACCAGACTTTACATACGTTTTTGTTATTGGGGACACTCAGGAAACACCTGCCGGGATAGAGGTTACACCTGCACTCATGAAAGTGGATCAGAATGGGGGTTCTATCCTAATGGCACACTTGTCATAGGTTAGCAAGCATAGTCCCGGAAGGGATGTCCTTGCTAAGGAGTGCTTACAGCTTCCTCTGGGACCTGAAAGAACCTATCAGCTGGCCAGTTTGAATATGGACAATTCTTTAAGCCACTTAAAATTGTGACTGCCTCTGTGATACACACTTAAGAATAGACAAATTCCCTCCAGCTTTCTCTCTCTTGTTTCCAGTGTTGGGACAGGTGGCTGTGGGCCCGTGCGGGGGCCAGCGGGCCCGGCCAGGCCCTGCTCGGGCCAGGCCAGGCCAGGCCACAGCCATCCTGGAGCCGATGGACCTGTTCCAGCCGTGGACCCCCCCCCCCCCCCCCCCCCCCCCCCACTGCTTTGCCGTGGGCAGCCGGAGTGGCTTGGCTCTCCCCCCTCTCCACTGCAATAAGCAACATTCAACATTCCAGCTGCAAAGCTGCAAGGCCGAGGTGAGATTAACCCTTTTATTGCTGTGAAGAGCTGAAAACCTGAGGGAAGAGAAAGAGGAGATGCTTAAAGATGAAATTCTGTTGTGAAGCTATGATATATCAGAGTATCCCATTGTAATTTCATGAAGATATGGGGGGTGGAGTGTTCAACTCGTAAGCAAAAGCACCTGTGCTGAGATAGGCAGATGCTGACGCAGCTGTCATTTCATGAGAAGTTTGGACAGGGAGAGATGGACCAGATGAGGACTTTTGCTCCAAACAGGAAAGGAGAAAACCTCAGTCCCTAGAGATGGACCAGATGAGGACTTTTGCTCCAAATGGAAAAGGAGAAAAGAGAAGACCTCAGTTCCTAGAGATGCTCCCAGAGATAGTCCTAACGATGAAGATGAGGAAGACCCTTTGCTCCCAGGGAAGGAGAAGGGCCTCTCTTTTTTGTTTCTGAATGGCTCAACCTTAAAATTGTACCCCAAAAAACTTCAAGAGTGGACCCTCGAAAGCAGTTGCGGGAAAAGCTGCAAGTCGGGGGAAGGGACTCACATCACGAGCAGAGAGACCTCTTCCTAAATGGACTGAACAATATTTGGAAGTGGGCGGCTGTCTTGTTGTGATAATGTTTTCAGAGCATGAGCAAGAAGAGACTTCTCTTTCTAAATGGACTGAACATGGTTATTATGGAAGTGGTAAACAGACTGAACATCTTAAGGGTTGTCTTTTTACATTGTCAGTGGGAGAAGGGAGGAAGGTGGGGGGAGGAGGAGAGCTCTGAAGGTGGTATAATTTTTTTTCCCCTTCTTTTAGGTCTGTTAATAAACTTCTTTATATTCTTTCAAGTTTGGTGCCTGCTTTGCGTTTCTCCTAATTCTTATCTCACAGAAGATAAACAGTAATGAGTATTTTAGCCCAAACCACTACAACACTGTATACGTCCACCATACTTTATGCCAAAGGGTCAGGTCATTGCACAAGCCATTCCACTGCCCAAATACCTGCCCACAGATGGTCATATCCCAGCCATCTTTTGGACTGAAGTTTTGGGATATGATAAACCTGTAGTAGAATGTAAGCTCCATCACGGATCACATAAAATCAGTATCATGGGAATGATAGACACAGGTGCTGATGTGTCTGTCACTGCATTTGAGAAGTGGCCTGTGCAATGGGAATTGCAGTCTCAGTGTATGATACAAGGGATTGGAGGTACCCAAATTGCAAAGCAATCTAAAATCATCATTCAAATTGATGGTCCAGAAGGACAAATAGTGACACTTTGCCTGTATGTCCTAGATACCAAATTCACCCTGTGGGGAAGGGATACCATGTCTCAGTGGGGAACAAAACTTGATATCACCCCTGGACATCAAAATTTTCCCTTGCGGCCACTGGAGCTGAGTACCTTCCACAAAAATTGACTTGGAAAACTGATAAACCGGTGTGGATTAACCAGTGGTCGCTAAAAAATGAAAAGTTGAAGGCACCCCTCGCATTAGTAAAGGAACAATTAGCTAAAGGGAACATCGCACCAACTAATAGTCCCTGGAACTCACCCGTGTTTGTGATGCAAAAACCAGGAAAGAACAGGTGGCGGCTTCTCCATGATCTCAGAAAAATCAATGAGGTTACTGAAGGCATGGGACCCCTTCAACCAGGTATGCCATCACCATCAATGCTCCCACAACATTGGCATTTGGCTGTCCTTGATATTAAGGATTGCTTCTTCCATATTCCACTCCACCCTGCAGATGCCCCTCGATTTGCATTTTCCATGCCCTCTATTAATCATGAGGCCCCCATGAAACATTACCAATGGCTTGTGCTCCCCCAAGGAATGAAAAATTCACCAAGTCTCTGTCAAGAGAATATTGCCAAAATTCTATCTCCCATCCGTGCCAAAGCAGAGAAAGCCAGCATCCTACATTACATGGATGATGTGTTGATACGTGCTCCCAATATCCAATACCTTGAGCGGACACTTAACATGGTGATCGAGGCCCTAGAGGCCAAGGGCTTTGAATTACAACCAGAAAAAATGCAGGGAACAAGCCCTTGGAAATACCTCGGACTTAAAATCACAGAGACTTCCATCACCCCAACACCCATCACCATTAATAACAATTCAAAAACATTAGTAGAATTGCAACAGCTCTGTGGGTCATTGAGTTATATAAGACCCTGGTTGGGACTCACCACAGAGGATGTGGCACCTATTATGAACCTACTGTCGGGAGGAGGCGGTCCAGCATCCCCTAGACCCCTGACTGTCCTGGGTTGAGGTGTATTCTATTACCATCCTCATGAGCTGTTGAAATCAGGTGGGGCAGTGTTTCCTTGCCTCCTCCCCCCAGACTATCTTTCTGTTAATGGCCCATCATTGTCCTGCTGCATGACTCAGAGATAACTCCCTCCAGACTATCTTCTGTTAACGAGCCTAATCAACACTTGGCCTCATGACTCATTACTCCATTGTGAGATGCTCCACCCAGAGGGAGGAACCAAGCATCCCATCGTGGATATAACTGGGACTCTGAGCACGAAAGACACGGGCTCCACTGGATTTCCAGAGGATAGGAGCTACACAGCCACCGCTGGACTTTCTGAGGAAGAGCAGACCCCTTCTACTACAGGATCACCACTTCAGAGGACTGCAGCCACCATTCCACCAGACTGCTGCCACTACCCTGCCTAATAGGGACTCAGGTTGTATCTTGACTCTGTCAGTGTTTTCTTTTACTTTCTGTTCCTTTTCTTTAATTTCCATTAAATTGTTATTCTGACTTGGTGCCTCTCACTGGTTTGTTTTCAAACTAGTACATAATTTGGCACCCAACGTGCGGCCTGCCCTGAGAGAAAGTCAGAATTACAATCTTGTATTAACAGAAACCTATTCACCATGGTGCTCAGCTTGTCTGCATGGGTTCTGTATCTTGCTCTCTATATTTTTCCTCACATGGGGAACTACCTGCCTGTTGTGTTACTCCTGTTAAAACCAGGGACTGGTATGAGAATTACTTTATTGGTTTATTATGTCTATAGCATAATAACCTGCGAGGCGATGAATACCATTCGGAATATATACTCAATTTTGTTTGGCTGTCCTAGTCTGGGCTCCTATGTCTGGGATCTCTTCAACAATCGCACCCAGCCCCTGGTGGGAGGAGTAGAGAGTGGTTTCTTCCAGCCTTTCAGGCCAGGCACAGCAGTTTTTGAAAATATTGAGTTCCCTCTGGATGTTAAGGATGGTATAATCTTCTTGTCAGCTCTATTCTCTTTTTTCTCTATGGCCTGCATTGTGTACACCATGCTTAGAAACAGAACGCTACTTAGTGTGGTGCAACGTCTGCTTGAGGAGGAGGTAAAAAGGAGCAAAGCAGCAAATACTATGTCTACACAGACTGCCACACAGAAAGGAACCAAAAGCAAAGCAACCGCATCCATCTCTACACAGACTGTCACAAAGGAGAGAGGAAGAAAACGCAAAGCAACCGCATCCATCTCTACGCAGACTGACACAGAGGAGAAAGAAACCAAATGCAAAGCAACTGCGTCCATCTCTACGCAGACTGACTGTCTTGGGGTGACGTTATGATGTGTATCCCATATCGCTGCCTATGCCCAAAATTAATTTTTGTGCCTTTCTGTGCCTCCAAACTGAGCCTGAGAGGGGGAAGGAAAAAACTGAGCAAAACTTTTTCAGGGCAGCTTGCAGCTTGTTCAAGGTCACACAGAGATAGCAGGTTTTTTTTCAGCTGCGGGAGGAGAGCGAGGAAGCACCCGGCTTGCTGCTTTCCAGTCAGCTTTTGGCCAGTTGTTTCAGCTTCTTGTTCTCCGGAGAGAGAGACTGAGAGTTGGACTTTGTTTTTCCTTCTCTGGAATTCCGGATTTTCTCCCTTTTATACTGGACTGTTTTTTCAACCTCAGAGCACATCGGGAGAACTTTCCACCGGGCACAGAGGGCCTGGCCCTGGCCCAAGCCCCAGCGCCGAGGAGACCAAAGGGAGGACTCTTAACACTTTCCCAGTTTTTTTTCCTCCACAGTGAAACATTTTATTATTTAGCCTTATTTTCCTTTTCCCGTGTGTTTGGTAAATAAATAGTTTTATCTTCTTCACTTTCCTTCGAGGAAAATTAATTTTTTCCCGAACCTGGGGGGGAAGGGGTAGTTGTGCCTTCTCTCAGAGGATATATTTCTAAATTTGGCCAAACCAGAACAAATTTAGTGGCGCCCAACTGCGTGGCTCGAAGGAAAGTGAAAAAACGGTGCTAATTACATTTTGGTTTGAATTTACTTATTCTGTGTTGGGGTAAAGTAATCACCATGGTGGTTGAGTTCATAATGTCTCTCTGGCTTGATGTACTCATGTCTTTTTGGTCTTTAGGCTTCATTGAGGTACTGGGTTTTTTTTGGTCCCTAGGGTTGTTTGCCTATCCACAACTTGCTCAAATCTTGTCCCTGATATGTAAATTTTACAGAGCAGGGAGACGAATCAGGATTTCCCTGTTCCTGTGCTTGGTGAAAATGATTTATAAGAAGTTGACAGAGGTACGGGCAGCTGTTCGGATTGTGTATGATAAGGGGTTTCTCCGTCCTAACCCCAGTCCTAACTTCAGTAGCCTGTTTTGGGAATTTATTAGTAATTGCACCCAGATTGTTAGAAGAGGAGGAGACGAGGTTTCCCTTCCCTTTAAATTTGATAGGTTATCTTTTGAGAATGTTCAGTTTCCCCTGGATGTTAAAGACATCATCTTCGTGGTATTGTATCTCCTAAGCTTCCTCCATATGTCTCGCAGCTTGTCTAGAATGAGAGCTCAGATTTCCAGGGTGACTGCTGAGACACCTGACCCAGAGGTGGAACATCCTGAGTGGTGTGGGGAATGGGAGGATATGGGCCAAATCTTGAAGAAATTCTCTGACCCAATGGTTTGCAAGTTTCCCCCTGAACAAGTTCAGAAACCAGCTGAGGTGGCAAAATATCTGAAAGAGAAATATAATGACAATTCCAATGAGAACAAGCTCCTTGCAATATGTTGGGCTTTGGCATATGTCTATCGCACACTGCAGCATGTAATGGTAGAGAGACAGGAAGATAAATCAGCAAAGCCTGCAGATACCCCAGTCACTCAGGCTGCAGTCAAACCAGACAGCAAGCCCAAACCAGATGGAGAGTCTAAGCCACTGACAGTGGCTCCTGTCATGAGGAAGAAGCACACCACCAAAACTGATCGCCCAGTGAAAGATGATGATGATGCAGGGGAAGGGACCTCAAAAGATGCAGGGGAAGGAACCTCAAAACCACCAACTGACTCAGGCACAGAAACCATTACTGAGTCCATGTCCATAAAGGACCTTCACAGCCTAAGAAAGGATTACACCCGACGGTCCGATGAATCCATAATAAGTTGGATGGTCTGTATTTGGGATGCGGCAGGTGATGATGTGATGCTGGACGGTGCTGAAGCGAGGCATTTGGGATCCCTGTCACATGATCCAGTGATCGACCAAGCGATGAAAAGGGGGGCTGATTCTACCAGTGTCTGGAGACGAGTTTTAACAGGCGTGGCTGAAAGATATATGTGTGGAGATGATCTCTACATGCAGCAAACCCCATGGAAGACCATAGAGCAAGGGATCCAACGCCTGAGAGAACTAGGGGTGGTAGAGGTTGTCTTTGCAAATGACCCAGGATTGAGGAGTCCAGACCGGGCCAGAGTTATTCCATATATGTGGCGAAAACTCATACACCTTGGGCCACCAGAATACGCTTCTGCTTTAGCAATAATGAAACCGGACTACGGTGCGAATGAGACTGTGAAGGATATGGCAGTGAAGCTCCGAGCATATGCAGACTCTGTGCATGGCCCAACACATGCAAGAATCGCAGCTGTGGAAACACGTATGCAGAAAATGGAAGATAAGATGGAGAAGAGTCACCAGGAGATTAAAGAGTGCCTTCTCCGCGGACGTTCCCCAGAGAGAAGGCACATCCCACGAAGTGAGCTGTGGGATTTCCTGTGTGACAGTGGGGAAAACATGAGGAAGTGGGGTGGACAACCCACTTCTGCTCTGGCAGCACGAGTACGTGAATTGAAGGAGCGCAAGTCTCAGAAAGGAGGATCTACCAAAACGGAAGTAGCTCCAGTTGCCTGTGGCCAAACTGCCAGAAATGATGGAAAAGAGGATGACATGTCCAATTCCCATGAAGGAACCTCTAAGATACAGGCCCAGGGAAAGAAGGATAACCAGGCATAGAGGGGCCCTGCCTCTAGCCAGGTAGAGGTCAGGGAAAACCGCGTTTTTTGGACTGTGTGGATTCGTTGGCCTGGTACATCAGAACCACAAAAATATGATGCCTTGGTTGACACTGGTGCGCAGTGCACAATAATCCCATCGCAGCATGTGGGGGTAGAATCTGTTTCTATTTCTGGTGTAACAGGTGGATCACAAAATTTGACCTTGGTGGAAGCTGAGGTGAGCCTGACTGGAACTGAATGGAAGAAACATCTCATTGTGACTGGCCCAGAGGCCCCGTGCATTTTGGGCATAGACTTCCTCCGGAATGGGTATTTTAGAGACCCAAAGGGACTCAAGTGGGCTTTTGGAATAGCTGCTGTGGAGACAGAGGGCAGTAAGCAATTGAACACTTTGCCTGGGCTATCAGAAAACCCGTCTGCAGTCGGCCTTCTGAAGGTGGAAGAACAAAGAGTACCAATTGCTACCTCGACAGTGCATCGCCGACAGTACCGGACAACTCGAGATGCTGTGATTCCCATCCACAAGATGATCCATGAGCTAGAGAGCCAAGGGGTGGTCAGCAAGACCCACTCACCCTTCAATAGTCCCATTTGGCCTGTGCGCAAATCTGAAGGAGAATGGAGATTGACTGTGGACTATCGTGCCTTGAATGAAGTGACTCCACCACTGAGTGCTGCTGTGCCGGACATGTTGGAGCTCCAGTATGAGCTAGAGTCCAAAGCAGCGAAGTGGTATGCTACTATTGACATTGCCAATGCATTTTTCTCCATTCCTCTGGCAGCAGAGTGCAGGCCTCAGTTTGCTTTCACCTGGAGGGGTGTACAGTACACCTGGAACCGACTGCCCCAGGGGTGGAAGCACAGCCCCCCCATCTGCCATGGACTAATCCAGATTGCACTAGAAAAGGGTGAGGCTCCAGAACATTTGCAGTACATCGATGACATCATTGTGTGGGGGAACACTGCAGCAGAAGTGTTTGAGAAAGGAGAGAAAGTTATCCGGATTCTCCTGGAAGCTGGTTTCGCCATCAAGAAGAGCAAAGTCAAGGGGCCTGCCCGAGAGATCCAGTTCCTGGGAGTGAAGTGGCAAGATGGACGGCGTCAGATTCCCGCTGAGGTCATCAATAAGATCACTGCAATGTCTCCACCAACCAACAAGAAGGAAACACAAGCTTTCCTAGGCGCCATAGGTTTTTGGAGAATGCACATTCCTGAGTACAGCCAGATTGTGAGTCCTCTTTACCTGGTTACCCGCAAGAAGAACGATTTCCACTGGGGCCCTGAACAGCAACAAGCTTTTGCCCAGATCAAGCAGGAAATCGCTCATGCGGTAGCCCTTGGCCCAGTCAGGACAGGACCCGAAGTGAAGAACGTGCTCTACTCTGCAGCCGGGAACAATGGCCTGTCCTGGAGCCTTTGGCAGAAGGTGTCTGGTGAGACTCGAGGTCGACCACTGGGATTTTGGAGCCGAAACTACAGGGGGTCTGAAGCCAACTACACTCCAACAGAGAAGGAAATCTTGGCAGCCTATGAAGGAATCAAAGCCGCCTCAGAGGTAATTGGCACTGAGGCACAACTCCTCCTGGCGCCCCGACTACCAGTGCTGGGGTGGATGTTCAAAGCAGAGGTTCCCTCTACCCACCACGCCACCAATGCCACATGGAGCAAATGGATTGCTCTCATCACACAGCGCGCCTGTATCGGAAAACTGAATCGCCCTGGGATTTTGGAAATAATCACAAACTGGCCAGAAGGTGAAAACTTTGGTCTCACTGATGAAGAAGAACAAGTGACACGTGCTGAAGAAGCTCCACCGTACAACCAACTGCCATCAGAAGACACACGCTACGCTCTTTTCACCGACGGTTCTTGTCGCATCGTAGGGATGAAACAAAAGTGGAAAGCAGCCGTATGGAGTCCCACACGACGGGTTGCCGAAGCTACTGAAGGAGAAGGTGGATCAAGCCAACTCGCTGAACTCAAAGCTGTTCAACTAGCCCTGGACATTGCTGAAAGGGAGAAGTGGCCAAAGCTCTACCTCTACACTGATTCATGGATGGTAGCCAATGCTCTGTGGGGATGGTTAGAAAAGTGGGAAAAAGCTAATTGGCAACGTAGGGGAAAACCAATCTGGGCTGCTGAAGAGTGGAAAAACATTGCTGCCCGAGTAAGAAAGCTGGTTGTGAAAGTCCGCCATGTAGATGCTCATGTCCCCAAGAGTAGGGCTAATGAAGAACACCAAAACAACAGGCAGGTAGATCAGGCTGCAAAGATAGAAGTGTCACAGGTAGACTTGGACTGGAAACACAAGGGAGAGTTGTTCCTAGCTCGATGGGCCCATGATGCCTCAGGCCATCAGGGCAGAGATGCCACCTATAAGTGGGCACGAGATCGAGGGGTGGATCTGACCATGGACAGTATCTCCCAGGTGATCCATGACTGTGAGACATGCGCTGCGATCAAGCAGGCCAAGCTGGTGAAGCCCCTGTGGTATGGTGGGCGGTGGTCCAAATACAAGTATGGGGAGGCCTGGCAGATTGATTACATCACACTGCCTCAAACCCGCCAAGGCAAGCGCCATGTGCTCACAGTGGTAGAAGCCACCACAGGATGGTTGGAGACCTACCCTGTGCCTCACGCTACTGCCCGGAACACCATCCTGGGCCTCGAAAAGCAAGTCCTTTGGAGGCACGGTACCCCTGACAGAATTGAATCTGACAATGGGACTCATTTTAAGAACAGCCTTATTAACACCTGGGCTAGAGAACATGGCATTGAGTGGGTGTACCACATCCCTTACCATGCACCAGCTGCAGGCAAAGTGGAACGGTGCAATGGATTGTTGAAAACCACTTTGAAGGCACTAGGTGGGGGAACTTTCAAAAATTGGGAACAGCATCTAGCGAAGGCCACCTGGTTAGTTAACACCCGAGGTTCCACCAATAGAGCTGGTCCAGCCCAATCTGAATCCCTGCATACAACAGATGGAGATAAGGTCCCAGTAGTGCATGTCAGAGGTCTGTTAGGAAAGCCTGTGTGGATAAATTCTGCCTCGAGTGCAGACAAACCCACCCGTGGGGTTGTCTTTGCTCAGGGACCTGGTTGCACATGGTGGGTAATGCAGAAAGACGGAACAACACGTTGTGTACCACAGGGAGATCTGATTGTTGTGTGAAATGCTTGTATACCCCTGCTTGCTGATTGTCACTGTCACTGTTCGTATATAGCTGTGTATATATATATGTATTAATGTGTGTGTAGAATTAGAATATCTTAGTTTGGGCATTGAGCCAACAATATGGGATAAGGGGTGGAATGTCTTGGGGTGACGTTATGATGTGTATCCCATATCGCTGCCTATGCCCAAAATTAATTTTTGTGCCTTTCTGTGCCTCCAAACTGAGCCTGAGAGGGGGAAGGAAAAAACTGAGCAAAACTTTTTCAGGGCAGTTTGCAGCTTGTTCAAGGTCACACAGAGATAGCAGGTTTTTTTTCAGCTGCGGGAGGAGAGCGAGGAAGCACCCGGCTTGCTGCTTTCCAGTCAGCTTTTGGCCAGTTGTTTCAGCTTCTTGTTCTCCGGAGAGAGAGACTGAGAGTTGGACTTTGTTTTTCCTTCTCTGGAATTCCGGATTTTCTCCCTTTTATACTGGACTGTTTTTTCAACCTCAGAGCACATCGGGAGAACTTTCCACCGGGCACAGAGGGCCTGGCCCTGGCCCAAGCCCCAGCGCCGAGGAGACCAAAGGGAGGACTCTTAACACTTTCCCAGTTTTTTTTCCTCCACAGTGAAACATTTTATTATTTAGCCTTATTTTCCTTTTCCCGTGTGTTTGGTAAATAAATAGTTTTATCTTCTTCACTTTCCTTCGAGGAAAATTTATTTTTTCCCGAACCTGGGGGGGAAGGGGTAGTTGTGCCTTCTCTCAGAGGATATATTTCTAAATTTGGCCAAACCGGAGCACTGACACAGAGGAGAAAGGAGCCAAATGCAAAGCAACAGCGTCCATCTCTACACAGACTATCACAGAGGAGAAAGGAACCAAAAACAAAACAACAGCGTCCATGACTACGCAGACTGACTCAGAGGAGAATGGAACCAAAAGCACTGTCAGCATCCCCATGCAAACCACCACTGAACCAGAACAGCCCAAACCGATTGCAGTTGCCCCCGTGCAGAAGAAGAAATCAAAAAGCAAGTCAGTCCGCATAGTGACTGATGAGGATGCAGCAGGACCTTCACATCCAGCAGAAGAGGCAGAGCCAGAGATCATCACTCGGTCACTATCCCTGGGTGAGCTGCGTGACCTGCGGAGGGAATTCACGCGCCAGACGAACGAGTCCATCCTGACCTGGCTGCTCCACATCTGGGACGCTGCAGCCAATGACACCATTCTGGACGGAAGTGAGGCCAGGCAGCTGGGATCTCTGTCCCGGGATGTGGTCATTGACCAGGGGATCGGGAGAACCCAAGAAACTCTCAGCCTCTGGCGGCGACTGCTTGCAAGTGTCAGGGACAGGTACCTTTGTAAAGAAGACCTCCAGGTGCACCAAGGGAAATGGAGCACAATGGAACAAGGTATCCGGTGCCTGAGGGAATTGGCTGTGCTGGAGATCATTTTCTCAGAAGACGAGAGATTTCCTAAGAGCCCAGATGGTGTCCAGTGCACGTCACAGATGTGGTTGAGGTTCGCACGCCTTGGAGCAGAGATATACTCCCGTTACCTGGCAACGCTGCAATGGAGGGAAGGTGAGGACAGGGTGGGCGTCTTGGTGAACAAACTGAGGATTTACGAGGACACCGTCACAGCCCCGTTTCGCACCCATGTCTCATCCGTGGAAACAAGTCTTTCGGCTGAGCAAGTCCGGAGTTTGATTGAAGAAGGCCATCAGAAATTGAAAAAGGAACTTAAGGAAGAGATTTACCAGATCTCGCCAGAACCAACAAGAGTCTCTGCCATTAGGAGCCGGCGCCCCCCAACCAGCGAGAGAGGATACACCCCACGAGGTAATCTCTGGTTTTTCCTTCAGGAACATGGAGAAGACATGAGTAAGTGGCATGGAAAACCCACCTCCTCCTTAGCAGCCAGGGTACGTGAACTAAAAAGAGGGACAACTACCACAAGAAGCGCATCTAGAGTCAACATTGCTCCGGTCTCTCGCACACAGAACTCCAGACGATACCAGAATGATAGTATGACTGATCCTCTTGAAGGGACCTCAGGAACATATTCACCGGAAGGGAGCAACATGCACCAGAACCAGGAATAGAGGGGCCCTGCCTCTAGCCAGGTAGAGGAAAGGGATAATCGGGTCTTTTGGACTGTGTGGGTCCGATGGCCTGGCACAGCTGACCCACAAAAATACACGGCTTTGGTTGACACAGGCGCTCAATGTACTCTGATGCCATCAAGGTATGTGGGAGCAGAACCCATTTTTATTTGTGGGGTGACAGGAGGATCCCAGCAGCTGACTGTACTGGAAGCTGAAGTGAGTTTAACTGGGAACGAGTGGCAGAAACACCCCATCGTGACTGGCCCGGAGGCCCCATGCATTCTCGGCATAGACTATCTCAGAAATGGATATTTCAAGGACCCAAAAGGACATCGTTGGGCTTTTGGGATAGCTGCTGTGGAGACAGAAGATATCAGACAACTGAGTACATTGCCTGGCCTCTCAGATGACCCGTCTGCCGTGAGACTGCTAAGAGTTGAAGAACAACAGGTACCAATCGCCACAGCAACAGTACACCGTCGGCAATACCGCACCGACAGAGACTCTGTGGTTCCCGTCCATGAGATGATTCGTAAACTGGAGAGCCAAGGGGTGGTCAGCAAGGCCCATTCACCTTTCAACAGCCCTATATGGCCAGTGCGTAAGTCCAACGGAGAATGGAGACTGACGGTGGATTACCGTGGCCTGAATGAAGTCACACCACCATTGAGTGCTGCTGTGCCGGACATGTTGGAACTTCAGTACGAGCTGGAGTCCAAAGCAGCGAAGTGGTACTCCACTATTGACATTGCCAACGCCTTCTTCTCCATTCCTTTGGCAGCAGAATGCAGGCCCCAGTTTGCTTTCACTTGGAGGGGTGTGCAATACACCTGGAACCGACTGCCCCAGGGGTGGAAGCACAGTCCCACCATTTGCCATGGACTGATCCAGACTGCACTGGAAAAGGGTGAGGCCCCAGAACATCTGCAATACATCGACGACATCATCGTGTGGGGAAACACAGCAAAGGAAGTATTTGAGAAAGGAGAGAAAATCATCCAGATTCTCCTGGAAGCTGGCTTTGCCATCAAAAGGAGCAAAGTCAAGGGACCTGCCCAAGAGATCCAGTTCCTGGGAGTAAAGTGGCAAGATGGACGACGTCACATACCCACCGAGGTCGTCAACAAGATCACTGCAATGTCTCCACCGACCAGCAAGAAGGAAACACAAGCTTTCCTAGGCGCCATAGGTTTTTGGAGAATGCACATTCCTGAGTACAGCCAGATTGTGAGCCCTCTCTACCTGGTTACCTGCAAGAAGAACGATTTCCACTGGGGCCCTGAACAGCAGCAAGCCTTTGCCCAGATCAAACAGGAAATCGCTCATGCGGTAGCCCTTGGCCCAGTCAGGACAGGACCAGAGGTGAAGAACGTGCTCTATTCTGCAGCCGGGAGCCATGGTCTTTCCTGGAGCCTCTGGCAGAAGGTGCCTGGTGAGACTCGTGGTCGACCACTGGGATTCTGGAGCCGAAGCTACAGAGGATCTGAAGCCAACTACACTCCCACAGAGAAGGAAATCTTGGCTGCCTATGAAGGAGTCCAAGCTGCCTCAGCGGTAATCGGCACAGAGGCACAACTCCTCCTGGCACCCCGACTACCAGTGCTGGGTTGGATGTTTAAGGGAAAGGTTCCTTCCACGCATCACGCCACCGACACCACATGGAGCAAATGGATTGCTCTCATCACACAGCGTGCCCGTATTGGAAACCCGACTCGCCCTGGGATTCTGGAAATTATAACAAACTGGCCTGAAGGTGAGACTTTTGGATTATCTTCTGAAGAAGAGGAAGAGCAAGTGACTCACGCTGAGGAAGCCCCACCATATAATGAGCTACCGGAGACTGAAAGACGTTATGCCCTCTTCACTGATGGTTCCTGTCGAATTGTAGGCACTAACAGGAAGTGGAAAGCTGCAGTATGGAGCCCCACACGACGAGTTGCACAAGCTACCGAGGGACAAGGTGGATCGAGTCAGGTTGCAGAGCTTAAAGCCGTCCAGCTGGCTTTGGATATTGCTGAACGAGAGAAGTGGCCGAGGCTCTATGTCTACACCGACTCGTGGATGGTAGCTAATGCTCTGTGGGGATGGCTGGTTCGCTGGAGAAAAGCCAACTGGCAGCGCAGAGGGAAACCCATCTGGGCCGCTGAGATTTGGCAGGACGTCGCCGCCCGAGTAGAGAAGCTGACCGTGAAGGTTCGACACGTGGATGCGCACGTACCCAAGAGTCGGGCTAATGAAGAACATGGCAACAACGAGCAGGTGGACCGAGCTGCCAAGGTGAAAGTATCACAGGTGGATCTGGACTGGCAGCACAAGGGAGAACTATTCCTAGCTCATTGGGCCCATGATGCCTCTGGTCATCAGGGCAGAGATGCAACATACCGATGGGCCCGTGACCGAGGGGTGGACCTTTCCATGGACAGCATTTCACAGGTCATCCACAGTTGTGAGACCTGTGCTGCAATCAAACAGGCCAAGCGGGTGAAGCCTCTGTGGTACGGTGGACGATGGTCAAAGTACAGGTATGGGGAAGCCTGGCAAGTTGATTACATCACCCTTCCCCAAACCCGCCAAGGCAAGCGCTACGTGTTGACCATGGTTGAAGCAACCACTGGATGGCTGGAGACCTACCCTGTGCCTCATGCTACAGCCCGGAACACCATCTTGGGCCTGGAAAAGCAAGTCCTGTGGAGACATGGCACCCCCGACAGGATCGAGTCAGACAACGGGACTCATTTTAAGAATAGCCTCATCAAAACCTGGGCCAGAGAACATGGTATCGAATGGATATATCACATTCCTTATCATGCACCAGCTGCCGGAAAAGTTGAACGCTGCAATGGACTACTTAAAACCACCCTAAAGGCACTTGGTGGGGGGACCTTCAAAAATTGGGAAGTGAACTTAGCGAAGGCTACCTGGATGGTCAATACCCGAGGGTCCATCAATCGAGCTGGTCCTGCCGAGTCCGAACCCTTGCACACAGTGGATGGAGATGGAGTCCCTGTGGTACAGCTGAGAGGTATTTTAGGAAAGACTGTTTGGATTAATCCTACCTCAGGCAAAGGCAAACCCATCCGTGGGATTGTCTTTGCTCAAGGACCTGGTTGCACTTGGTGGGTAATGCAAAAAGATGGGGAAACCCGTTGTGTACCACAGGGAGACCTAATCTTAGGTGAGAACGGTGTGTAGGGTTTCATTGTATATATATATATATATATATATGTATATATGTATGTGTGTGTGTTTAGAGTTTAAGAAGATATTGATTTGGGATGATGTAGATGGTAATAGAATAAGGGGTGGATAATGTCCTGGGTTGAGGTGTATTCTATTACCATCCTCATGAGCTGTTGAAATCAGATGGGGCAGTGTTTCCTTACCTCCTCCCCCCAGACTATCTTTCTGTTAATGGCCCATCATTGTCCTGCTGCATGACTCAGAGATAACTCCCTCCAGACTATCTTCTGTTAACGAGCCTAATCAACACTTGGCCTCATGACTCATTACTCCATTGTGAGATGCTCCACCCAGAGGGAGGAACCAAGCATCCCATCGTGGATATAACTGGGACTCTGAGCACGAAAGACACGGGCTCCACTGGATTTCCAGAGGATAGGAGCTACACAGCCACCGCTGGACTTTCTGAGGAAGAGCAGACCCCTTCTACTACAGGATCACCACTTCAGAGGACTGCAGCCACCATTCCACCAGACTGCTGCCACTACCCTGCCTAATAGGGACTCAGGTTGTATCTTGACTCTGTCAGTGTTTTCTTTTACTTTCTGTTCCTTTTCTTTAATTTCCATTAAATTGTTATTCTGACTTGGTGCCTCTCACTGGTTTGTTTTCAAACTAGTACACTCCACCCTGTCAATTTCATCTTTGCCGCAATTCTTGGGCCTATTATTTCCCTGAAATGTGTCTGATGACAATATCAAAGAAGAACGGCTTTTCCTGTGGCCTTTACAATTGCACAAGGAACCTTATAGTTTGCATGCTCTACCAGGCCACTCAGGGTAATGGGAGGCAGAAGGGTGCTATTAATTGGTTCCCACGTTTCAGTGCGGTTTTCTTCCATTAAAATGCCAATCAATGGCCAGTGACCCTTCCCATCTAGGGGTGGTAACTGAGTACAGATCCAGCAATCGCTCTTATTAAGAATTTTGGACATATTTTGGACCACAGTCTTATGCAAATCATGGGGTGAACCCTGAACCATGGTTACCAGTTGGGCAAACAGCAAACATGTAAAAAACAGGTTAAAGTGCATCTTTCTGATTTGTATCAGTCTCTGTCTTCTTGGTAGTTTCGGGAGCAGAAGCTTTCTTCACCCAGGAGTAGTGAAATCCACGGTCCCTTGCCAGCAACCTTGACCGCAGTAAAAGTGGTCAGCAAAACTTGGAATGGTCCCTTCCACTTGGCTTGCAAGGGGTCACTGTCTCACCACTTGATGTAGACCCAGTCTCCAGGCTGGAATGGATGAGCAGGTATGTCCAATCCTATTGGTTTGGATAACACAACGAATCTCTGGAGCTTCTGCAAAGTGGAACTCAGAGCCATTAAATACTTCTGCAAATCATTTTTACCTCTCATATGAATTTCCCCTGGGATGTGTGGAACTTGGTATGGCCTGCCATATAATATTTCATAGGGACTGATGTTGTCCCTTCGCCTTGGCTGTATGCGGACTCTCAGCAAGGCTATAGGCAGGGCTTGAACCCATGTCATGGATGTGTCTTGAAAAATCTTGCAAATCTGGGTTTTGAGGGTCCCGTTCATGTGTCCAACTTTGCCACTTGCCTGGGGTCTGTATGGTGTGTGCAGGTCCCAGGTAAGTCCCAAAATCCTGCTAACTTCCCCAGCCACCATTGCAACAAAATATGGTCCCCTATCTGATGACATTCCCAAAGGAACCCCAAATCTTGGTATTATATGATTGAACAAAGCTTTCACTACTTCTTGTGCTGTGTTGATGCGACGGGAAAGCCTCAGGCCATCCACTGAAGGTGTCAACCAGTACTAGTATATACTTGCATCCCTCTTTGCGTGGCATCTCAGCAAAATCTATTTGCCAATAATCTCCCGGGAGATCTCCTGTTTTTGTCACTCCTAACACAACTCTCTTGCTTGTGTCAGGGTTGTTTTTAGAGCAGGTTTCACACTTGCTTGTTACAGATTGTACAATATCAGTCATCCCTCTCCCTATCACTACTTTCCTCAAATGTTTTAAAAGATTTTCTGTTCCCCACTGGATACTTTCATGCTCTCGTTGGGCTATTCCCCGAAGGATCAGGGGTGGAACTACGACTTGTCCTACCGGAGTAACAACCCACCCACCTTCTTTGATTTCAGCCTTAAGGAGCTTAATTAATTTGTGATCCCTCTGATCGTATTTTGGGGTAAATGATGACAAATCTATCTCTTTCTGTGGTACCACTGCAAAAATGCCTTTTTCTGCAATCCCCCTTGCTGTTTCGTCAGCAAAATGATTTCCCAGTTCAGGGGCTGTTTTCCCTTTTTGATGACTCTTGCAATGCATGATAGCCACTTCCGTAGGCTTCCAAATGTTCTGTAAAAGTGCAAGAATCTATTTAGCATGCTTAACCTCATTGCCTTGAGCAGTCAGCAGGCCACGTTCCTTCTAAATAGCTCCGTGGGCAGGAACAACACTGAAGGCATATTTGGAATCAGTCCATATGTTCACCTTCTTCCCCTCACTCAGTTCTAGAGCTCTTGTTAGTGCAATGAGTTCAGCTTTCTGTGATGATACATCTGGAGGCAAGGCTTTTGTCTCAATGATTTTATCTGAGGTGGTTACGGCGTAACCGGTCATCCTCCTACCGTTTCTCATGAAGCTGCTCCCATCAGTGTACAGTTCCCAGTCTGGATCCTTCAAAGGAACATCTTTTAGGTCTGGTCTGCTGGAATAAGTTTCCTCTATTGTCTGCAAACAATCATGCTCAGGCACACTGTCAAGTAACGTGGATGATAAAAACATCGCAGGGTTTACCACAGAAGTTGTCTTTAGGGTAACATCATCCTGTTCTAACAACACAGATTGGTATTTGAGCATTCTGCTAGGGGTGAGCCAGTGTCCCCCCTTTTGCTCCAGTACATTTATCACTGCATGGGGTACATACACGACAATGTGATGCTCATAGGTGAATTTACGGACCTCCTGTATCAGCAGGACTGTTGCTGCCACAGCTTTCAAGCATCCTGGCCAACCCTGGGCTACATTGTCTAGTTGTTTTGAGAAATAGGCCACAGCTCTTTGCTGGTCTCCAAGGTGCAGTGCCAGTATCCCCAGAGCAACATTCAGTCGCTCATGTGGAAAGAGTTCAAAAGGTTTAGTCAAGTCCGGCAGCCCCAGAGTGGGGGCTGACATCAAGGAATGTTTCAGCTGTTGTTGGGGTTTTAGTTTAGTCCTAGTTTTTTTCCTGTTAAAGGAATTTTTTCCCATATGCATGTTGCTAGGGGACAAATGGCCATACTTAAGAGAAGACAAAAGAGCTTGGCTACTCTTTTGTTTGACCTGGGTGTGGGTTCAGTTCGCTCTCAGCGCCCCCGGAGAGAGAAGCTGGAGAGAAAGGAGCTGCTGGTTCCTTTTTTTCGGCTGTTTTTCTTTCTGCTGGAAACAACGCCGGGATCCCAAAGCCGTTTTCCCTGCCCTGCTGGAGGCTGGGCTGTGGCCGCCCTGCCCCACTGCTGCTTCGAGCCTTCGCTGCGTTGTAGCCGTGCTCGCCCTGCCTGCCTGGACCTCCGGGGGGTTCCCCTTTTGGATACATCTCGTCTGCCACCCGGGGTCTGTGCTCGTCCCTGCCGTTCCAGCCAGCTGTTCCCGAGAGTCCGGGATCGGCTGCCCAGCGGTTTGTGAAGTTTTTGTTCCATCCTTCCCCGGGATCCCAGGCTGCCAGTGCCGCGTGCTCCCCGAGCTCGCTCCGGAGTTCCCCCTGCAGCCGTGGGGGAACCATCGCACCTGCCCTGCTCACCGGGAGCCGCCAGCGATCCCTGCCGACTGCGAGCAGAACTGCACCCGAGGGCAAATAGCCTGACAGCCGAGAAGGCTGGGACTGGGTTTGTGGTTGCTGTTACTGTCATAGTTGTTGTTGTTTTGTTTGACTGGTTATATATATATATATATATATATATATATATATATATATATATAGTAAAGAACTGTTATTCCTATTTCCCACATCTTTGCCTAAAGGTCCTTGATTTCAAAATTATAATAACTCAGAGGGAAAGGGGTTATATCTGCCACTTCAAGGGAGGCTTCTGCCTTCCTTAGCAGACACCTGTCTTTCAAAACCAACACAGATCTTGGCGCCCAATGAGAGGCCTGAGGGCATTAAGAGCGAGAGGTGAAAAAGGAATAACAGTTCCTGGATAACTTATCTTTGTGTGCTGGATATAGGAACCTTGTTAGGCAGCAATATGTGGTCTAGTTTACTCTGGCTCAGGTGGCATGTGGCCGTGGCTATATTCTTCCCCTTTGCAGCTCCTTACTTGAATATGGGTCCTCTGACTAAGGCTACCATTGCTGTTATCCAGCTTGCGCTATGGGTCGAGAAGGTGAGGAATTCATGGGTTTTTAACTTCCTCTGGAATGTGGGCACTTGGATAAACAGCTATCACACACTGAGCGCATGTTTTTGGGGTTATGTTAAAAATGGTACCTTCTGTGAGGAAATGACACCAGGGGAAGTTTTCCCCCAACCCCTCAACCAGTTCTTTGGACCCACCCCATCAATTTTCGAAGGGTTTATATTCCCTCTGAATACTAACCACCTGCTGCTGGTAGGCCTACTCTATTTAGCACTCAAGGATAATTTGAGATTGGCTTGGATAACTACCCAGACACCAGCCCCAGAGACTAGAGATCCTACATCAGAGCCTGATCCTTCCCCAGAACCTGACACGGCCCCAGACACTAGAGACCCTGCCCCACAGCCTGATACCACCCAACAGCCCACCTCAGAAATGGACTACCCGAACTGGGTGGGGGTACTGCTGAAAGGGATGCAGGAGATGTGCCAGGAGATGGGCCAGGTGCGCCAGGGGATATGCCAAGAGATGGGCCAGGTGCGCAAGGAGATGTGCCAGGAGGTGGGCCAGGTGCGCCAGGGGATATGCCAATTGCTAAGGGAATACACCTCCTCAGCTAGTGAAAAACCCTCTCCCTGCTGCAAACAGGGTGAGTCCGATGGTGCAGCAGTGGAACCCACAGATGTTACAACTGTCCAGGTTTCAGCTGAACCACAAGGACAATCACAGCCAGCAGCAGTCGCCCCTGTGCAAAGGAGGAAGTGTAAGACCAAATCAGTACACCCAGTTAATGATGATGGGGAACCAGGGCCCTCGCAACCAGCAGGGGAGCCAGAGCCAGAAATCATCATTGAGTCCCTGTCGTACAACAGTCTCCGTGGTATGCGAGACGACATTGTGCGAAGGGGGCGTGAGCCTTATACCACCTGGCTGCTTCGGGTTTGGGACCTTATGGGCACAGGTGTGCGATTGGATAGTGGTGAGGCAAGGTATCTGGGACTGTTGACCCAGGACCCAGGTGTGAACCAGATATTTGTGAGGGAGCCAGGGCCCCTTTCTCTCTGGGAGCGGCTCTTAATGAGTGTGAGAGAAAGGTTCATTCACAAAGAAAGAATGCAGGAGTACCATCATAGAATGCAATGGAAGACACATGAGGAAGGGATCCAGCAGCTAGGAGAGGTGGCAGTATTAGAGGTACTCTTTGGGAGGGATGGACAGCATGATAATGACCCCGATAAGGTCAGGTGCACAGGACAGATGATGTGGAACCTGGCAAAGCTAGGGCCATCGCAATACACCTCCTTCATTGCAACGATTGATGCTGACAATAACCGAGAAACAGTGGGCTCTGTCGCCAACAAGCTCAGGAATTATGACAGTATGGTCAATGGTCTGCTGAAAGCGCATGTCTCTGCTGTGGTCCAGGACCTCAAAGAGGAGATGAAGGAGATGAGGGAGGAGATGAGGGAGGAGATGAGGAAAGTCAGTGTGGCAACAGTGCAAGTCACAGGCCCCCAAGTCAGAGCCCATCATCCCCCTGCTAGAGAGAGAGGGTACACCCCACGAGCTGAGCTGTGGTTTTTCCTGTGTGAGCATGGGGAAGACATGAGAAGGTGGGATGGGAAACCCACCTCTGTCCTGGCAGCGCAGGTGCGTGAACTCAAGGAGGGAGGCACTAACCGAGGGGGTTCCGCTAAGGTGAAAGTAGCCTCAGCCTCCCGTGACCGAGCTGCCAGGTATTACAGAAGAGAGGATGATATGTCAGATCCCCTTGAAGGTACCTTGAGCATGTACACCCAGGGAAAGAATGATAACCAGGGCTAGAGGGGCCCTGCCTCTAGCCAGGAAGAGGCACGGGAGAACCGCGTTTTCTGGACAGTGTGGATCCAATGGCCTGGCACATCAGAGCCACAAAAATATGATGCATTGGTTGATACTGGGGCACAGTGTACTTTAATGCCATTGGGACATGTGGGGGCAGAACCTGTATCCATCGCTGGGGTGACCGGGGGATCACAGCAGTTGACCCTTTTGGAAGCTGAGGTGAGCCTGACTGGGAAGGAGTGGCAAAAGCATCCGATTGTGACCGGCCCAGAGGCCCCGTGTATTCTGGGTGTAGACTTCCTCCAGAATGACTATTACAAAGACCCTAAAGGACTCAGGTGGGCATTTGGGATTGCTGCTGTGGAGGCAGAGGGCATTAGGCAATTGAACACCCTGCCTGGACTATCAGAGAATCCTTCTGCAGTTGGGCTCCTGAAAGTGGAAGAGCAACGAGTGCCAATTGCCACCTCGACAGTGCACCGCCGGCAGTACTGGACAACTCAAGATGCTGTGATCCCCATCCACAAGATGATCTGTGAGCTAGAGAGCCAAGGGGTGGTGAGCAAGACCCACTCACACTTCAACAGCCCCATCTGGCCTGTGCGCAAGTCTGATGGGGAATGGAGATTGACTGCGGACTATCGTGGCTTGAATGAAGTGACTCCACCGCTGAGCGCTGCTGTGCCCGACATGTTGGAGCTCCAGTATGAGCTGGAGTCCAAAGCAGCAAAGTGGTATGCCACTATTGACATTGCCAATGCATTTTTCTCCATTCCTTTGGCAGCAGAGTGCAGGCCTCAGTTTGCTTTCACCTGGAGGGGTGTGCAGTACACCTGGAACCGACTGCCCCAGGGGTGGAAGCACAGTCCCACCATCTGCCATGGACTGATCCAGGCTGCACTGGAAAAGGGTGAGGCCCCAGAACACCTGAAGTACATTGATGACATCATTGTGTGGGGGAAACACAGCAAAGGAAGTATTTGAGAAAGGAGAGAAAATCATCCAGATTCTCCTGGAAGCTGGCTTTGCCATCAAAAGGAGCAAAGTCAAGGGACCTGCCTGAGAGATCCAGTTCCTGGGAGTAAAGTGGCAAGATGGACGACGTCAGATTCCCACTGAGGTCATCAATAAGATCACTGCGATGTCTCCACCGACCAGTAAGAAGGAAACACAAGCTTTCCTAGGCGCCATAGGTTTCTGGAGGATGCACATTCCCGAGTACTGCCACATCGTGAGCCCTCTCTACCTGGTTACCCGCAAGAAGAACGATTTCCACTGGGGCCCTGAACAGCAGCAAGCCTTCGCCCAGATCAAGCAGGAAATCGCTCACGCCGTAGCCCTTGGGCCAGTCAGGACAGGACCAGAAGTGAAGAACGTGCTCTACTCTGCAGCCGGGAACAATGTTCTGTCCTGGAGCCTCTGGCAGAAGGTGCCTGGTGAGACTCGTGGCTGACCACTGGGATTCTGGAGCCGAAGCTACAGAGGATCTGAAGCCAACTACACTCCCACAGAGAAAGAAATCTTGGCAGCTTATGAAGGAGTCCAAGCTGCCTCAGAAGTAATCGGCACAGAGGCACAACTCCTCCTGGCACCCCGACTACCGGTGCTGGGGTGGATGTTCAAAGGAAAGGTTCCCTCCACACATCCCACCACCGACGCTACTTGGAGCAAATGGATCGCCCTCATCACGCAGCGCGCCCGAATTGGAAACCCACGTCGCCCTGGGATCTTGGAAATAATGACGGACTGGCCAGAAGGTGAGACTTTTGGGTTATCTTCTGAAGAAGAGGAGCAGGTGACACATGCCCAAGAAGCCCCACCATATAACGAGCTACCAGAGAGTGAAAGACAATATGCTCTCTTCACTGATGGTTCCTGCCAAATTGTAGGCGCTAGCCAGAAATGGAAAGCCGCTGTATGGAGCCCCACATGACAAGTTGCACAGGCTACTGAAGGAGAAGATGGATCGAGCCAATTTGCTGAACTCAAAGCCGTTCAATTCGCTCTGGACATAGCTGAAAGAGAGAAGTGGCCAAAGCTCTACCTCTACACTGATTCATGGATGGTAGCCAATGCTCTGTGGGGTTGGCTGGAAAGGTGGAAGAAGGCAAACTGGCAGCGCAGAGGAAAACCAATCTGGGCTGCTGAGGAGTGGAAAGACATTGCCACTCGGGTAGAGAAGCTATCTGTGAAGGTCCGTCATGTAGATGCTCACATCCCCAAGAGCTGGGCTAATGAAGAACATCATAACAACAAACAGGTAGATCAGGAATTTTTTCCCATATGCATGTTGCTAGGGGACAAATGGCCATACTTAAGAGAAGACAAAAGAGCTTGGCTACTCTTTTGTTTGACCTGGGTGTGGGTTCAGTTCGCTCTCAGTGCCCGGAGAGAGAAGCTGCAGAGAAAGGAGCTGCTGGTTCCTTTTTTTCGGCCATTTTTCTTTCTGCTGGAAACAACGCCGGGATCCCAAAGCCGTTTTCCCTGCCCTGCTGGAGGCTGGGCTGTGGCCGCCCTGCCCCGCTGCTGCTTTGAGCCTTCGCTGCGTTGTAGCCGTGCTCGCCCTGCCTGCCTGGACCTCCGGGGGTGTCCGTTTCTTGCGCTTTCACGTGTCGGAGGAAAATAACTTTAAGGGATGGGACTATGCAACTACACAAATTTATTGTTTAAAATAACAAACGCATCAGTCTAGGCGTGAGATTTTACAACACCTTTGAGTAATGGCGACTAGTCACAAGATTTAGGGTTACATCGTAATTTATAACTTTCTAATCCAATAGATAGCTAAAACGACACTTTGTTTTTGATTAATGACCTATCACCTGTGGCACTTCTCACTGCAATGCAGCTATGTCTTGACCAATAACTTCTCATGTCACGTACACACAGTTATCTCTCTTATACCATCTACATTCTTAACTTAAACTATTATAAAATCACACTATTATATTTTAAAACCCTTCACCAAAATACCCAGTGTACAATTTTACTTATAATGATAGGAACACAAGTTTGTAATCCTTTTGCTTAAAGTCCACAAATCTGTCAATTAAGCCAGACCTAGTCTCTTCCAGGGTTGTAAATCAAAGCCTCCTTTAATTGCAGGAGTTTCTACTCCTCTGTCTCCCACATGGGGGGTTCCCCTTTTGGATATATCTCGTCTGCCACCCGGGGTCTGTGCTCGTCCCTGCCGCTCCAGCCTGCCGTTCCAGCCTGCTGTTCCCGAGAGTCTAGGATCGGCTGCTGTTACAGCGGGGATTACTGTAACAAGCATATATCAAACCAGGAGTCCCGTGGAAAGGAAATATATGTGGACAGATTCTTGGTAGATGTTTCAGAGATCTTTATTTCTCCAGCCGCATGGCCGGGGCTCTGCTCAGGAACTCCTCAAGTCACGGGACCCGAGGGTCCTTGCCCACACCGGGGAACACCAACCAACCAATTGGGAATGAGGCTGACCAGGGGCAGGGAAACCCCGTGTCTCCCCCCCAGGGCCCCTCTCCCAGGGCTCCATGGCAGGGGGGGAGACCCCAACATCTCACCCGTTTTATTTTAATAAAAGGAGAATGAAAACAACTGGATTAACATAACAAGAACAGTTTCAAGACAAAACAAGCCACTCTCCCGAGTCTTTAAATGTCCAAATAGATTCTGTGGAACATCTTAGGGCTGACAGAAGGGAGACAGAACTCTCTGGGCATGCTTGTGGGGAAACTGAGGCAGGAGAGGGTTTAATTTCTTCCCTCCCCCTTTTCATCCCCCCATTGGCATCAGAGAGGAATTGTAGGGAAATGGAATTGTATAAGGAAGCCATGGGGTGAAAAACGGATTAGGAATAAACTGGGGATAGGGTAAACTTAGGAAAGGGCTCATATTGGGTATAGGGTAAAAGGGGAAAGTAGGCTGTGGGTAGGGAAGTTGCTGGGATGGATGTTGTTTATAATTTTGTGCATAACGGCTGCCTTTGACAGGAATACCTCCAGGCCCAGTAACATTCGCTGCTTGTAAACCCTTCTTTCCTTGCACTATATCAAACTGTACAACTTCCCCATCTCCTACACTTTGCAGGTAATTTTTAGGGTTATTCCTTTTAATGGCAGTTCTATGGATGAATAAGTCTTCCCCTGTATCATCTCGTGTTATAAATCCATAGTTGTTTTTTACATTGTACCATTTCACAGTTCCTGTGATTTTCGTGGCTACAACTTCTCCTATCACGTGCTTGCGTGTTTGTCGTGGGTGCCGGTCCCGCGTGGCTGCTGCCTCGCTGACTCCAATGTCTTGGCCAGGGCCTCGCATTGCGGCTGCTCCTCGCCCTCCGAGTGGCGCTGCTCTGGCGCGTGTCTGGGCTCTGCGCGGCCCCGCGTTGTCATCGCCGCCGGCTCTGTGCCCTGTGAGTGGTTCCGCTCCGCAAACTCCACGCTGCTTTGAGAGCGGCCCCGTTTCGGTTCGGCGCTACCCTGCGCGGCTTCTTGTGATGCTGTGGAAACCGCCGCTTCTCCCTCCACAGGGCTCTCCGAGCCAGTCTCTCAGAGCGGCCTGCCACGCCGAGCCCCGATTCCTGGCTGCTCGTGGCCCACGACACCCACGGCGCCTGCGGCATCACTTCCTCACTCGCGGTCGCTTGGCCAGGGACCCCGAGAAAGGGATGCAGTCTGCAATAAGGCGCGCGCTCCTGAGGGGGCCGGGCGCATCCAGCACAGGCACCTCCACCGGCACGGCTGCAGTCATGCGCTCTTGGGATGGCTGCCACGCGGTCTCGGCCACGGAATAAGTATGATCTTCTGCTTTAGGGGTAATGGGACCATACAAATGCTCCTCAAGAGCTTCCCTGATTATAAGGTATGCATGGAAAGCTTCTCTTTGATCCCTTACCTTATCCCAGATCTCGTTCCAGAAACACCCCTGACAAGATTCAGGAGGTTCGATATCAAAAAGTAAGTCTCGAGAAATATAGGAGAACCTTTTGAAAAGCCCGATAAAAAAGTTTTCTAGATCTCCCAGTTCCATTACTTTTTTGTTTTGTTGTTCAACGATTCCTTTTACTTCTAGATACATTTTTTTTCTGTGGCTCAGAGAGCCCCATTTCCCACGATTCTTCCATAGTCCAGAGAGAATATCCAAACCAAGATGAGAAGAGAGAGGTCTAGAGTGGTTTTTTACTCACAAATTTCCTCAGGGATCGGTGTCTTGCCCGCATTCCTCCACCAGTTTGTTACAGTGGGGATTACTGTAAAAAGCATATATCAAACCAGGAGTCCCGTGGAAAGGAAATATATGTGGACAGATTCTTGGTAGATGTTTCAGAGATCTTTATTTCTCCAGCCGCATGGCCGGGGCTCTGCTCAGGAACTCCTCGAGTCACGGGACCCGAGGGTCCTTGCCCACACCAGGGAGCACCAACCAACCAATCGGGAATGAGGCTGACCAGGGGCAGGGAAACCCCGTGTCTCCCCCCCCAGGGCCCCTCTCCCAGGGCTCCATGGCAGGGGGGAGACCCCAACAGGCTGCCCAGTGGTTTGTGAAGCTTTTGTTTCATCCTTCCCCAGGATCCCAGGGCACCAGTGCCGCGTGCTCCCCGAGCTCGCTCCGGAGCGCCCCCTGCAGCCGCGGGGCAACCATCACACCTGCCCTGCTCACCGGGAGCCGCCAGCGCCCCTACCGGCTGTGAGTGGAACTGCACCCAAGGGGAAATAGCCTGACAGCCAAGAAGGCTGGGATTGGGTTTGTGTTTGCTGTTACTGTCATAGTTGTTGTTTTGTTTGACTGGTTATATATCTACATATATATAGTAAACAACTGTTATTCCTATTTCCCACATCTTTGCCTAAAGGCCCTTGATTTCAAAATTATAATAACTCAGAGGGAAAGGGGTTATATCTGCCACTTCAAGGGAGGCTTCTGCTTTCCTTAGCAGACACCTGTCTTTCAAAACCGAGACAGCTGTTTAAATGCAGCCCTGGCATTCTCTGTCCACATGATTGTCCCTTTTTCAGCTGCTTTAAGGACCTCATATAAAGGTCTCACCAGTAGACTGTAGTTTGATATCCATAAGCAACAGCAACCTTCCATCCCCAGGAAGGCCTGCATCTCCCTTACGGTATGGGGCTCTGGAAGTCGACAGATGGCTTCCTTCCACTCTCTGCTGAGTTGGCGATGTCCACGGAAAATTTCCAGGCCCAAGAATTCTACTGTTTCCCTGGCAACCTGTGCCTTCTCTTTCGAGACCCGATAGCCACTTTGGCCTAAAAAGTTCAACAGACTTACAGTGAGCTGGATGCAGTCATCTTGTGTCTTGGCCGTTATCAAGTTGTCATCAACATACTGGAGAACCGCTCCCCCTGGTTCTTGTCTCCTCCAGTCCTCAAGCTCCTTTGCCAGCTGGTTTCCGAATATGGTCGGGCTGTTTTTGAATCCTTGTGGTAAAACTGTCCAGGTGAGCTGGGTCTTTCTCCCTGTTTCAGGATTCTTCCACTCAAAAGCAAAGAGTTCCTGGCTATTCTTATGCACAGGAATGCAGAAAAAGGCATCCTTGAGATCTAAAACTTTAGCGGGGTGGGGGGGTTCCTGGGTGCAGGGGAAACAGCCAGAGTCACGACATGAACACTGATACGAATTGAGCATCGTGCTCCAGTTTTATTGTTTACTTACACCAAGTTATACTTTGCGAAGTTCACGCCCCCTTCCCATGAGAAAGCCTCTAAGCAGCAGGGGAGCTGACCAGGGTATACCTTTTTCCAGGTCTGTTCAAGGCTGCCGGCTAGCAGGTGCCTTGCAAGCCTATCTTCAGCCTGAGGCCCCATCAGGGGTACTTCTGCAACAACCCTGGGGTGCCCAAGCTCTCCTGGGGTATCCTATGCCCCCACTCCACAAGGAATTCCTCTACATATCCCCCGTTTTCTTTTTGGGCAACCCAGGCCTGGTCGATGATCTTTCGCAGCCCCGCTTTAAGGCAAGAAAAAATACACCGAAGTACTATTAAGCCCAATATAACTACAAATAGCAATCGGCAGCCTTCTACTACCAAGGCACGCAGCCATCCGTTGATACCCAGACTCTTAAGCCAGTCTCCAATAGGTTCCCGAAGGTTGTGCAGGCCCCTCTGGAGGTCAGAGAGGTGCTTGTGAATTGAGACAGAGTGGTCAGAAAGATTCATACAGCACATACCCTGGAACTCTTCACAGCCGTGGCCGTGAGCTAGTAGTAGAAAATCAATGGCTGCCCTATGTTGTAATATTGCATGTCTAACACTAGTAACATCTGCGCTTAGCTTGTCAAGCATCTGGGAAGTTATGTTTAACTTATCCCTCACCCAGCAAGCAAGTTTATGCAAAATCGCGTGAGCCCTGGCTGCTGAAGCTCCAGGTACAAACATAGATGCTAGCCAAATTATACCACGATTTCAAAAAACAGGCTTTTCATTTCTCTTACATTTGAGCTCATGGATTGCACACCACACCCTGGTTTTAGTGCGGTGGGTGATATTTAAGAGTTGATGCAGGCCTGGATGGAACAGGGTGAGTTTCCCTAAGTAGCATGGTCCCCCATGTGGGCTGACAGGAACCCCATTCCACGCACGGTCCTCGCATATTAAGAACGTACCACTGGGCAGGTGCTTCAGGGCTTGACCCGTGAGGTTAATTCGGTAGTAAATTGCTTCGGACTCGTAGTTTCTCAGAAACCAGTCTGCAAGAGGGTCAACAGTGGCCCAAAGGCTGTGCTTATTAACATTTAATTGACTGGTAGTGGGAGGTTCAAATGCCATGTAACCATCCCCAGTTTGGTTTGTGGAACCCAGTAGATCTAACTCTTCTGGTGTTCCCATGGTGACATTGATGCTTTTCAAGGATGCACCTTGCCAGCAGGCACGCTGCTGCGCAGGCTTGAGTCGGATGAGCCCTGAACAATTGCCATTGTTTGTGCCGTTCTCTATCAGGGAGCTATTGTCTAGCATCCCTTGGAAGTCTTGCAGGTTAAAATATGGGACCCCGATTAGACAGGTGCGACATGGGTCCCCTGGCTTGGCCAGGCTCAGACACATGGAGCCTTGCCCCGTTAATTCAGCTAGGGTGACCCACATGTTTTGTCTCTTTTGGATTGCTGTCAATATTGCATGGGACCCGGTTAGGATGCTTACGAGGAGCAAACCTCTCAGAATGTTTGTGGCTCCAGTGCTACTTTGTCACTTCCCAGCGCTCGGGGCCCACCACATGCTGCCGCGGGGCACGAACCTGTGTGCTACTCTCTCACCTTAACACTGCAACACTCCGTACTGCCTTTACTCAATCTAAATGGGCAGACAACTGATCGAAGTTGTCTGCCAATGCCCCTGTCTCAAGACAGCCAAAACAATTCCCCACTCTGTCTCTGTGTCTGGTGCTATATGCAAGAATCTACGCAACTCCCCTTCTTGGTTCCGCCTTCAATCACGGTCTGCACAATGCGGGAACGGATACCACCTGCTTTCTAACGTTAGCTCCATGAGCAGGAACTGTGAAGGGGTTAACAACAATTGTGCAATGCTGATGTAATCATTAGAACACAGGACATCTGCTATAAACTGCAGGATGCTCCGTGCAGCTTCGGATTGTAAGCTGTGCATGGTGACCGTTTGCTTTGCTTGCTGCAAGATCTTCCAGTCATGGGGTTCCCACTTTGCAGTGTCCCCTTGTATCAATACAGGATCAGTCCTCCCCATTGGGGCTGATGGAAGCGATGACTGCACCTCCCCTCGTGAGAAGGGAGGGGCCGCAGGCACTGTGCCCGGTTTTCCTGACGGGAACGTAGGAGCTCTGGGTGCTATCTTGACCGGTGGGGCCACGGGACTCCACAGTGCTGATGGTGTAATATCACAAGCCTTGGACGCCAGCGCGCCATGCCGTGTAGACAATTCAGCAAGCTTTTTGATTACTTCATGCATCATCTCTCGGTGGTTCTCTTCCTCTTGGGGCTGACCCCCAGCAGCCCTGACTGGATCCAGCTCTGCAGGCGACAAAACCGCAGAGGCTACTTTGCCGTCAGAAGTTGCTCTGCTGTCCGGCAGAGGGGGGTTGCGCTCTGCCGCATTCGGCCGGGCAGTAGGACTGCCTGTTTCTCCTTTGCCTGTCTGTGCCCCACCCCCTGAGTCGGGCAGCTCTGCTTCCGCCTTCGCAGCCATTTCTCCCTCAGACGCCGGTGGGGTAACTTCCTTCCCCGCAGAGTCCAGCAACTCCCGCAGCGAGCGGACGGGTGCTGCTGTGCCTTTAATCGATCTACCCGCGGCCAGCCCGAAGAACTGTGCAACCCTGGACTCCGCCCTGGTCCCCGGCTGCTGCTTTGTAAGACCCCCGTCTGTTCCCTTCCCGGAGCCACCACGCCCCAAAGCCTCAATGGCCACCGTGGCCACTCTCCTTTCGGCTTTCATCTCTGCGAGAGTGTTAGTTACGGCTCTCCAGGTTAAGCCGAGAGCTTTAGCTTCTTTAGCTTCCTTTCCACCCTCAATTATGGACAGCCACAATTCGTTCCCTACTTCCCACCACACTTTGGTTAAAAACAAAAGCAGAGTGTAACTCAATAATCCATGTTCCCGGGCCCATGTAACAAGGGCATTCAGATCTCGGTCTTTCACAATCTTGCCTCTCTTAGAGAGAATACTAGCTAGGAGTCGAGTCCCCGCCTCGTAATCCACAGCTGCTTTGTTGCGGGTTTGCGCTTAGCCACGCGAAATTGCGGTCTCCGTCCACTCGGCTTTGAGGTTTAGCCCTCGGCTTTACTCAGCTTTGGGGCTTATCCTCCAGCCTTCTATTCGGCTTTGAGACCATGCCCCTGGGTTTACTCGGCTTTGGGGCCACCCGCTCTGGCTCCCCCGGCTTCAGCTCCGATAATACGATGATTCGTAGTCTTACTGCCTTTAAGCGAACCTGCATGTAGCAAAACTCACTCAGGTCCCTGCCGTTCGGGCGCCAGGTTTAGCGGGGTGGGGGGGGGCGGGTGCAGGGGAACCATCCAGAGTCACGACACGAACACCGGTTTGAGCATCGTGCTCCAGTTTTATTGTTTACTTACACCAAGTTATACTTTGCAAAGTTCTCGCCCCCTTCCGACGAGAAAGCCTCTAAGCAGCGGAGGAGCTCACCAGTGTGTGCCTTTTCCCAAGGCTGTTCAAGGCTGCCGGCTAGCAGGTGCCTTGCAAGCCTATCTTCAGCCTAAGGCCCTGTCAGGGGTACTTCTGCAACAGCCCTGGGATGCCCAAGCTCTCCTGGAGTATCATATGCCCCCGTTCCACAAGGAATTCCTCTACATAAAACAGTGAACCATCCTAATTCATTTGTTAGTGTTGTCAAAAGTGTGTAAGGATTCACTACCACTGGGTGTATGTCCTCTGTTATCTTGTTGATTTCCCTCAAATCCTGTACCAACCTGTAGCTTTTACCATCAGCTTTCTTTACTGGCAAGATTGGTGTGTTTTACCTGGATTCACATTCCACTAACACCCCACATTTGAGAAACTTTTCAATCACAGGTACTAATCCCTTGCGAGCTTCTAATTTCAGAGGATATTGTCTTTGTCTTACTGGTGTAGCCCCTGCTTTGAGTGTGATACTCACAGGTTCAGCTCTTTTGGATCTCCCAGGAGAATCATTGGCCCATACTATTTGAATGACAGCTTCTTCAACTTCTTTGGGAATTTTTCCATGGCATTCCTGTACAAATATAGCAGCTGCTTCGATAATTTTAGATTCTGGGATTATAACTTTCACTCACCCCTCCTTGGAAAACTTAATTTCTGCTTCTAATTTTCCAATAAATCTCTGCCCAATAATGGCATTGGGGAATTTGGCATATACAGGAACTGGTGAGTGACCCAGTGTTTTCCCAATTTAAATTTAAAGGTTGGAGAAAAGGCCTTGTTTCACTTACCCCTGCAGCTCCGATCACACCCACAGTATCTTGACTCAGGTTGCCTTTTAAAGTATTTAACACAAAATATGTTGTTAACTCAACAACCACCCATTTTTGGTATCGCTTCAGCTTCTCCATCTGTTCTGGGACACTGGGATCCCAGCCAGGGTTTGCTAGGGGATAGATGTCATTAACTGACCCTTGGAGACTCTCAGTTGCAATTTGAGTTTCTATAGCAGATATAGCAGCTTTGTTGACCATTTCTCTCTGTTTTATCCAATAATTCATCTAGCATAAAATTTAGATCACCCCAATCTGGGTTTTGGGATTTTATGGCCATTTGTACACGCATAGCTACTCTCTCCAGGTTGTCCCTGTACTTCCCAATTGAGTTTTTCCACTGCTGTAATTCTCGGAGAGAAAATGGTGTCTTTATATAAATGACTCCTTGATTTCCCACAGCCTGTCTCAGAGGTGCTTCTAATGCAAGTTCTTCCTCCCCCCCCCTTTATTTGCTTTGGACCTTGTGTGTTTAGCGACGGGACTGACAGCTTTCATAGCTTCTCAGGCTATCCTGCCCCTTCTTCTACCACCCTCCCTGTCATACATGAAATCCCTATTTGTGCTTGGTCTTTGCATAGTAAGTTCTTTAATTAATTAATTTTGAGTTAAATATTTTTAAATTGAATGTTAAAATTAACCCATCAGCCCAGGTACAAAAATCAAGTTCCATTATCAGTGTTTCAATTGTTCAAAGTAGTTTATTAAGAGAGAGTTGCACCCTTCCCAGTTAAGATTCCCAACTTAATGCTCCCTTTTCAAACTTCAACCCACTTGTACACCATAAGAGTTATCTTTCCTGTGTTTACTGTATACCTTTACAAGTGTTTTAAGATGTGTTGGATGTATTTTAATACTTTTTTTAGGTGTTTTTACTTGTACTTTGGTTCCAAGGCTAATTCCAAAAACCTCAGTTCTAACAGCCAGCAGCTATTTTTAGCCCCATAGCCATTACCCTGTAGGCAAGCTCCATGGCAACCTGAATTTTAATGAAGGCATTGTAGCACCCTTATCTCAACTAATACCACCCCTCTGACAATGATGAGCCATTGGTGGACGGAGATGATCTGTCAAAGGGAAAGCACCAATCACTTTAAACCGAAGGGGCGGGCTGTGGGCGGGCTGTGGGCGGACTGGGGTGGAGCAAAGGCACTATAAAACAACGAGCCAGACAGAGACATGCCCCTTTTTTCTCCCTCCAGCCTAGCTGTGGTGGACGTCAGCGCTGGGAAAGCCTACTCCTATTAAGGAGCCTTTAGTAATTTTTTGCTTTTGGACAGCCAAAAGCCAGCCTAGCACGGTAAGTCCTTTTTCTCTACCTGAGGTCCAGTGCTGTTTCAGCCAGAAGATCTAAAATCCCTGCGCTCCTGGGGCATACCATCTATCGAGCCATAGGATCCCAAATTTTTATATTTTTCTAATTTCTGTAATTTTTTTCATTTTTCTGTTTTCAATAAATTATTTTAATTTTTTTAACTAAGAGTTGTTTCATTTCTCACACTCCTCGTGAGAACCATCTGTATCGGAATCATCCCATTCGCTTTTAATTGAAATTGCTTTGTTGGTATTAAAGATTGTTCCAGCCGAATGCTGATGAGGAACTGTCTCGCTTTTTGCGGCAGTGGAGGGGTAAGGAGGCAGGGGCTGCAAGCAGGTTCTCCCGTCCCTAGCTCTGCAAGAGCCACCTGAGTTGGGGCCATCCTGTCTGCCCTCAGCTTTAACATTGGCCGTGCACCAGGGTGGGGAGAGCGAGCAGCTCCTCCTGTCTCTGGCTCGGAAACTTGTGGTTCTCTGTATTGGGGAATGCTGCCGCAATTGCCCGTGTCCATTCCTGCCTTCACTTCCGTGTTAGGGGCACTCAGGGAAAGGTGGCCAGCCTGCCCCTTCCCCTCCCCCTTCCCTGTCTCTGCCTCTGGAAAAGTCAGGGGGCGGTGGCCAGTCTGCACTTTCTCTACTTCTGGAAAAGTCAGGGGGCAGTAGCATACCTGCCCCTTCTCTGCCCCTGGGGCAGTCAGGGGGTGGTGGCATACCCGCATCTCTCCCACCTCTGTGCCTGCCCTCTGCCCCTGACAAGGCTGGGGGCGGGGAGGCCCCGCGCCGCTCCTCTGGCTTGGAGCCAGCCGCTCGCTCCCTCCCCTGCCCCCGCTCGGACAGCAGCGGAGGCAGCGGAGGCGGCAGCCGAGCCACTGGTCCCCCACCCCCCGCCCCCACTTGTGCGGGCTGCCCTGGTGGTTGAACAGGGTGGGGACACCCCCCCGTCGCGCAAAGCTGGTGCTACCATATCTGTATCTGTCATATCGATTTCTCTGTCCGTATTAGTATACGAGCCAGCTTGTTGTGGCTTTTTCTTTCCCTTTCTCCTCCTCAAAGTCATTTCCATATTACTTCTGTCTACTACATATGTTTCTTCCCTGTTCAGATACATAGTAAAAAGTTCTGCCTATCTTAGTTCATCAAACCTACGTAATGATCTCAATTCTACCATCAGGTCAGTAATGATGTTACTTTCCAAACTCCCATAACAAGGCCAATTTCCTTGACTTAATTTTAAAGTTGGCCAAACCCGTGTGGACAGTCTGATCAATTCTCAGGTGTCCAAAGTAGTTTTTCGCCCTGTCAGCCATTTCCAGTGTTTTATTATCAGCTCTAATGGGCTGTTAGGAGGGATTTTTTCGTTTTCATCTGAAAAAACACCACCCACGTGTGGATGCAGAGATGCTGCTAGCGAGGATTTTCTTGTTATTTTCTAAGTCCGTGAGAGACTTTTCTCTCTCACAGAAGAGGTAGCAGGGAATGTAAACAACCCAGACACCTGCAACCTTGAAAAGTCTTGTTTATGGTATAGTAGAAAATATTTTGACAATGGATGTTTTAGGATTTTAGCCAATCACCCCCAAGGGGTGGCTGGCCCTTTGTCCAATTAGGCTATGAAGAAAAAAGTCTATAAAAGAGTTTGTAAAATAATTAAATAAATCAATCTTGCTGCACAACTCCTGCCTGCTGGATCTTCTCCTCCTCCTCCCTATGGCTGCGGGACATGGTGCTATACCGTAGGAACCAGGCCTGCGGTAATACCCATGTTTGCTCACAGACAGAAAAACTGTGCCAGAGGGAAGCTTTTAACTCCGGGATTCAGCCTGCAATCTGGCCTCGGAATTCCGACTTCCCAGGCAGTTTATCTAGCTTACTACACAAACACTTCAAAACAGCACTTTAAAATAGTAAAAAGCAACTAGTTTTAGTAAACAGTAAATGCGCGCGCGCAAAAATCTGGTCTCAAAAGGATTCGAACCCACAACTTCCTGACGTCCCAACCAACCAACCAACCTCTGAGCCACTCCTGCGGCTGCGTAGGGTGCAGCCTCTGGGCTCCTGTGGACTCCACAGAGGGCGTCCCCTCCTTTCCACAGTTTGCAGGGGAAAAGTTTAAGCTTTCCCCTTTCATGGGCTTCTCTGCCCCCAACCTTTCCAACCCCCTTGGAGATCTCCTTCCCTAGTGCTAGCACAATCTTGGTAATATCGATCCCCTTTTCACTCACCTTCCTTTCTGTGCTTCTGCCTTTCCATGCTGGGTCCTAAAGTCCTGGTCGCAGTCTTAGATTGTGGCTCCGGCCCCTCTGTAATTTGCCAGCAAAGAGAGGGGCAAAGCAAGATGTGTTCCAACCCAAGACTGCGAGTTTCAAGGTCTTTAGGGTCCCTTCATGGTCGCCAGCAACTGATGCCTTTTCCTGGTCTTAAAATTAAGAGTCATACACGGTTAGAAGGGGAAAAGGGATTTTACCTTGGTATTTATTTTAAGGATCCTTAGGTGCACACATCCAGGTCATGTGCATCAAGATGCACCCCGCCTAATATGCCCCCAAAGATAGGGTATAACATTATAGGTTTTACTAATTAGCATATCTATCAAAGATTCCCCAATGAGAGGCTCAAGTGAGACCCCCCCCCAAGGAGCCTTCCCCTGGATGGTTCTATCTTAGTTTACAGAATGTGTTCTGGAGAGGATCTTGGGGTCTGGGGCACACTGATCCCTAGCTACGAAGCTTCTAAAATGTTTAGTCTCTTAGCTTGACAAACAAGTCCAAGAATGTAGGCAAAATGCACTAGGAATACAGAAGTTTTAAAAAGGTATAACAGGGGTATAAAAGAAAAGGCAAAAAATCTTCATGGCATCAAGACCACGCTGTCCTCTCTACCTCTGAACATCACAGGGACAAGATGTGATTAAAGCCATCTCAGACCCTCATGAGAGACCCTTCTCTACCTTCTTTGCCATCCACTGCATTGTAACGCTGCTATCTGCTGGAGCCGGATCGCAGGGCTGTCCGAAATGGACTCCGGAATATGATTAATTGCATGGCCCTAGGAAACCCTCACTGAGCTTTCAGGCCGCAGCAGCCTGCTAGACAGAGTCCAGCAGTTACAACAGTGTGCCACCTACAAGCCCTAGGACAGACTGCCCTACTTCCCCCATTCCCACGAAACCGCTTTATCCACCCTTGCCTGCGGATGAGTGGAGCGATTGGAACAACCCTTGGTACCATCTTTGGAACCCTCCAGTATTCTCTGTGGGATGGGGCGGCTCCAGTGGCAGCTGCAGTGGCTCCATCCGAGGCCCTGGCAGAGCACCCAGGAACAGCAGCAGCTTCTTTCCCCCCCTTGTCCCCCCGCTGCTGCTTTTTCGTTGTGTATCACCGATCCAAGGTGTTGGGAAATAGAATTATTTGGATCAATAAAAGAACTGTGCAAGCAATAGGCCTGGAAGTTTTTAGGCTTGTGTGTGAGAGACACTTTCCATGGGAAAGTCCCTGTGTGAAGGAAAACAAACAGCCTGAGAAAAAACAGGGAGTGAAAAACTTGCAGCTGTGCTATCCAGGAGTGAAACGAGGGAGACGAGCACAAAATTCTTTTGATCATAACAAGACTGTGGAAACTTGCCAATGTAGGTCCAATTATGTAGAAATAGAAATGTGTCTTGATAAGCTTTAAGCCACTTAGGAGCTAACAAGCTGGTATACTATATAAGTGCCTTTAGACTGCTAATAAACGGAGTTCATTTATCAACCATATTGGTTTTGGACTGTTTCTCTCTCCCCCCGCTGGGATCCGGGCTCCTCATCCCGCGGGGCTTCTAACACTGTTGGGGTTTTTAGTTTAGTCCTAGTTTTTATCCTGTTAAAGAAATTTTTTCCCATATGCATGTTGCTAGGGGACAAATGGCCATACTTAAGAGAAGACAAAAGGGCCTGGCCAGGCTTTTGTTTTCACCTGGCTGTGAGTTCAGTTTGCTCTCAGCGCCCGGAGAGAGAAGCTGCAGAGAAAGGAGCTGCTGGTTCCTGTTTTCGACCGTCTTTCTTTCTGCTGGATACAACGCCAGGATCCCAAAGCTGCTTTCCCTGCCCTGCTGGAGGCTGGGCTGTGGCTGCCCTGCCCCGCTGCTGCTTCGAGCCTTCGCTGCGTTGTAGCCGTGCTCGCCCTGCCTGCCTGGACCTCTGGGGGGTTCCCCTTTAAGATACATCTCGTCTGCCACCCGGGATTTGTGTTTGTGCCTGCCGCTCCAGCCTGCCGTTCCAGCCTGCTGTTCCTGAGGGTCCAGGATCGGCTGCCCAGCGGTTTGTGAAGCTTTTGTTCTATCCTTCCCTGGGATCCCAGGGCACCAGTGCCAGGTGCTCCCCGAGCTCGCTCCGGAGCGCCCCCTGCAGCCGTGGGGGAACCATCGCACCTGCCCTGCTCACTGGGAGCTGCCAGCACCCCTACCGGCTGCGAGCGGAACTGCACCCGAGGGGAAATAGCCTGACAGCCGAGAAGGCTGGGACTGGGTTTGTGTTTGCTGTTACTGCCATAGTTGTTGTTGCTTTGTTTGACTGGTTATATATCTACATATATATATAGTAAAGAACTGTTATTCCTATTTCCCACATCTTTGCCTAAAGGTCCTTGATTTCAAAATTATAATAACTCAGAGGGAAAGGGGTTATATCTGCCACTTCAAGGGAGGCTTCTGCCTTCCTTAGCAGACACCTGTCTTTCAAAACTGAGACACACCAAGGAGAGCAGCAAGGGGGGGCAGGGGAGCCCTGGCATCCTCCCCATGCTCTGCTTGGTTGAACCAGACATCTGCGGGGGAGGCCTGGGGGGCCCATTCAGGGCTGCGCAGCTCCATTCCTGCATGTTTTTTCAAGGTGCTTTTTTAATTAATGAAACTGAGTTGCAGGGAATTTGTTCAACTTGAAGAAAAGGAAAGACCAGCTTCCAGCTTCTGCCCTGCTCTTCCTCTCCCTCCCCGTGTTCGTGATATGGAAAGGTTACCACTGGAAGAGCTTCTGAGAAGTGCTTGCTTTGTCCCAACCTTAGTGCCCTTGCAAATGCATATTACTCATGTTAAAAAATATGTTTTACTATGTATCTCAAGAACATTTGTGGCTTCTGTTAAAAGTAACTTATATTTTCAGTAAGCTGTGGATTCTGATAGGATTGTTTACTGGAGAGGTTCAAGATTATCTGTACCGGTACCCTCAGATCCCTCCTTGAAAAGAGAAATTAACTTTAAGGTCTGATGTTGAAACCTTGAATGATTTACAGGGTTGCTGGGAGCAATTAGCTGGCTGAATTCCTTTCTTTACTCCCTTGTTAACGTTATCTGCAGAAACTATTCAAGGTTTATGTATAATTGGCTCATGATTCTCCACTGCAAAAGCGGAGAGACTGTGCCCGGTTTACCATTTTGCTTGCTCTTTTATCCCACAGCTTTACTAAGGTAATTTTACCGTGAATATTTTGCCATGAATGAACATGCAACAGCTTTTCAAATTGGTACAGCTATTTAGTGGTTCAAGTGTAGATTTTTTTTCCCTTGCCACTTCAAAATTAAAATTGGACTTGATATCAAAAAATAGTCCAAGGTCAAATCTATTGTACTGATAATCACAAAAGGCTGTCTTGCCATTTGCGAACTGAGCAAGTTTTAAGTGCCATTTGCCATTATATACACTGTTATCACTTTTCTAACTAAAAACATTCATGGTATTCTTTGGCACATCTTGAAGATTGCCAGAGATTTAATGATTGTGATGTGCCTTGTAAAGCTGTATCTTAAAAGACACTAGCAAAATTGTGCTTATACCAGGAAAGTCCTCACTGTGAACAAATATTTTCATTAATGTTTATAGTTACCACAAGCGATTTTCACACGTAAATTATGTAAAATCAAAATGTATTTGCCACACTTTTATGATCTCTCCAGTAAATCACGTTGCTGCTATTTCATTTACGGATCAGTTGTTTACTTGCATATTGTTCATTGATGTTTATCTGTTGTGTGACAAATTTTCTCTAGCTTTCTTGTAACAATGAAGTCAAGATGAGTTAAATTCTGTTGTATCTGACACTTTTAAAGGAACACTTTCAACTCTAAGTTTTGTTAAATTTAAGTGATGTTAATTTTCAGTTCTGTTCTGCTTTAGCTCTGTACAGTTTAAGTGATGTTAAGGTTCAGTTCTGTTAAGTTTAAGTATTGTTAAATTTATGTGATGTTAGATTTAAGTTCTGTTAATTTGAAGTTCTGTTAATTTTAAGTTCTGTAAAATTTAGGTGATGTTAGATTTGAGTTTTGTTAAGCTTGAGTTCTGTTGAGTTTAATTTCTAACAAGTTTAAGTGCTGTTTAGTTTCAAGTTTAAGTGTGTTCAGTTTAAGTTCTGTTCTTTTAATTTCTGTTAAGGTTATATTCAGATTAATTTCTGTTCAGTTTCAGTGATGTTGACTTGAAGTTCTGCTCGGTTTACTTTCTGCTATGTTTAAGCAACATTTAATTAATCTGTAACCTTTTAGGTTGGTCCTTCAGTGACATTCATCTGATCTGTGACCCCTGAGATGTATGCATACCATTTGTGAACTGTTGGTCCTCATGCAATTCCCTCTGGGGCAGCACCACCTTTCTTAATGCTGGTTAGCAGACTGAAGGGTTTTTAGATTTTCACAGACTGCTGCTGTTGAATTTTTCTATTTGTTTAAGAGCTAGGGTCAGAGATAATCCATTTTCTCTATCAGTGTATCTCTTTTTAGTATCTTTAAACGCAGTGAAAGGGAATCCTAATGGTTGTTTTGGTCCATGTGTCCCTTTCTGAAACATAAGTTCCATGTTCAGCAATACTCCATTCAGCTATTATAGGATCACTGGGGTGATGTAGTGGGTCGAACCTGAGTTGATGGACAGTCTTTTAGACTAATGACGCTTCTCACAATTTACATATTTAAACCGTGCGAAAAGGCAGGAATTGCCTTTGGTCCAAGCTCGCCTGCCGGAAGGTGGGGGGGCCTCCGAGCCTCTGGGCTGGGCCGGGCCGGGGCTCCTGCCTCCCCCTTTCCCAACGCCGCAGCACAGACCCTGGGTCGTTGGGGGGGGGGAGCTGTCCCAGAGCTACAGGCAGGTAAAACCAGCCGTGGACTGCTGCACAGCTAAACCCATCTGGCGTGGCTTCTTGGGACAGGCGGGTCCTCCTCTCCTCTCCTCTCCTCTCCTCTCCTCTCCTCTCCTCTCCTCTCCTCTCCTCTCCTCTCCTCTCCTCTCCTCTCCTCTCCTCTCCTCTCCTCTCCTCTCCTCTCCTCTCCTCTCCTCTCCTCTCCTCTCCTCTCCTCTCCTCTCCTCTCCTCTCCTCTCCTCTCCTCTCCTCTCCTCTCCTCTCCTCTCCTCTCCTCTCCTCTCCTCTCCTCTCCTCTCCTCTCCTCTCCTCTCCTCTCCTCTCCTCTCCTCTCCTCTCCTCTCCTCTCCTCTCCTCTCCTCTCCTCTCCTCTCCTCTCCTCTCCTCTCCTCTCCTCTCCTCTCCTCTCCTCTCCTCTCCTCTCCTCTCCTCTCCTCTCCTCTCCTCTCCTCTCCTCTCCTCTCCTCTCCTCCCCTCCCCTCCCCTCCCCTCTCCCCTCTCCCCTCTCCCCTCTCCCCTCTCCCCTCTCCCCTCTCCCCCCTCCCCTCCCCTCTCCCCTCCCCTCCCCTCTCCCCTCCCCTCCCCTCCCCTCCCCTCCCCTCCCCTCCCCTCCCCTCCCCTCCCCTCCCCTCCCCTCCCCTCCCCTCCCCTCATAGCCTCCTGCCATGCAGCCAGCACACTCCACGCTGAACTGAAGAAGACACCATGCAGCCAGCAGCAACAGCGGGAGCGAGGCTTTCTCTACCGTAAAGCCTGAACAAGAACACTCTTCAACATGGCGGCTTCAGAGTCAGAGAGAAAGAGAAAGTGAGTCACGTGAGACAAAGCTGAAAATGGCAAGGGGAGAGAAAAGGGCGGTGCCACGTTTTCTCATGCGTAGCTTAAAAAACTTCTTGCATGCTGTGGTAAGAAACTGTAATATCACAAACTGTTTGTCTCTTTAATCCATTTGAAGTACATGGGGGGATGAATTTCACGTGTGGCCCCTGAAAATTGTGAAGAATGCCTATGCCAGGCTATATTAGAAGCATTGAGAGGTTTTTTATTTAGAGATTTGTGAAGGAGAAAGCCTTTGTGTGCAGGCCAAAATAACTCATCCTTAAAAAATTAATAACCCCATCTGATAGCCTATGTGTGGCAGTGTGAAGGAACTGTGAGATTTTCATGGGAGAGATGTTCTACACCACAGCAGATTGTTTCTTTCCGGGCGGCTCTGCTGTTGGTGGCAGTTTGGGAACCATGTGCAGCTGAAGAAAACCCTTTTTTTTTTCCTTAAGCATATGAAAGAGACTTATCAAGAACTGCAACACTGACTAAAATCCCATGTTCTGTTTGTGTGAGTTGGGTAAAAGGAGGAAAGTGGCTGGAAAGGGGGAGGGGGTTTGCTTTAATTTCTTGTTATTTCTCTTTGTTTTTAATTCTGTTAGTAATAAAACTCTTTGTACTGCAACTGTTTAAGGTTTGTGCCTGCTTTGCTTTGTCCTAATTCTTATCTCACAGAAAGAAAATAAGTAATAGATATTTTGAACCAAACCACTACACAAAATTGGTGTTTCTGCCCGGTTTCTGAACTGAACCCGCTACAGGTGAACTGACCCAAATGATTGATATGTTCTCAATTCTTCTATTAGCATTTGCAAAGTCTGTTTGTGGCTGTCAAGCCATTCCCAATTTCAGTTTGTTTTTTTTCGTTAGTGTGTACAAGTGTCTTGCTATTAAAAAAATCCAGGAACATGATTTTTCCAGTATCCCAAAGTATCCGTGAAATTTTTTGGAAATTCCTTTTTAGTAGTGGGGGTAGATATGACATCTACTTTTGTGATTACAGCTTGGTGAGCTGGTTACCATTTCCCAGGAATTTTACCTTTTTAGGGGGGTTTTGGTACTTAGCTGAAGGCAGCTAACATGCAGACTACCATTTATTTATGTGTAAATGCTTGCAATTGTGACAGATGAGTGAATGATAAATGTTGTCTTTTGCATATATGATTTTAACATTTACAAGTGATAATGTACTACGTAGAAATAGTGTTAAGGTAAAATATAGTTGAGTAGAAACAAGATTAGAGTGAATTGTAACTTTGAAATAATTGCAATATATTGGGAAACATAGTAATAAATACATGGTAATAAATGTCCTTTAAGTTGACAAACTACAGAGCCAGAAACCAGGACATCTTAAAGAAACCATGAAGATAAACCGCATACATCTCAAGAAGTCTGTTATCGCATCAAAACTCACACCTCCCAAGGAAACTGTCAACTACAAATTAGGTTGGAGACTGAGGAAGCACCAGAGAGGGGTGCCTGTCTTCAATTCTGAAACTATCCAGAGGCCCGAGACAGCATAGTGCTGACAGAAGGGGCAGAAATCGGAGAGGGGGGAAAGTTGAGTGAAGTGTAAATTACTTTCTGGGCTTAATGAATATGTAACAGTTTAAAGAAGTACTTAAGTTCAAGGTAAAATGAATGGAGGCATGCCTCCAGCAATTTTGCTAAGCACCCCAGCACTGTGACATGCCTTTGTTCTACTAATAAATGTTCAATATTATACTGATGAAAATTCAGCTCGCGAATTCATTTATTTCAATTGGTGACCCCGACGTGATGATCTCTGCTAAGACCTGCTTTCTTGCTGGGAAAGAGGGACACCTCTAACAGCATTCTGTAGCCCAGGAAGACAGTGGGCACTAGCAGGCAGTAATCGGAAACACGTCCTAAATCATAGAACAAGGCAAAATTTTTTTTCTTTTTGAGCTCGGCTCCCTTGAGGAGAACCACACTATATCGCCCATAATTCTTGTACGTACGAAGACCCGAACAAGAAAGGAGGACTCTGGTAAGTCTTGTGCGGGGGGCGTGAAGGGGGGATTGAATGGTATGTGCATGAGACGAGGACTGGACAGTCCAGATCCGTGAAGCAAGTGTGGAGCTCTTTTAACCGCGTTTTTGTTTTCTCCTGAGAGAAGCGACCAGTGACCAAGCGAAGCGAGAGAAACATGATGAATGATCCCCTGAAATGATTCCTTAGGAGTTAAAACACCTTGGTAGAAATCCTCAGATGGGAATTCTTAGGAGTGGAATGCCTTGGTAGGAATTCTAGGAGTTAAAACCCATAGGGGTGGGACTCCTTGGTAAGGGAGTGATTTCCTGGATGTTTCACTGGGAAATCTGATCAAAAATTACCTAAAACAGAGGGATTTTGGCTTTGTAGTGCAGATTTATTGGGGGTTCAGTTTTTGAAGATTAGTTCTGTTTGTTTGGCTTGGCAGTATAGATTTATTGGTGGTTTTACTATTGGTAGACCAGTGTTATTGGTGGTTCAATTCTGTTTTGTTTGGGTTCAGCTTGTGGAATAGTTTTCTTTGTAGTTGAGTCCTCTTATCCGAGGGGGAGAAAACTGTTTAGGAAGGATGCCGTGGGTTAGCAAGCATAGCTCCAGATTTTGTTGCAAAGAGGTGCTTACAGCTTCCTCTATGACCTGACAGAACCTATCAACTGGCTAGTATGCATATTGACAATTCTTTAAGCCACTTAAAATTTTGACCGCCCCTGTGGTCCACATTTAAAAATGGACCAACCCCGGGAAAGCCTCTCTTGCTTCTGGCTTTGGGACAGGTAATTGGGCTCAGCCCATACAGGTCCCAGGCCGGGTCTGGGCCGGGACCTGCTCGGCCCAGGCTGGGCCGGGACACAGACATCCTGGAGCCGTGCAGCCCTGTTCCACCCACAGCCTCCCACAGCCCTGCTACGTGCAGACGGCACGGCCTGGTTCCCCCCCCCCAGTGTGACTGAAGATTCAGCTGAAGATGCCCACTGCCCCGCTGCCTGGCAAAGATCATGTGACCAACAGCGATAAGCAAACTTCAGCGGCAAGGCCCGGGTGAGATTAACCCTTTTAGTGCTGTAAATTTCCTCCAGAACAAATGAAGTCTGCAGACATTAAGTAAAGAAAGAAGAGCTGAAATCCTGAGGGAGGAGAAAGAGGAGATGCTTAGAAGCTGAAATTCTGTTGTAACGCTATGGTGGTGATAGACTATGATATATCAGAGTACCCGTTGTAATTTCATGACAGCATGGGGGGTGGAGCGTTCAAACTGTACTTGTGAGCAAAAGCACCTGTGCTGGAATAAGCAAATGCTGAAGCAGCTGTAATTTGATGAGAAGTTTGAACAGGGAGAGATGGAAGTGATGAGGACCCTTTTGCTCCAAATCAGAAGGAGAAAGACCTCTGTTCCTAGAGATGCTCCCAGAGATAGTCCTAGAGATGAAGATGATGAGGACCCTTCTTCTCCCAGGGAAGGGGGAGTGTCATACATGAAATCCCTATTTGTGCTTGGTCTTTGCATATTAAGTGCTTTAATTAATTAATTTGGAGTTAAATATTTTTAAATTGAATGTTAAAATTAACCTATCAGCCCAGGTACCAAAAATTAAATTCCATTAATCACTTGTACACCATAAGAGTTATCTTTCCTGTGTTTACTGTATACTTTTACAAGTGTTTTAAGATGTGTTGGATGTATTTTTTTATGTTTTTACTTGTACTTTGGTTCCAAGGCAGATTTCAAAGCCCCAGTTCCAACAAACAGCCCAGCCCCCATAGCCATTACCCTGTAAGTAAGCTCCATGGCAACCTGAATTTTAATGACCCTTATCTCAACTAGTACCACCCCTCTGACAAGGATGAGCCATTGGTGGACAGAGATAATCTGTCAAAGGGAAAACACCAATCACCTTGAACCGAAGGGGCGGGCTGTGGGCGGGCTGTGGGTGGAGCAAAGGCACTATAAAACAGGGAGCATGAGAAAGGCACACCCGCTTTCTCTCTAGCCTTGCTGAGGTGGAGTTCAGTGCTGGGAAGGTGTATTCCTATCAAGGAACTTTTAGTAATGTTTTTTTGGCTTTTGGGCCAGCCAAAGGCCAGCCTAGCACTGCAAGCCCTTTTTCTCTACCTGAGGTCCAGTGCTGTTTCAGCCAGAAGATCAAGAATCCCTGCACTCCTGGGGCATACCATCTACCGAGCCATAGGATCCCAAATTTTTATATTTTGCTAATTTTTGCAATTTTTCAATTTTTCCGTTTTAATAAATTGTTTTAATTTTTAACTAAGAGTTGTCTCATTTCTCACAGGGAGGGCCTCTATTCTTAGAGATGAAGATGCTCCCAGAGATGGGTGAAGAGAACTTTTGTTTTTGAACAGCTCAACCTTAAAATGGTACCCCAGTAGCTCAAGATTGGACCCTCAAAAGCAGTTGTGGGGAAAGCTGTAAGTCGGGGGAAGGGACTCTCACATGCGAGCAGAGAAGCAACCCGGGCGGCTGTCTCGTTGTGATACTGAAGCCATGAGAGAATTTCTTGTGAAGATGCCTCCATAGCATGAGCAAGAGAGACTCCTCTCCCTAAATGAACTGAACAAGGTTACTATGGAAATGGTAAACAGACTGAACATCTCAAGGGTTGTCTTTTTACAGTGGAAGAAGGGGGAAAGGTGGAGGGAGGAGAAGTGTTCTGCAGGTGTGGTATGTTTTTTTTTTTTTCCCTTCCTTTTAGGTCTGTCAATAAACTTCTTTATAGTCTTTCAAGTTTGTGCCTGCTTTGCTTTCTCCTAATTCTTATCTCACAGAAAGTAAATAAGTAAGTGATAATTTGGACAGAACCACTACAGAAGGTAAACAGGAGATTAATAAAGGTGTGTAAGAGATAGAGTAACAGGTGGGAAGTTAAACAACATTGGGACAAAAAGCAAGTAAGACAAATCCCAAGAGAAACAAAAAGGTGTTGGATGATATATTACCCGATAGCCCACTGGGGGTTATGATAAAGTACTGGGATGAATCTAGTGTTACTAAAGGAAAAAATAAAGTTAAAATGATAAACTTCTGTATGATGGTATGGGCAGAAAGAAAAATTAGATCTGATAATCTACATTGGCCAAAATATGGTTCATGTGAGGGTTGGATGTGCCAGGCATTAAATGTATATGTTAACGGAAAGAAGCCTTATAATCTGGAAGAATGTGAATATGCAGCATGTTGGAAGGGATCAGAGGTAAAACCGACAACAATTCTGAAAGTAGAGGAGGATAAAACAAAGCCAGGGGGAAGTAAATGGGATCTTTTAGAACATCTCCCTCCGCCTTATAATCCCGCCACTGGGGAAGCTCTGCCACAAGGAGAGGAAGCCCCACTTAGGGAAGAAACCCCCCACCCATGCTTCTGAGTTACATGCTCAAGAATAATAGAAGAAAGGGGAGAGGAAAAGTTGTTTCCTTTAAGAGGTTCCTCTGGGGAGGGGCGGGGGGGGGCACAGGGAGGAATTGGATTTGTAAATGTTCCTGTAGGAACCCAGAGTGCCGAGAATATTTCTCTGCCTGTTTTTAAGGGTTTTTACCCCCCCTGGACAACACTGGTATAGCTTTAAACCTTGGAAAAAATTACCAACAGTCAGACAACAGCTAGAAAATACAGTGGTGTGAACTAGGTTATAGACTACTATGTAAGATTGTCACAGGGTGAAAAATTTAGAGGTTTTAGGCTTCTCTTTGTAGTACATAGATAAGAGTAAAAAATATCAAAATGGAGGATTGTTGTTGTTCTCTAGACCTTCTTCTCCTTCTTCTACCACTCCATATTTTGCAGTAAAAGTAGTTTGGATTGATTGGATAGAAAATTCCGCAGTTCCTAGTCGTGTTACTGAATAATTGGTAAGAAAGTAAAAATAATGTACATTTTTAGTAACTATTGGTTAAAATATCTTTAAAAGGCTGTGTAAATCTTGATAAATGCTCTCTCTCGCTCTCACTCCTATTTTTCCTCCTTCTATGCTGTACCTGGGTCACGCTAGTGGCTCAGTTCCTCTGATAAGACTTAATAAACAACTATCTAGAAGCATTGAAACTACAGAAGATGTCTCGCTTTATCTTTTAAACTCCTTGCAAGGACTTTCAGCAAATTCTCTCCCATCAGGAGAGATTAGATTTATGGCACAATAAAGTGTCAAATGGGGCCCCGTGTTCGACCTCCACGTAACGGAACGACCCAGACTCTTTTGGACAGCAGCGCACACATAAGACCAGATGAAAAGAAAACCCCGCGGGGTCAGCCTTGAAATTCCAGGATCTCCTCAACTCGGTCGACAGGGGGGAGGAAGAGCTGTGGTCTGCTGGACGGAACTCGGACTGGGATTTACCGAGCCCATAACATCTATCAAAAACAAGGTAAGCTGTCCAAAACTAGACCACGAAACAAATTATGGGTGCAGTTCCTCCCCAACCGGAGGCGAACTTATTTCAAAACCACCCCATACCAGCATTTCTACAAGAAATACGATGCTTGGTATCCTGGATAAAGAGAGAGTTTCCTGATACAGTGATTGGAGATTTATATTTACCATCTTTTTGGGAGAATATTAATTCTATTGTATATCATTACGCCAGCCTAAAAGACGAAACAGCTCAAAAATTAATACCATTAGCTACAATAATTTCAGAAACGCTTTTGGAGGTGGCACCTCCTGCTTCTGATGAAGAGGGGATGTTTAACACTCCCGCGGAAGCTTTGCTAACACCCGTAAGTGCAGCGGGAGATTTTAAAACCCCGCTCGAAACCTCCCCACCCTCAGACACGGGCGGAGAACGCGATGTTCGTGCGAAAGTCCCCGAGTTTCTCATCAAAAGCGGTTATGAGTCCCTTCAGGCACCGCAAGTGGCGGGGGGGGGGGGGGGGGGGGGAGCGCGGCCATTCCGGAGGCAAAACGCGAATTTTTGCCGGAACCGAAGTTACAACTTTTAATCGGTCCTACGGATGAGCATGATACTGCAATTTTAGAATTCCCTTCGCGCGCGCATGCGGGGGGGGAAGAGGGGGGTCCCCGACCACCTCCCTAAAAATGGAGCCTGCCTCGGAGGGCGTGGTTTCCATCTCGCCCAAACTACCCGTTTCGGCGGAAGCCAGAGGCAAGTCCCTACCTCCCGAGCCTGGGGTCCTCCCATCAGATGAACCATGCGCGCGGCCAGGGGCGGTCCCGGAGCTTCCATCTAACCCTCCCACTACCCCCGCACGGCCCCGATTCGTGGTTGCTTCCGCGTTTGAACTGCCCGCCGCGGCGGCGGCGGCGCCTGCTGCTGACGTAATCACTCCCGCCGCTGCCAGCCCAGCTTTACTTTCGCGTTCGGGAGACCTCGCTTCCACGCCTGCGCGGCGCGGCATTAGCCAGCCGTCCTCAGACACCGCGGTTACCCCGGCAACGCCGCTTGCAACTCGAGCTGCTCCTAGCCCGGCCCCCAGCCCGGGCCGGGGCGTCAGCCACGCCCCCGGTTCCAGCCAAGCCACGCCCCCGCTGCCCGGCACCAGCGCTTCTCTGGCCAGCCCGGTCCCACCCACGATCCCGGCTGCTCGCTCCGCACCGCAGCCAGTCACCGACGCCTCAGCTGCTACGCCGATACGGCCGATACGCACAGCACCTCCAGCCAGCACTGCAATTCTTTCTCCTACTGCAGTTCCATCCTACGAGCTTTCGGCAGGTACACCTCCTACCAGCCCTGTGTCAACACAGCCCCCGTCTGCACCGCAGCCACAGCCGTGGACACACAGCAGAGACATTTCAACAACTACCGTGTCACCATCGCATGTACCCCCTATCATCACTCTGATAACACCATTCAGAGGATTATCACAACAATCACATGATGTTGAACCATGTCTCCCATACGATTTCAGCGAAACAAAAACGATTTTATCTCCAGAAGAGAAAGAGGACTTTCTCAACTATATGTGGACACCTCTTCCATCACAACAGGACCAAGCATGTGTTATTAATAGTGATGTCTCGCATCGAGACATTCCACTTCATGCACATTCTTCTCGAACTTCTCAGGGACATTCAGCTGATTTTATGGGATTTTTTCATCCTCAAGTGCCTGCTCAACACTTCAGTGAGAAGGATATAGCGACCAGCACAGCTTCAGAAAGCATTCCTCTATCTTCCCAAGCTTCACCTCATTCTTTTACAACGACCAATACAACTCCAACTTCTCATATGCCTTCTTCACAGCTTCGAATTCCACAACAACAGACATCTAATCCCTCATTTTTCCACCATCGCTTTCAGCTTTTGGATGACTTTGTTCGTCATCTTTATTTCCGACTCAGAGAATGTGCAGATTATCTACCTCAAGAAGTTGCAGCACTGGGTCCCCACCCTTCACCCATCCCGCATGGTGGCAGTACCCTACCCAGATCCACTGTACCCTCTCCTTCAGTATCCAGATCACAGCCACCTGCGATGGCAGGTTCATCCACTCCCCGTTTATTTCCTTACAGTGCACAGCCGCAAATACCGCCCCCTATTCCTCATCCAGGAGGGGGAGAAGAAAATGGTATGCATGGATTCTTCAGTGAAGAAGAACCTGCATCCTTGCAGTCCAATCAAGCTGCAAGTACACGAGATGCTGGTATGGACATGGTTTCACCTAACAGATATGTTTCAAGAGATACGTCTGCTACAACAGACTGGTCAAGTATTAAGAAAAAAGGTCTCAAAGACAGAGATTTTAATATAGCTGAAACAGATAGTATTGTAATGTTGGTTATGTATACCAGACACAATCTAAATCCTCCTGTATGGCAACCTATGGATCATCAAGTTATTGTTGCAAAATGAATCCACGACTTAGGTGAGGAGAGACATTGCAGGCAACCGAAACGATTGATATATGCAAGCTCCGTTTATTAGCAATACAAAGGCACTTATATAGAGTATTGAATACAAGCTTATCAGTTCTTTAATTAGTTGAAACTTATAAAAGCACATTCTGACCTCTACATAATTGGGTTAGATAAAAGACTACATTTGGCAAGCTTCTTATTGTTTATGTTTTGTCTTGAGAGATCAAAGATCTTCCTCCCTTCCTAGGGATGGTCCATCTTATCAGCACAGCTGCACCTCTCAAAAACTCCCTTCTGGTTCCCAGGTTGGTTTCTCACACAGGGATTTGTCTCATGTAGAATTTTTCTCACACAGGCCTTTTTACTTGTACAGTTGGATTATTGATCCAATAATTCTATCAATGAGCCATGTCCCTGCTCCTCTAACCATTCTCCAATAATTCCCCCTTTTTCTTTTTGTACAAGCAATACTTGATTGGCTACAGATGTAGTAACTTTGTATATCATTTTTTGCAAGCATTGGCACAAGCATGGCAAGCACACTATTGCTAATAGTATTACTAGTCCTACTGTAATTAAATGCTGCACGAGTGAAACTAGCCATGGTCCCAAACCTAGTGACTTTAACCATCCATCTAAACCGAGACCATCGTCTTTCTGCAATTGTGTAGTTAATCAATGTAACTCATTTATCTGCTTGTGAATCGATTGGGAGTGATCCGACAAGTTCATGCAGCACATTCCATCAAAATCTTCGCAACCATGTCCATGAGCTAACAACAAAAAGTCGATTGCAGCTCGATTTTGCAAGGTAGCATGCCTCACTGAATCTACATCTACTAAGAGCTCTGATAGTGCTTTTGAAGTGGCATTAGTTTGTTTAGCAAGCCAGCAGCCTAGTTTGTTTAATATACTAAGGGCTCCAGCAGATGCAACTCCAGGGGCTAAAAAGGATGCACTTATTATGGCTGCAGGGGACCAAAATTTTACATTATCTCGGCATTCAGCTGTAAACTGATGGGCCATACGCTTTACTCGATGATGTCGGGTCATTTGCATTATCGTTGATGTATTTGGTGTTAGTAATGACAGCCTGCCAATTGTACACGGTCCCCCTCTTAAGCGAGAAGGGATTCCTGGCCATGCTCGATCACCGCAAATTAAAAAGCAACCAGATGGCAAAGCTAAAGGAGAGTTAGTAGATACAGACAGCCTTGTAGCAGTATAATTACACCAAATGGAGCTATTGCGATACACTGGTAAACTGGAGTTTACATTTGTAGGAGGCATCTTGCAGTTTTCTCGTTTGCATGACTCACTTGTCCAATTGAATACAACACAGGCATCTGCTTTTACAGATCCTAGTAATTCTAGCTCTTGCGGTTCAGCAGGGGCAATAGGTAAGTAGGGTACCCACCGATCCCAATTGTTGACTGTGACAAACGAATCAGTCGCATTACAGGTCGGGGTACGGGTCGGACATGGCCAAGCATCTGTTGGCAATCCTACTAAACAAGTGGAAAACGGATTGCCAGGAGAAGAAAGAGATAGGCAAATAGCACTCTGGTTAGGTTAGCCAAAGTAACCCAAATATTTGTTTTGGGCTGCACTGGGACCCATGCTTGGGAGCTGGGTACCAGGCAAGCATTAGTGACGATGAGTATTAGACCGAGACAACTTAATATTTTTCCACCTGCGGTTTTGTGCATCCCACTCATTTTCTAACACTTAATGTAAAACAGGGATGCTAACTTCCTTTCCACACTGTAAATCTAATATGCAGGTCCTTTTAAACTCTTCTAACCACCTTATACCTTGCTGACACTGCCACACAATCAACAAGCGTCATCGTGTAGCTATGCTTTCAATTAGAGGCAAAGATTGTTCGACCGAGCAGCCAGTGTAATTTTCCAAGGCTTGGAACCAATTTTCTCGGTCGTGCCAGCAGCTGGTGCAGCAAGGGACTAAGGTTTTTTGGTATACCCAAATTCTTCTATTACAACATCCACAAAGTATTTTAACCCAAGCTTTACAGTTCACACTACCACAGCTAAAACAATCTCTTTGTTTTTTACTAAACCGGGAATCAGGATTTATACCTGGCTCAAATGGCTCATATGCAAGCAACTCTACTAATCTTTCTGGCGATAGAAAGTGAGCTCTTATCCCAAGTAAGGTTTGCAGTCTATACATATAGGGCACAACAGCCCTTTTCAGCCTTTCCTCCTCACGTTGATGCGCTTCGGGATCCAGGGTCGGCGCTGTTCACTGCAGGCTCTGTCGCAGCACGAGTCCAGAGGCTGGGTACCCACAGAGGTCCTGCTGGGGTAAGCACACACATGTAACCCCTGCCTAAATATTAAACCTCAGCAGGCCCCTGCCAGATCCCTGTGGCTGGGTGTCTATACATCACATAAAAAGGCATTGTTACTTTCCTCCTTGCTTCTGCAATACCACTGTGAAGGTAAGCAGGTGCAGCGTCACTATCTCCAAACAAACACAAGTAATTTAATACATACAAAGCTTTTGTTAATTTTTCCTGCACGTCTGGAATGTCATTGAACTTGGCTATATATAACTTCAGTGTCTGATTAGCACGCTCCACAATAGCTTGCCCTGTGGGTACATGAGGGATTCCAGTGACGTGCCGCACACTCCATTGCTGGCAGAACTTGTGGAGCCGCTCTCTGCTATAAGCGGGACCATTGTCTGTTTTGATCTGTTCTGGTACGCCCATCACGGCGAAGCAGCTGGTCAGGTGTCGTATCACATGAAGGGCCTTTTCTCCTGTCTGCGCCGATGCCCATAGAAATTTGCTGCAAGTGTCTATGGTGACATGCACATACTTCAGTCTGCCAAACTCAGGAACATGGGTCACATCCATTTGCCATATTTCGTTCGGGCCTAAGCCTCGGGGATTAACCCCAACACCGAGACCCGGACCATGATGGCTGCATGTAGGACATGCCCGTACTATTCCTTTGGCCTCTTCCATGGTGATGTCAAATTGTCTATGAAGACCTCTGGCATTCTGGTGGAATGTTCCATGGGCTTCTCGTGCTTTTGCAAATTCATTTAATGGCACTGTCACAGAAACTAACTGATCTGCATGGGCATTCCCTTCGCCCAGGCCCTCTGTCCATTGATGACTCCTAATGCGTATTATAGCGTAGGCACACGATCTCTGACCAATGGCTGATTGGAGCTGGCACAGTAGTTCAAACAGGCGTCTGTTGCTTATATCTTTGATCCTAGCATCCTCTATTCGTTCTACGATGCCAGCAACATATAATGAGTCTGTTACTACATTGAGCTTAACAGTCAGCCATCGCTTGAACACCCAGACCACTGCGGCTAATTCAAGGGTCTGCAAAGAGTCTCCAGGTTCAGCCTCTAGTATCTGGTGGCACCATTGTCCTTGAACTTGCCACGTCGCAGCTGCTCGTCGGGACTTCTTTCCAGCGTCAGTGAACACTGTTACTGCTTCTTGTAGTGGTTGTTTGCTCCTTTTGGGAATCTGAATCCATGTATGCTGTGTCATCCATTTCAGTATTGGGGCCTTGAGTGATTGTACTTCAATTTGCTGGGCATTGCTTAGCAGGCTAATTTGCAAAGCTTGAGAATTCAGTAGGTACCACTCGAGCTCAGTTCTTTTCATTGGCAAGTAGATCGTTCCTGGCTCTTGCCCAGTGACTTGTATTATACGGGTGCGGCCTTTCTGTATCAATTCCGCCACATTATCAATTTTCTGTTGCAATGTTGTTTTAGGCTGTAGGCTTGTGAACATCCATTCTAGTACCTTAACTTGCTCCCCCTTTTTCTTTTTGCACTGAGTCAGTGCACCAATAAGTTGACAGTAAAGTCAACTGGAAGATCAGCGTCCATACGATCAACTGCTCTGTCTGCAATAACAGTACTGATACGCTGAATAGTATTAATTTGCTGTGGTGTGGGTTGAACTGGTGAGGAGGGATCAGTCCCTCTCAGCAAGGGTCTCAGTACCTCTAGGTCTTCATTACTGATGCCTACGACTGGTCGCAGCCACTGCAAGTAACCCATGAGCTTTTGTGCATCTTGCAGGGTCTTGAGATTGGTTTGAATTGTCACCTTCTGTGGCTTGATTTGTGTTTCGGTGATGTTCCACCCTAAGTACTTCCAAACAGGCGTACGCTGAACCTTTTCTGGCGCGACAATCAAGCCATACTGTTTTAGCTGATTGGTGAGCAAAAGTTCTTGTTGGGGAGTGATTGGATCTGGCTGAGTGAGAAGGATATCATCCATGTAGTGATAAATGATGGTTTTTGGCCACTGCATTCGAACTGGCTTCAGTGCAGCATCAACATACATCTGACACAAGGTGGGGCTGTTTTTCATTCCTTGGGGAAGCACTGTCCACTCATATCGAGATGCAGGTCCTTCCCTGTTTATAGCAGGGAGGGTGAAGGCAAAACGATGCATGTCATTAGGATGCAATGGTATAGTGAAAAAACAGTCTTTTAGGTCCATTATTAGTAAATGCCAGTTCTCAGGTACAACTGCAGGATTGGGAAGGCCAGGTTGCAGAGTCCCCATGGCTTGCATTTGTGCATTAATGGCACGTAAATCATGCAACAGCCGATATTTTCCTGATTTCTTCTGGATCACAAAGATGGGAGTAATGCTTGGACTCCTAGATGGTTGCAAGTGTCCTTGTTTTAACTGTTCATGCACTAGTGCATGGGCTTGCTGCAGACTTTCCTCCTTGAGCGACCACTGCTCGATCCACACTGAGTCATTAGTAAGCCAGTGCAAGACTATCGGGAAAGTCAGTGCAGTGGCCGCTATCAAAAAGGCATCTCAGTGGTTAACACAAAACCTAGCTGGGTGAGCACGTCTCTTCCTATTAAAACGTTAACTTTCTCAGGCAGAGGCATCACTGTGACTATAACAGATGCAGTGCGTCCATCTAGTATGATTTGAATTTGATCCCGGCTGCGTTGTACTGATGCAGTGCCTCCGACACCTTCGACTCCTCCTGCTGCATACTGAAGGGGCCAATGCTGAGGCCAGCATGAATTGGCCACTATTGTTAAGTTGGCTCCAGAGTCCAAGAGAGCAGATAACGTTATGGAATCGCTGCCATGAGTGAACACGTGTCTTGGGGTGACGTTATGATGTGTATCCCATATCGCTGCCTATGCCCAAAATTAATTTTTGTGCCTTTCTGTGCCTCCAAACTGAGCCTGAGAGGGGGAAGGAAAAAACTGAGCAAAACTTTTTCAGGGCAGTTTGCAGCTTGTTCAAGGTCACACAGAGATAGCAGGTTTTTTTTTCAGCTGCAGGAGGAGAGCGAGGAAGCACCCGGCTTGCTGCTTTCCAGTCAGCTTTTGGCCAGTTGTTTCAGCTTCTTGTTCTCCGGAGAGAGAGACTGAGAGTTTGGACTTTGTTTTGCCTTCTCTGGAATTCCGGATTTTCTCCCTTTTATACTGGACTGTTTTTTTTCAACCTCAGAGCACATCGGGAGGACTTTCCACCGGGCACAGAGGGCCTGGCCCTGGCCCAAGCCCCAGCGCCGAGGAGACCAAAGGGAGGACTCTTAACACTTTCCCAGGTTTTTTTTCCTCCACAGTGAAACATTTTATTATTTAGCCTTATTTTCCTTTTCCCGTGTGTTTGGTAAATAAATAGTTTTATCTTCTTCACTTTCCTTCGAGGAAAATTAATTTTTTCCCGAACCTGGGGGGGGAGGGGTAGTTGTGCCTTCTCTCAGAGGATATATTTCTAAATTTGGCCAAACCAGAACAAATTTAGTGGCGCCCAACTGCGTGGCTCGAAGGAAAGTGAAAAAACGGTGCTAATTACATTTTGGTTTGAATTTACTTATTCTGTGTTGGGGTAAAGTAATCACCATGGTGGTTGAGTTCATAATGTCTCTCTGGCTTGATGTACTCATGTCTTTTTGGTCCTTAGGCTTCATTGAGGTACTGGTTTTTTTTTGGTCCCTAGGGTTGTTTGCCTATCCACAACTTGCTCAAATCTTGTCCCTGATATGTAAATTTTACAGAGCAGGGAGACAAATCAGGATTTCCCTGTTCCTGTGCTCGGTGATAATGATTTATAAGAAGTTGACAGAGGTACGGGCAGCAGTTCGGAGCGTGTATGATAAGTGGTTTTTCCGTCCTAACACCAGTCCTAGCTTCAGTAGCCTGTTTTGGGAATTTATTAGTAATTGCACCCAGATTGTTAGAGGAGGAGGAGACGAGGTTTCCCTTCCCTTTAAATTTGATAGGTTATCTTTTGAGAATGTTCAGTTTCCCCTGGATATTAAAGAGACCACCCTCCTGGTATTTAATCTGGTAATCTTCCTCTATGTGGTTTGCAGCTTGTCTAGAATAAGAGCTCAGATTTCCAGGGTGACTGATGAGACACCTGACCCAGAGGTGGAACATCCTGAGTGGTGTGGGGAATGGGAGGATATGGGCCAAATCTTGAAGAAATTCTCTGACCCAATGGTTTGCAAGTTTCCCCCTGAACAAGTTCAGAAACCAGCTGAGGCGGCAAAATATCTGAAAGAGAAATACAATGACAATTCCAATGAGAACAAGCTCCTTGCAATATGTTGGGCTTTGGCATATGCCTATCGCACACTGCAGCATGTAATGGTAGAGAGACAGGAAGATCAATCAGCAAAGCCTGCAGATACCCCAGTCACTCAGGCTGCAGATAAACCAGACAGCAAGCCCAAACCAGATGGAGAGTCTAAGCCACTGACAGTGGCTCCTGTCACGAGGAAGAAGCACACCACCAAAACTGATCGCCCAGTGAAAGATGATGATGATGCAGGGGAAGGAACCTCAAAACCACCAACTGACTCAGGCACAGAAACCATTTCTGAGTCCATGTCCATAAAGGACCTTCACAGCCTAAGAAAGGATTACACCCGACGGTCCGATGAATCCATAATAAGTTGGATGGTCCGTATTTGGGATGCGGCAGGTGATGATGTGATGCTGGACGGTGCTGAAGCGAGGCATTTGGGATCCCTGTCACATGATCCAGTGATTGACCAAGCGATGAAAAGGGGGGCTGATTCTACCAGTGTCTGGAGACGAGTTTTAACAGGCGTGGCTGAAAGATATATGTGTGGAGATGATCTCTACATGCAGCAAACCCCATGGAAGACCATAGAGCAAGGGATCCAACGCCTGAGAGAACTAGGGGTGGTAGAGGTTGTCTTTGCAAATGACCCAGGATTGAGGAGTCCAGACCGGGCCAGAGTTATTCCATACATGTGGCGAAAACTCATACAACTTGGGCCACCAGAATATGCTTCTGCTTTAGCAATAATGAAACCGGACTACGGTGCGAATGAGACTGTGAAGGATATGGCAGTGAAGCTCCGAGCATATGCAGACTCTGTGCATGGCCCAACACATGCAAGAATTGCAGCTGTGGAAACACATATGCAGAAAATGGAAGAGAAGACGGAGAAGAGTCTCCAGGAGATTAAAGAGTGCCTTCTCCGCGGACGTTCCCCAGAGAGAAGGCACATCCCACGAAGTGAGCTGTGGAATTTCCTGTGTGACAGTGGGGAAAACATGAGGAAGTGGGGTGGACAACTCACTTCTGCTCTGGCAGCACGAGTGCGTGAATTGAAGGAGCGCAAGTCTCAGAAAGGAGGATCTACCAAAAAGGAAGTAGCTCCAGTTGCCTGTAGCCAAACTGCTGGAAATGATGGAAAAGACGATGGCATGTCCAATTCCCATGAAGGAATCTCTAAGATACAGGCCCAGGGAAAGAAGGATAACCAGGCATAGAGGGGCCCTGCCTCTAGCCAGGTAGAGGTCAGGGAAAACCGTGTTTTTTGGACTGTGTGGATTTGTTGGCCTGGTACATCAGAACCACAAAAATATGATGCCTTGGTTGACACTGGTGCAGTGTACAATAATCCCATCGCAGCATGTGGGGGTAGAATCTGTTTCTATTGCTGGTGTAACAGGTGGATCACAAAATTTGACCTTGGTGGAAGCTGAGGTGAGCCTGACTGGAAATGAGTGGAAGAAGCATCTCATTGTGACTGGCCCAGAGGCCCCGTGCATTTTGGGCATAGACTTCCTCCGGAACGGGTATTTTAGAGACCCAAAGGGACTCAAGTGGGCTTTTGGAATAGCTGCTGTGGAGACAGAGGGCAGTAAGCAATTGAACACTTTGCCTGGGCTATCAGAAAACCCGTCTGCAGTCGGCCTTCTGAAGGTGGAAGAACGAAAAGTACCAATTGCTACCTCGACAGTGCATCGCCGACAGTACCGGACAACTCGAGATGCTGTGATTCCCATCCACAAGATGATCCGTGAGCTGGAGAGCCAAGGGGTGGTCAGCAAGACCCACTCACCCTTCAATAGTCCCATTTGGCCTGTGCGCAAATCTGAAGGAGAATGGAGATTGACTGTGGACTATCGTGCCTTGAATGAAGAGACTCCACCACTGAGTGCTGCTGTGCCGGACATGGAGCTCCAGTATGAGCTAGAGTCCAAAGCAGCGAAGTGGTATGCTACTATTGACATTGCCAATGCATTTTTCTCCATTCCTTTAGCAGCAGAGTGCAGGCCTCAGTTTGCTTTCACCTGGAGGGGTGTGCAGTACACCTGGAACCGACTGCCCCAGGGGTGGAAGCACAGTCCCACCATCTGCCATGGACTAATCCAGATTGCACTAGAAAAGGGTGAGGCTCCAGAACATTTGCAGTACATTGATGACATCATTGTGTGGGGGAACACTGCAGCAGAAGTGTTTGAGAAAGGAGAGAAAGTTATCCGGATTCTCCTGGAAGCTGGTTTCGCCATCAAGAAGAGCAAAGTCAAGGGGCCTGCTCGAGAGATCCAGTTCCTGGGAGTGAAGTGGCAAGATGGACGGCGTCAGATTCCCGCTGAGGTCATCAATAAGATCACTGCAATGTCTCCACCAACCAACAAGAAGGAAACACAAGCTTTCCTAGGCGCCATAGGTTTTTGGAGAATGCACATTCCTGAGTACACCCAGATTGTGAGTCCTCTTTACCTGGTTACCCGCAAGAAGAACGATTTCCATTGGGGCCCCGAACAGCAACAAGCTTTTGCCCAAATCAAGCAGGAAATCGCTCATGCGGTAGCCCTTGGCCCAGTCAGGACAGGACCCGAAGTGAAGAACGTGCTCTACTCTGCAGCTGGGAGCCATGGCCTGTCCTGGAGCCTTTGGCAGAAGGTGTCTGGTGAGACTCGAGGTTGACCACTGGGATTTTGGAGCCGAAACTACAGAGGGTCTGAAGCCAACTACACTCCAACAGAGAAGGAAATCTTGGCAGCCTATGAAGGAATCAAAGCCGCCTCAGAGGTAATTGGCACTGAGGCACAACTCCTCCTGGCACCCCGACTACCATTGCTGGGGTGGATGTTCAAAGCAGAGGTTCCCTCTACCCACCACGCCACCAATGCCACATGGAGCAAATGGATTGCTCTCATCACACAGCGCGCCTGTATCGGAAAACTGAATCGCCCTGGGATTTTGGAAATAATCACAAACTGGCCAGAAGGTGAAAACTTTGGTCTCGCTGATGAAGAAGAACAAGTGACACGTGCTGAATCAGCTCCACCGTACAACCAACTGCCATCAGAAGACACACACTACGCTCTTTTCACCGACAGTTCTTGTCGCATCGTAGGGATGAAACGAAAGTGGAAAGCAGCCGTATGGAGTCCCACACGACGGGTTGCCGAAGCTACTGAAGGAGAAGGTGGATCGAGCCAACTCGCTGAACTCAAAGCTGTTCAACTAGCCCTGGACATTGCTGAAAGGGAGAAGTGGCCAAAGCTCTACCTCTACACTGATTCATGGATGGTAGCCAATGCTCTGTGGGGATGGTTAGAAAAGTGGGAAAAAGCTAATTGGCAGCGTAGGGGAAAACCAATCTGGGCTGCTGAAGAGTGGAAAGACATCGCTGCCCGAGTAAGAAAGCTGGTTGTGAAAGTCCGCCATGTAGATGCTCATGTCCCCAAGAGTAGGGCTAATGAAGAACACCAAAACAACAGGCAGGTAGATCAGGCTGCAAAGATAGAAGTGTCACAGGTAGACTTGGACTGGAAACACAAGGGAGAGTTGTTCCTAGCTCACTGGGCCCATGATGCCTCAGGCCATCAGGGCAGAGATGCCACCTAGAAGTGGGCACGAGATCGAGGGGTGGATCTGACCATGGACAGTATCTCCCAGGTGATCCATGACTGTGAGACATGCGCTGCGATCAAGCAGGCCAAGCGGGTGAAGCCCCTGTGGTATGGTGGGCGATGGTCCAAATACAAGTATGGGGAGGCCTGGCAGATTGATTACATCACACTGCCTCAAACCCGCCAAGGCAAGCGCCATGTGCTCACAATGGTAGAAGCCACCACTGGATGGTTGGAGACCTACCCTGTGCCTCACGCTACTGCCCGGAACACCATCCTGGGCCTCGAAAAGCAAGTCCTTTGGAGGCACGGTACCCCTGACAGAATTGAATCTGACAATGGGACTCATTTTAAGAATAGCCTTATTAACACCTGGGCTAGAGAACATGGCATTGAGTGGGTGTACCACATCCCTTACCATGCACCAGCTGCAGGCAAAGTGGAACGGTGCAATGGATTGTTGAAAACCACTTTGAAGGCACTAGGTGGGGGAACTTTCAAAAATTGGGAACAGCATCTAGCAAAGGCCACCTGGTTAGTTAACACCCGAGGTTCCACCAATAGAGCTGGTCCAGCCCAATCTGAATCCCTGCATACAACAGATGGAGATAAGGTCCCAGTAGTGCATGTCAGAGGTCTGTTAGGAAAGCCTGTGTGGATAAATTCTGCCTCGAGTGCAGACAAACCCACCCGTGGGGTTGTCTTTGCTCAGGGACCTGGTTGCACATGGTGGGTAATGCAGAAAGACGGAACAACACGTTGTGTACCACAGGGAGATCTGATTGTTGTGTGAAATGCTTGTATACCCCTGCTTGCTGATTGTCACTGTCACTGTTCGTATATAGCTGTGTATATATATATGTATTAATGTGTGTGTAGAATTAGAATATCTTAGTTTGGGCATTGAGCCAACAATATGGGATAAGGGGTGGAATGTCTTGGGGTGACGTTATGATGTGTATCCCATATCGCTGCCTATGCCCAAAATTAATTTTTGTGCCTTTCTGTGCCTCCAAACTGAGCCTGAGAGGGGGAAGGAAAAAACTGAGCAAAACTTTTTCAGGGCAGTTTGCAGCTTGTTCAAGGTCACACAGAGATAGCAGGTTTTTTTTTCAGCTGCAGGAGGAGAGCGAGGAAGCACCCGGCTTGCTGCTTTCCAGTCAGCTTTTGGCCAGTTGTTTCAGCTTCTTGTTCTCCGGAGAGAGAGACTGAGAGTTGGACTTTGTTTTTCCTTCTCTGGAATTCCGGATTTTCTCCCTTTTATACTGGACTGTTTTTTTTCAACCTCAGAGCACATCGGGAGGACTTTCCACCGGGCACAGAGGGCCTGGCCCTGGCCCAAGCCCCAGCGCCGAGGAGACCAAAGGGAGGACTCTTAACACTTTCCCAGGTTTTTTTTTCCTCCACAGTGAAACATTTTATTATTTAGCCTTATTTTCCTTTTCCCGTGTGTTTGGTAAATAAATAGTTTTATCTTCTTCACTTTCCTTCGAGGAAAATTAATTTTTTCCCGAACCTGGGGGGGGGGGGAAGGGGTAGTTGTGCCTTCTCTCAGAGGATATATTTCTAAATTTGGCCAAACTGGAACAACACGGCAGTAGCAACTGGCCGCCGAGCTAGCAGGAGAGTAAGAAGAGCGAGACTCCCAGTTGAACCAAAATTTCCTGTTCCCCTCTCCGGTGCTTCTTCGGCTATAGCTGCAGTCAGGTGAGGCAAAGGTATTAGTTGAGCAATTTTGCTATGTGCTCAGATGTGCACAGGTGGAAAGTGAGTTTGAGCCATGATGCAAATTTCTCCTTCATAGTCTTTGTCAATTAGGCCGGGCAATATAAAAAGTCCTTTCATGCTACTAGAAGAGCGACCTAACAGCAGAGCTCCATGGCACTGCCCATTGATGATTAGGGGCCCTTTGATGCCTGTTGGAATCTTCCGGGGTCGGTCGTCAATCAAGGTCACATCTATTGCTGTTGCCAGGTCCAGGCCGAGGCTTCCTCGGGTCGCTGGCCGCAGGCACTCGGCCGATTGTGGGGAGCTGCGGGGGCTGGCATTGCTACTGCTGGGGCCGCTGTTGGTGTCGTCACGCCGCGACCCTTTGCGCTCGGTCTCCCGTTTCCCGACCTTTTCCGGCAGGCTTCCGTGGAGTGATTATTGACATTGCAATTACGGCACCATACTTGTTGGACCTGACACTGCCATCTCAGGTGTCCTTTGTGACCACATCGGAAGCACTTGACTTCTTTAGGCTTGTTATAGTACCTGCCTTTTGGTGCTTCTGCCCCTCTCAAGGGAGCGAGGGCTGCAAAGGCTTGATTTTGGGCTTGCACTAAATTTTTCCCTAATTCTTTAACAGCTTCCACTAGCATTGCCTGTGGCCCTACTGGCACTCGGCTCATTCTATCTAGCATCAGCTCTACCGGTGCATCTGCAGGCAGTGTAACTAATATGGCTCGAGTAAAAGAATTACAATTCTCCATCACACACTGTCTTAATAATGGTCCTTTCATATATTCTTGTATATCTGAATTGTGTATAGCATTAGTAACTCTGTCTACAAAACTTGAAAAGGACTCATCCCTTCCTTGCTTAATTGACAGGTAGGAGGGCTGAGGGGGTGTTGTTTTTATATAGGACATTGCTTGCCGTGCAAGTCGCATAGCTTCTAATAATTTTTCTGGCCCCACTTGCACTTGCATTTCAACTCTGGCAAACTGCCCAACACCCATAAGCTGCTCCACTGTTACCCCATTTAAAGGGTCTTGTGGGTCACGGGGAATATTAGCAGAGGCATCACAAAGGCGATTCCAGTGTGCCTGCCACAGCATAACTTGTGACGGGGTCATGATCATTCTAACAATAGTTTTAATATCTTCTGGGCAAAGAATCCCACTCCCCCATACATAGTTTAACATTTGCTTAGCTGGTTCACTCTGGAGCCCTGATTCATTAACTGTACCTCGTAGCTGAGTTAACAGCTTCCAGTCTACAGGACTATATTCTCCTACTATTCCCCCATCACCTGCTTGATATATTACTGGGAAGGCAAACGAATCTCTGATCGCTTCTGCCAGTTCATAGTCTTTATTCTCAAGAGCTGTTTTTACTATTCTTTTCCAGTCAATTTGGTTAACTCACAATTTAAGACTGTTACATGTGTTGAAATTTTCCTTTTCAGTAAGCTCTTGGCGCCATCTAGCGGCTTCTTGTTCTAACTCCTTTTTGTCCCTTTCTGGTAACTCATCTTTCTTTTCTGCCGGGGGTGCCATAGGTAGAACAGACGGTGTCTGATCTGTAAGGGGTTTAACAGCTACGGGGCACCCTATCGGTGGCGTGGGAACATAATCGCTCCCGAGTGTCATTATGCCAGGTGGAGGGTCTTTGCCTTCTAATTGAGCTGTAGCAACTGCTGCTACCTGTTTTTCAACATTATACTGCTTAAGACAATTATTTACTGCTCTCCATAGCTTCATTAATTTTCTAGCTTCTTTATTGTCATCTATAACAAGATTCCATAGGCAGGCACCATATTCTTGCCATTGCTGTTCGTGGAATAGTGATCCTGGGTCCTTAAAGAACCCTTGCTTTTCCCCGAAGGTTATTAATGCATTTAATTCCTTACCAAGGTTTATCTCCTTAAATCCCCGCTTTTCTAAAAAGCGTAAAAATAAATTAAGGGCCACCTTTGTTTCCATATCTGCGTCTTTACCGCAATCTCAGCGTCTTACCGCTTTCCCTGTCGACAGGAGTTGTGCAGCGTTTTCCCAGGTTTAGCCCTTGTCAGCCGTATCAGCAGACCCCTCTTGTTAAGGTCAGTCCGGGCACGGATCAGGTGCTTGCCTGCAGCCGCTGATCTTTTGCCTTTTGATCGCTGCTATCGAAGCCTCTCGGCCGCTCACCTCGTCAAGAAAACGATGTCCCAGTCCCTGTTCGGGCGCCAAATGTTGCAAAATGAATCGACGACTTAGGTGAGGAGAGACATTGCAGGCAACCGAAACGATTGATATATGCAAGCTCCGTTTATTAGCAATACAAAGGCACTTATATAGAGTATTGAATACAAGCTTATCAGTTCTTTAATTAGTTGAAACTTATAAAAGCACATTCTGACCTCTACATAATTGGGTTAGATAAAAGACTACATTTGGCAAGCTTCTTATTGTTTATGTTTTGTCTTGAGAGATCAAAGATCTTCCTCCCTTCTTAGGGATGGTCCATCTTATCAGCACAGCTGCACCTCTCAAAAACTCCCTTCTGGTTCCCAGGTTGGTTTCTCACACAGGGATTTGTCTCATGTAGAATTTTTCTCACACAGGCCTTTTTACTTGTACAGTTGGATTATTGATCCAATAATTCTATCAACGAGCCATGTCCCTGCTCCTCTAACCATTCTCCAATAAGTTATCAAAGATTTGATGGATGCAGTAAAGAATGATGGACTGGGAAGTCCATACTTTAAACAGCTTTTGAGAGGCACATTTAACAATTATGATTTGGTACCTTTTGACTGTAGAAGTATTGCCTCAATAATATTTACAGATGCACAACTCCTGCTATGGGATGCAAGATGGAGAAGAGCACTTCGTGAGCTGAAAGAAAAATATGCAGGAGGACCACATGCAGCTCTCACATTGGAGCAATTGGCTGGTGATGAACCTCATGCTAGACCTGAAGATCAGGCAGTGGTTTTGCCTCGAAATGTGCTTATAGATATCAAAGAAGCAGCACAAACAGCAATTTTACAAATTCCACCTACTGGAACCCCAGAAGGCATTTACACAAAAATAAAGCAAGATCTTGCTGAAAGTTTTACCTCGTTTGTCGATCGTCTGAAGTAAGCCTTGGACAGACAAGTCAGTGATGAGGCAGCAAAACCATATCTGCTACAAGGTCTTGCTTTTGCAAACGCTAATACAGAGTGCAAACATGTAATCAGTGGTATACCTGGTCATGCAACCATAGCTAAAATGATAGAAGCATGCAATAAGGTGGGCACACCTCAGCATGTTGCAGCAGTCCAAGCAAATGCTTTTGGACAAGAACTTGGAAGACTTCTTAGAGAGGAAATAGCAACGCTTTGCTCAGATCTGTAATGAAAGAACTCCACAGAAGTAATGGCAGCTTCCAAATTAGTATGTTTTATGAATGAAAATCGTGCAATGATACCCTCAGGGATCACTGGAACATCTTGGAAGACACAAGATTTTTTAATAGTAGGCAAGGAAAGATGTAGCATCATAGGGCACATTGCTTTTTCATCAATTGTTTCAGCAGATCAAAATGAAGAGCTAACAGTTTTGATTCAGCCTTTACGTCCTCCACTAGTTATTCCAGAAAATACTCCAATAGCCAAAGCTATTGCGTTACCATCTCATGCCACAGAACAGATCATGTCAGTGACTGATCAACAAGCTTCAGTTGACATTGAAGACCTGGATATTCATGCCAATTGGATGAAGCAGATAGGCCGTGATCGACCTGTGCTCATTTGCAGCGTCTACACAATAAGACCTAAAGAAGCTTGTGACAGTGTGATTACAGAAGTCCAAAATGCCGGATTGGAAATCTCTACTTCAAAAATCCAAGAAAATTCACCATGGAGATATTTAGGATGGAGACTTACAGAGCAAGCAATAAGACCACAGAAGATACAAGTCAGAACTCAAGTTAAATATCTGCGAGATCTACAACAACTTTTAGAAGAAATAAACTGGATCAGACCAATTTTGGGAATCACAAATGATGAACTTGCACCACTTTTTAATCACTTGAGGGGAGACTGTGATCTCAATTTGCCTAGAACCCTCTCATCTGAAGCTCAAGAAGCTCTTGGAAAGATTACTGAAGCTCTTCAACAGAGACAGGCACATCATTTTATACTGAGCCAACCGTTTTTCCTTGCAGTGTTAGGAGAAAAGATGCAGTTGTATGGTCTCATATTTCAATGGGACTTGTCACAGCGAGATCCTCTATTGATATTAGAGTGGATTTTTCTGCCCTACAGATCCCCGAAAACGATTTTCTCAATTTTAGAAATGGCAGCTCAAATTATAATCAGAGCTAGAGCAAGGTTGCTAACAATGGCAGGAGAGGATTTCACGACAATCTATCTGCCTTTGAAAAAGAAATATTTTGATTGGTCAATGCAAAAATCAGATGATTTGCAGGTTGCATTGTTAGATTACTCAGGCGTTTGCTCATTTCATTTTCCAAGCCACAAACTGCTATAAGTGAAAATAAGCTTCAGAGAAAAACCTATTGTCTTGGTTTTGAAAGACAGGTGTCTGCTAAGGAAGGCAGAAGCCTCCCTTGAAGTGGCAGATATAACCCCTTTCCCTCTGAGTTATTATAATTTTGAAATCAAGGACCTTTAGGCAAAGATGTGGGAAATAGGAATAACAGTTCTTTACTATATATATATATATATATATATATATATATAACCAGTCAAACAAAACAACAACAACTATGACAGTAACAGCAAACACAAACCCAGTCCTGGCCTTCTCGGCTGTCAGGCTATTTGCCCTCGGGTGCAGTTCTGCTCGCAGCCGGCAGGGATCGCTGGCGGCTCCCGGTGAGCAGGGCAGGTGCGATGGTTCCCCCACGGCTGCAGGGGGCACTCCGGAGCGAGCTCGGGGAGCACGCGGCACTGGCAGCCTGGGATCCCGGGGAAGGATGGAACAAAAACTTCACAAACCGCTGGGCAGCCGATCCCGGACTCTCGGGAACAGCTGGCTGGAACGGCAGGGACGAGCACAGACCCCGGGTGGCAGACGAGATGTATCCAAAAGGGGAACCCCCCGGAGGTCCAGGCAGGCAGGGCGAGCACGGCTACAGCGTAGAGAAGGCTCGAAGCAGCAGCGGGGCAGGGCGGCCCCAGCCCAGCTTCCAGCAGGGCAGGGAAAGCAGCTTTGGGATCCCGGCGTTGTTTCCAGCAGAAAGAAAAAACGGCCGAAAAAAGGAACCAGCAGCTCCTTTCTCTGCGGCTTCTCTCTCCAGACGCTGAACTCACATCCAAGTGAAAACAAAAGCCTGGCCAGGCCCTTTTGTCTTCTCTTAAGTACGGCCATTTGTCCCCTAGCAACATGCATATGGGAAAAAAATTCCATTAACAGGAAAAAAACTAGGACTAAACTAAAACCCCAACACCTATGATAAATGAAGTGCCAGTAGATGCAATAACGTTATTTAATGATGGTTCAAGGAAAACACATAGGTCAGTGATAACATGGCAGAATGCAACTACAAAAGAATGGGAATCAGCTCTTCAGATAGTACAAGGCTCACCTCAGATTGTGGAATTAGCAGCAGTTGTTCGCGCATTTCATTTGTTTCAAGAACCATTTAATCTAATTACAGATTCAGCTTATGTAGCAAAAATAATTAAATGAATAGAAGGATCATTTTGGAAAGAAGTTGATAATAAGAATCCTTGTTCTTATCTTTTGTGTTTGAAAAAATTAGTAGAACAGAGAGAACACAAATATTTTATCTCTCACACCAGAGCACACTCTTCTCTCCCAGGATTTTTGGTAGAGGGAAATGCACAAGCAGACAAATTGACCATGGTCATTTTAAACACTTTGCCAAACATTTTTGAACAAGCAAAATTAAGTCATGCATTTTTTTCATCAGAACGCACAGGCACTAATGCGGACATTTCACATTTTTAAAGCAAAGGCCATCATAAGTGCCTGTCCGGACTGTCAGCTTGTGCAACCCCCTGTATCCACAGGAGCAGTCAATCCAAGAGGATTGCAGAGCCTGCAATTATGGCAGACAGATGTTACAAAATACCCATCTTTTGGGAGATTTAAAAATATTCATGTGTCTGTGGACACCTTCTCAGGTGCAGTCTTTGCTTCCCTACATATAGTCGAAATAGCGAAACATGCATGTCGACATTTTTTGCACGCATTTGCAGCATTAGGTGTTCCTCAGGAAATTAAAACAGACAATGGTCCAGCTTACAGAGGTCAAACCCTTGACACATTTTTGAAAAATTGGGTGTTCGTTATATTTGGCATTCCTAATTGTTCTACAGGCCAAGCCATCATTGAGAGAACACACCATACCTTAAAATCCCTTTTAGATGAACAGAAAAGGGGGGAACCAAAGGCTACGCCCCAGATGTGATTGAACAAAGCTTTGTATGTTTTAAACTTCTTGAATAGCTCCTTTTCAGAACCTACTCCACCAATTATCAGGCATTTTTCAAATAGTACTCAGGCAAAATTGAGAGAAAATCCTTTAGTGTTGATCAAAGATTTAGAGACAGGAAAGATCAAGGGTCCATTTCAACTAATAACTTGGGGCAAGGGGTATGCTTGTGTCTCAAGAGGTGCAGGACCGAAGTGGATTCCAGCAAAAAATGTGAAACCTTATCAAGTCCAGAAACAAGCAGGAATCGACTCTGGGAACAAGGAGGCGAGCACTCAGACGTGAATCAGTGTCAACACTACTGTCGATGCCACAGACATCAATTGTTTTTTTGTGCAAGAACTGTGGACTGAATATTATGCAAAAAGTGGGAAAGTTAATGGTGTAAATTCTGTATGTAAGAGTGTGTTAGAAGTTCTGTTACAGATCAGAGATTCCTATGTGGGATAAAGCTGTTGAGAATGAAGCTCAATCAGGTATTACACTTGTGCCTTATCATCTCACTGACTGCCTTAAGCAATGCAGCTTTCCCAGTAAAGCAACCAAAAGAAAATGTCTGGGAGACTTTGACCAATGCAACAGGCCTAGATACCATCTGTCTAACTCATTCAAGGCCAAAGAAGCAATTTTCAACATGTTTAGTCGGCTTACCAGCAGAGGATGGAATAGCTAAACTTGGAGAAGAAAGCGGATCATTGTTGAACGATTTGTTCAATTGGTTTGACCTTACACCCTTATGGAAAAAAATTTTGAAGATAGGTTTGTATGTTTTAACTATTGTTGTAATTCTTTTAGTATTTGTACTTTGTATACTCCACTGTGCTAGACGAGCCACTGACAAAGCTGCCAAGGAAGTGTTTTTGTTTCAAACAGGAGGGGGAGATGTAGGAACCCAGAGTGCCCAGAGTGCCGAGAATATTTCTCTGCCTGTTTTTAAGGGGTTTTACCCCCCCCCCCCCCCCGCCCCCCCCCCCCCCCGGACAACACTGGTATAGCTTTAAACCTTGGAAAAAATTACCAACAGTCAGACAATAACTAGAAAATATAGTGGTGTGAATTAGGTTATAGACTACTATGTAAGATTGTCACAGGGTGAAAATTTAGAGGTATTAGGCTTCTCTTTATAGTACATAGATAAGAGTAAAAAATATCAAAATGGAGGATTGTTGTTGTTCTCTAGACCTTCTTCTCCTTCTTCTACCACTCCATATTTTGCAGTAAAAGTAGTTTGGATTGATTGGATAGAAAATTCCGCAGTTCCTAGTCGTGTTACTGAATAATTGGTAAGAAAGTAAAAATAATGTACATTTTTAGTAACTATTGGTTAAAATATCTTTAAAAGGCTGTGTAAATCTTGATAAATGCTCTCTCTCGCTCTCACTCCTATTTTTCCTCCTTCTATGTTGTACCTGGGTCATGCTAGTGGCTCAGTTCCTCTGATAAGACTTAATAAACAACTATCTAGAAGCATTGAAACTACAGAAGATGTCTCGCTTTATCTTTTAAACTCCTTGCAAGGACTTTCAGCAAATTCTCTCCCATCAGGAGAGATTAGATTTATGGCACAATAAAGTGTCAGTTCCCTTAAACTCTACAGAGGTAAGAAGTTTTAAAAGGAGATTAAAGCATTGTTAGAAGACCCCTTGGGTTTGGCAGAACAGTTAGACCAATTCCTAGGGCCAAGCATATATACATGGGGAGAGAGGCAGTCAATTATGAGTATATTATTCACCCCAGAAGAACGACAAATGATTAGGATAGCGGGAATGAGAATATGGGAAAGGGAAAATCAACAAGGAGTCCCCGCTGATCAGAAAATGCCCCTTCAGAGTCCCTAATGGGACCAGAATCAACCTCAGGGTAGGCAGAACATGGTTGATTTTCGAAACCTAATTCTAAGAGGAATAAAAGAGGCAGCCCCAAGAGGACAGAATGCAGCTCGGGCATTCAATAGCCAACAGGGGAAAGATGAAACACCCACTGAATGGTTAGAAAGACTTAGAAAAAAATGCAGCAATTTTCTGGCATAGACCCCTCTGGCCCAGTGGGACAGGTGGTACTTAAAGTAAATTTTGTTACTCATTCCTGGCCAGATATTCGAAAGAATTTAGAAAAATTAGAAGACTGGCAAGACAGGGGTTTAGAGGAATTATTAAAGGAAGCTCAGAAAGTGTATGTCCGGAGAGACAAAGAAAAAGCAAAAGCCAAAGTGAAAATCAGGATTGCCACTATGAAGGAAGCAGAATCCACAAACAACCCAGAAAGGAAAGGGGTCGGGGCAGTGCCCGGAAAAGCGGTCAGGGACCCCTGGGGAAACAACAATAGAGAAATCAGAAAGGCGCGTGGGAAAGTTTAACTGTCATTACTGTGGTGCTCCTGGGCACTTAAGGAGGAATTGCCCGAAGCGCACCAAAGATGTGAAAGTGTTTGAAGGGAAAATGGTATAGAGACGTCAGGGGCTTTTTATACTGGGGATGGAACATCAAACTGAGCCCTTGATAAAATTAAAAATAGGACCCCAGAAGGAGGAAATGGAATTTTTTAGTAGATGCCTGTGGGAATTAACAGCAGGTCAGCAAGCCTGTCTGGTTCCGACATCAATCTTAGCACAATCCGTTTGTACCCGTGAGACACAATAGCAAGAAACCTAAACAACAGAAGGAAAAAACAGCAACAAGGCTGCACCTGGTGTTTTTATGAATGCTTAGATTGCTTAGAATGCTTATGCTGTAGGTAACCAATAATAGTATGTTGTAGTTAAATAATAGCCAATGAGTCTATTGTAGTAGTTAAGCGACCAATGGATAAGTAACATGAATGATAAATATACAAAAGTGTATAAATGACACTGGCTTCTTAGAATAAATGGCTTTTTGCCTGAAACTGTTGTGGGGTCTGTGTGTGTCATGTCCGTTTCAACAGCAACGGATACCGGAGCTGATAGAACATGTATATTAAAAGTTCCTGAGGGGTGTTGTATAAGTAAAAAGGTTATTATTGTGATAGGGGAAAAGGGGGAAGGGTTTAAGGTACCCTTAATCAAAAATGTACATGTAGAAGGCCCTAATCAATTTGCAACTGGAGACTGATTGTTAGTCCCCCGTGCCGGACGGAATTTATTGCAGTGAGATTTGCAATTATTGTTAGGTATAGGTGTACTCCTGGTGGAGGGAGAAATGAGAGCAAAGATTTTAACTTTAACTAGTGAAGATGAGAATAAAATTGAATCTGAAGTGTGGGCATCTGAAAATAATCGAGGAAAGATAGACATGAAGCCAATAGAAATAAGTATAGAAAATCCATCACACCCCATAAGGGTCAGGCAATATGCAATATCTAAAGAAGGAAGGATGGGGTTAAAACCGGTAGTTGACAAATTGTTGCAAGAAGGAACTTTAGAAACCTGCATGTCACCTCACAATACCCCGATATTGCCAGTAAAAAAGGCCGACGGAATATATAGGCTAGTCGAGGATCTAAGAGAGGTTAACAAAAGGACACATACACAGTTTCCTGTCCTTTCCAACTCTAATACCCTCCTGAACCATATCCCTCCCTGTCACACATGGTACAGTGTGATAGGTTTAAAGGATGCATTTTGGGCTTGCCCATTAGCAGAAAATAGCAGGGACTTATTTGCATTTGAATGGGAAGACCCCCAGACAAGAAGAAAGCAACAATTACAATGGACTAGATTGCCCCAGGGATTTACAGAATCTCCAAATCTGTTAGGACAGGCTTTAGAGGCTCTTCTTATGTCTTTTGAACGAAATAAAGAGATGTTTATGTTACAATATGTAGATGATTTATTATTATCAGAGTCAGATGAGGAAACAGTTCAGAACACTACTATTTGTTAAATTTTCTTGGGAAAAAAGGGCTACGGGTTGTTGCAGTGGGGAATACTGTAGCACCTATATCAAACCAGGAGTCCCGTGGAAAGGAAATATATACGGACAGATTCTTGCTAGATGTTTCAGAGATGTTTATTTCCCCAGCCGCATGGCCGGGCTCTCCCGAAGAACTGTTACAGTCAGGACCCTTTGCCGGTGCAGGAAACACAAACCAACCAATGGGGAACGAGGCTGACCGGGGGCAGGGAAACCCCGTGCCTCCCTCAGGGCTCCCAGGGCTACATGGCGGGGGAGGGACCCTGACATTTCACCCGTTTTATTTTAATAAAAGGAGAATGAAGACAACTGGATTAACATAACAAGAACAGTTTCAAAACAAAACAAGCCACCCTCCTGAGTCTTTAAATGTCCAAAAATATTCTGGGGAACATCTTAGGGCTGACAGAAGGGAGACAGAACTCTCTGAGCAACCTTTGTGGGGAAACTGAGGCAGGAGAGGGTTTAATTTGTTTCCTCCCCCTTTTCATCCCCCCATCGGCATTGGAAAGGGATTTTTGGGGAAACAATAAGCAAAGGCAGGGTTTTGTGAGGGAAACCATGGATGAAAAAGCAGATTGGGAATACACTGGGGGTAATAGGACATAGGATAAAAGGGAAAGGTGGGATTAGGAAAGGGAGACTGTAGGGGGGGTTTACAATGGAGATATTGTCTAACAGGACTACGATTTTTAGCATGTATACTGCCTTTTACAGGAACACCATCAGGCCCAGTGACCTGAGATGCTTGTAACCCTTTTCTACCTTGTATAATTTTGAATTCTACCACCTCTCCATCTCCCAATCTTGGGATGCATTTTTCAGGGTTATTCTTTTTAATAGCAGTTCTATGCACGAATATGTCTTGCTGGTTATCACATCTCGTTATAAAACCATAATTTTGTTTAACATTATACCATTTTACTATCCCTAAGATCTTAGCTACTATGGTCTTTTCCTTTTTCCGAGTGGCTGCTGTTTTCTGTCTTGCTGGGTCTTTGCTCTCTCTTTCGGTTGCTCCCCTGTTGGAACTGTCGGGGCTGCTGGTGCCTGCGTGCTCTTCCCAGGGTCGCGTTCGGGGCCGCGCGGGCCAGGCCGGGCCGTGCCGCTCCGTTCTCCGTGCTTCGCCTCCTCTGCTCTCAGCTGCGTTGCCACTGCCAGGGGCTGCGCCCACGTCTCGGCCGGGACCCCGAGCGATGACTTCCCCACGCCCTGCTCCAGTGCGCGTTTCAGCTGGGCGCGGCTCAGCTCCGCAGCTGCCAGCCGCCGCCCGCACACCGCCCCTCTCGGTCGGGCGCTCAGGGGGCTTGCTCCACCACGCGCTGCGCAGGGCCGGGCGGGCACTGCCGGGTCGCGCCGCTCCCGCCGCGCCTTGCTCCGCCACCAACACTGCAGCTCGGGTGGCTCCGCCCACACACAGGAACCATCTCGCTGCTGCTCGCAGAGCGCTCGGTGCTCGTGGCCTGGGTTGCACGGTCCCTGAACCAGGCTTCCCTTCACCAGGACACAGCTGACATTGCTCAACAGTCTCGGTAATTCAATAGTATTCACGAAAATATTCTTCCATTGGCATATATTTTGACTCAAATATTAACTGGGTCCAAACGGTATTCCAAAAGCCCTTGGTAAGAATTAAATCCCAAGAAACATAGAAAAAGTTCTTAAACAACCATGCCAGGATGTGTTTCAGTTCTTTCTGAGCTTGAATCAAGCTAAAATTTACAAATCATTGTTCAAGAATCATTTTAAGTTTAAGATAAATGTCCATATGCTGCTCTGAAAGCCAAGAGTCTTCCCACGGTTCCTCCATAGTTTAGATATGGAATAGCAAAACAAAACCAAGAAGAGGAATCCAAAGTTTCTAGAGTTTACTCACACAAATCAGTTGCTTAGGGATCGGGGATCGTTCTGCTCACAATTCTCCCACCATTTTGTTGCAGTGGGGAGGCTGTAACACGCCTATATCAAACCAGGAGTCCCGTGGAAAGGAAATATATACGGACAGATTCTTGATAGATGTTTCAGAGATGTTTATTTCCCCAGCCACATGGCCGGGGCTCTGCTGAGGAACTGTTACAGTCGCGGGACCTGAGCTCCTTTGCCCGGGCAGGAAACACAAAACAACCAATGGGGAACGAGGCTGACCGGGGGCAGGGAAACCCCGTGCCTCCCTCAGGGCTCCCAGGGCTACATGGCGGGGGAAGGACCCTGACAACGGGTTTCAAAGAAAAAGCTACAGTTTGTAGAACAAGAAGTAAAGTATTTAGGACATTGGTTAAGCCGGGGAAGTAAAAAGTTGGATCCTGAAAGGGTGCAGGGTATATTATCCCTTCCCCCACTGAAAACCAAAAAGGAAGTTAGGAATCTGTTAGGACTACTGGGGTATTGTAGGCTGTTATAAACATATATTATAATATTGGCTTCTCGCAAAGTATAAAGGTAGATATTATATAATGTTAGAACTGCTTTTTGCTGTGTGGATGTAGTTTTCTCTCTTTTTAGCAAGAATGTCAGCAAGTGTGAGCAAGTAAGATAACCTCCAAGTGAACAGAGGATGAGGCTCAAGGAGCTGCTAATCACCACTTTGTCCAGGGAACAAAAGGGCCCAAAGGCTACTCTGCCCGGAGAAGGGGGGGCGGCCAGGAGAGTCCGAGAGCCGTTATCACCACTCTGCCCGGAGAGACGAAGATGCCCAAAGCTGCAATCAGCCCTGACTGTCTGGAGAATTAAGAGATCCACCCTACCATCGACTCTTACCTAGCGGGCCCAACCCCAAGAATCAAAAGAAATAAAACCGCAAGGCAGAAGAATACGCATGCTCTAAAAAGGCGGAACCAAGGAGTGGCCATGCAGAACAGCTCCGGGAAAAGTTTGAATATGCATAGAGAACAGACAGTAAAAATGGTATAAAAAAGGACTCACCTCGAGCATCAGGTGTGATCTTGGCAGAGTGCCAAGGCAGCCGGCCATTACCCCTTTGCTTTATTTTATGTGTCTCTTATTGTCTTTATATTAAACCCTTTAAATTCTCACAGGCGAGTGAACCTCGTTTTTCACAATTGGGGGCTCGTCCCAGATCTACACCTCGCCTCTGAAAAGCGTGGGAGGATTCAAAAAGTAAGGGTAAGGCACCTCCCGCCCAAGTTGGCAGGGTCCTTGCTTAGCATCCTCTGGCATGATTTGGTGGCAGCAGGGTAACACCCGGAGGACAAGAAAGACACAAAAATAAAGCAAATGAAAGAGAACACTCTCAACAAAAATCCCACAGACACTGGAAAAGAAACAGGACTGGTAAGTATTGTCCAAAGAAAAAGGGGGTGGTTACGGGAGATGAGTGTGTGTGAATGAGACACGGACTAGTTGCCCCCAGATCTGCAAAGCGAGTGTGGCAGTCTCTGAGTGCTGCGGTTCCGTCTTGTTCGAGAGAACAGCGGCCAGCTAGGAGACGAAGCGAGAGATAAGACGAGTGAAAGAATCTCCCGGGGTGACTGCGACGGGGTCCCAGGGAAGGGGTTGCAAAGTGGGAGCTGGCTCCCCCATATGCTGGGTTGAGGAAAACTCCAAGAGCACCCAGGGTCTAAAGGTACCCCAAGAGAATTTGGGGTTGGATGCTAGCAGTGCTGGGTTGAGGGAAATCCAAGAGCACCCAGAATCCTAAGGATTATATCATCCCCATGGGTGGATACTAACAAGTGACTTGAAAGAGGTACCTTATTATTCTGTTGTGAGTAGGAATGAGTGAGTGAACAAATATTAAAAAAGAGTGAATGTGTGAATGAAAAACTGTGTAATTAGAAGTTAACTTTGTTTTTGGGGAAGGTGGGCTATAATAAATTTTTTTTGTTTTTTGTACTGTGAAAGGGTGGGTAGTATTTTACAGCAGTGAAGATTGGTGTTTTAAAGGAATGAGTTAGTATTTCAAAGGGGGGGATAAGTTGGTATTTTGAGTAAGTTGGAATAGAGAACTCCTGGAAAAATGGGACAGCAACCTAGTAAATTAAGTTCAAATTATAAAAGGGTGCCAGAGGGTATACCCCAAGACAGTCCCCTCGGGGTCAAACTCGCGAACTGGGAAACTGATCCTTCTACAAAAGGAAAAGATAAAGTAAAAATGATTCAATTCTGCATGAAAGAGTGGGTAAAAAAGGAAATCAGATCTGATCATGTGTACTGGCCAAAATATGGGTCTGATGAGGCATGGATTTGCCAGGCTCTAAATGTATTTGTAAATTCAAGAGAGCCATCTCACCCTGAGGAGGGAGAATATGCTTCTTGCTGGACAGGAATTACAAAACCTCTGGGAACCAAAGTCTTTAAAATATCAGAAACCCCAGAGGAGAAGCAAACAGAAGAGAAAAAAGGCTGGGACCCGTTAGAAGTGTTGCCTCTGCCGCCAGTATCAGAAGCTGCCCCCCTCCCCCCAGCTCCGGGGCTGCCACCCCTCCGCCCGCACCGAGGGCCTTTCCCCCGGCAGCCCTCCCGCCCCAATGAAGCTGGGAGGGAGCCCTGTCCCCGCCCTTACCGGGGATCCCACCCTTCCCATATATCTCGGGAATCCCAGCACCCTCAATTGAATCAAGGGAAACGTCACACGTCCCGGCTTTAGCCCCCACCTCTCCTGCCTTGAGAAACCAAGCTTCAGCGCCAGACCCCGCCTCCTGCGCTCCGGAATATTTGGCTTCACTGCCATACCCCACCCTCTGCACCTCAGAATATTCGGCTTCAGCGCCACTCTAAATCTGCCCCTCCTCCCCAGGGGAGTTCGGTGATTTCTTCCCAAATAAACCCTCTTCTTAACGAAGGAGCACCATGCCAGAGTACAAGAGGTGCCATTAAGGCTCAGAGGCAGCCCAACAATCCCTCCATTGCTAAACAAACAGAGGGAAGCCGAGAAATTCATTTATTACCATTAAGAGAAGTACCTATGGGAGGAGGGGAAACCGGCTTTGTGAATGCCCCTCTAACCTCTACAGAGGTTAGGAATTTCAAAAAGGAAATTAAAGGATTATTAGAAGATCCCATAGGTACAGCTGAACAGTTGGACCAGTTTTTAGGTCCCAACATTTTCACTTGGGAAGAAGTGCAATCGATAATGAAAATAATATTCTCCCAAGAAGAAAGAGAAATGGTTAGAATTGCTGGAATAAAAATTTGGGAAAGAGAAAATCAACAAGGCCCACCCCGGGATCAGAAAATGCCCATTACACCTCCTAACTGGAACCAAAATGATGAAGCTGGGAGGGGACATATAAATGATTATCGTAATTTGATAATCAAGGGAATAAAAGAGGGGGCACCTCGAGGACAAAATGTCAGAAAAGCCTTTGAGGGGCAGCAAGGGAAGGAAGAAACCCCGACTGAGTGGCTGGAGAGGCTCCGAAAGAATATGAAACAATATTCTAGGATAGACCCAGAGTCCCTAGCAGGGCAAGCCCTGCTAACAGTTAACTTTGTCACTCATGCCTGGCCAGATATTAAGAAAAAATTAGAAAAAATAGAAGACTGGTATGAGAAACCATTACAAGACCTGGTAAGGAAAGCTCAAAAGATATATGTCCGGAGGGATGAAGAAAAAGCCAAAGTGGAAGCAAAGATCATGATAGCCACTATGCGAGAGAGTACCTTCCAAAAAAATCTAAATCAAAAGCCCTCAGGTACCACTCCTAAACATTCAGGGTTCAGAAATGGTGGAAGGGAGAAAAATAAAACCTCAGTACAGTCAAGATTCCAAGAACAACCCAGGGATGCCTGTTTCTATTGCAAGGAAGAAGAGCATTATAAAAGAGAATGCCTCCACCTGAGGAGGGATCTGAAAATATTTCAAGAGACAGACACAGAAGAAAAATAGAGAAGTCATGGGCTGTATTTTTTGAGGGATAAATACCATCTGGAGCCTTTGATAACTTTAAAAGTAGGCCCCCAAGAGGAAGTATTAGAATTTATAGTTGACACTGGGGCAGAAAGGACTTGTGTGATGAATATTCCAAAAGGGTGTGATGTAAGTAATGATATGGTAAAAGTAACGGGAGCAAAGGGGGAAGGATTTAAGGTCCCTGTCATTAAAGATGTGGTTATTGAAGGGGAAACAAAAATAGGGATAGGGGATGTTTTGTTAGTCCCTGAGGCTGGCAGCAATTTATTGGGAAGGGATTTACAAATCCAACTGGGGATTGGAGTCATACCAGAAGAAGGGAAAATGATGGCCAAAGTGTTAAAACTTAGCCAAGAAGATGAAAGAAAAATTAACAGAGAGGTTTGGGCTGGGGAAAGGAATAGGGGTGGACTAGATATTGACCCCATAAGGGTCACAATTGAAGAATGTCCCATTTGTGTACGTCAGTACCCTATATCTTTAGAAGGGAGAAAAGGCTTAAAACCAGTAATAGAAGAATTAATAAAGGATGGGACACTAGAACCTTGTAAATCCCCTCATAATACCCCTATTCTCCCAGTAAAGAAATCTGATGGAAATTATAGATTAGTGCAAGATTTAAGAGAAGTAAACAAAAGAACATGGGCCTGCTACCCTATGGTTCCTAATCCCTACACTCTTTTAAGCAAAATTCCACCTCAACAGCAGTGGTTTAGTGTGGTGGATCTTAAAGATGCCTTTTGGGCCTGCCCACTGGCAGAGGAAAGCCAAAATATTTTTGCCTTCGAAAAGGAAGATCCAAACACAGGGAAAAAGAACCAATTGAGGTGGACTAAACTGCCACAGGGGTATTGTGAGGCCCCAAATTTATTTGGGCAAGCCTTGGGAGAAATATTACAAACCTTCCTCACTCCCCCAGGAATACAAATTATCCAATATGTAGATGATCTTCTAATATCAGGAGAAGATGAAATTAAAGTTAAAGAAGCTACTATAAAGCTTCTAAATTTTCTTGGGGAAAAGGGACTAAGGGCATCAAAAAGGAAATTACTGTTTGTAGAATCAGAAGTAAAATATCTCGGCCACCTGATAAGCAAAGGTAGCCGAAAACTAAGTCCTGAAAGAATTACAGGGATTTTATCCCTCCCTCCTCCCTCTTCAAAAAAAGAAGTTAGGAGATTGCTGGGGCTACTGGGATATTGCAGACTATGGATTGAAGGATATACACAAGCAGTAAAATTTTTATATGAAAAATTAACAGGGGGAGACAATATACAATGGACCAAAGATGATGATAATAAATTAGAAAAACTGAAGTTGAAACTAGCCTCGGTACCAGCCCTAAGCTTACCCTCACTAGAAAAACCCTTTCATTTATATGTGAATGCAGAAAATGGAGTATCTCATAGTGTATTAGTCCAGGAATGGGGAGGGGTGAGAAGACCAATAGCTTATTTATCTAAACTATTGGACCCAGTAAGCCGTGGCTGGCCAGTATGCATTCAAGCCATAGCAGCTACTGCTATTTTGGTGGAGGAGAGCCGAAAGCTCACCTTTGGAAGTAAACTGATTGCATACACATCCCATGCGGTCCAAAATGTGCTAAATCAAAAAGCTGAAAAATGGTTAACAGACTCCAGGATATTAAAATATGAAGCAATTCTGATTGACAGTAATGATCTAACTATAGAAACGAGCAAAAGCCTCAATCCGGCCCAATTCCTGTATGGAGAACCAAAAAATGACCTGGCACATAATTGCTTGGAAATTATTCAATACCAAACAAAAGTTCGAGAAGATCTAGCAGAAGAAGCCCTCTTAGAAGGGGAAAGAATATATGTGGATGGTTCATCCAGATGCTTGCAAGGAAAAAGAATGTCAGGATATGCCTTAGTCGATGAGATAAATATGCAGACCGTCGAAAAAGGAAAACTAACTTCAAATTGGTCGGTGCAATCTTGTGAATTATATGCTCTAAAGAGAGCACTAGAGCATTCAGCACACAAAAAGGAGACCATCTATACTGATTTAAAATATGCCTTTGGGGTAATACATACCTTTAGAAAGATCTAGGAAGAAAAGGGTTTACTAAATTCAAAGGGGAAGGAACTGGTACATGAAGGCCTGATTTCACAAGTGTTGGAAGCATTAAAATTGCCTGAAGAAATAGCCGTAGTGCATATCAAAGGACACCAAAAAGGGATGACCCCAGAAATAAGAGGGAATAATCTAGCAGACCAAGAAGCCAAAGATGCAGCAGAAAATGGGACTAAACAAATTATGTTAATCCTGACCCCAGAGAGGGGAGAATTGGAAATCCCCAAATTTAGTAAAGAAGAAAAGGAATTATTTAAGATAGGGGGAGAACAAGATCAATCTGGAAAATGGAAACTTCCTGATGGGAGACAGTTACTTAATAAGCCACTCACTAAGAGAATATTAGAAGATATGCATCAAAAAACTCATTGGGGTACTCAAGCTTTGTGTGATCATTTTCTGAGAAATTATGGGTGTATTGGAATCTTTGGGGTAGCAAAACAAATAACTGGGAACTGTATAACTTGCCAAAGAGTGAATAAGAAAATAATGAGAAAAACAACATTAGGAGGCTGCGAGTTAGCTCTGTGACCATTCCAAAGTATCCAAATAGATTTCGCTGAACTTCCTCAAGTACAGAGATGGAAGTTCCTATTAGTAATAGTAGACCATCTAACTCATTGGGTAGAAGCAGTTCCTGCTACTAGAGCTACAGCTAACGTAGTATGCAAAACCCTTCTAGAACAAATTATTCCCAGATATAGAATAGTTAATAAAATAGACTCAGATAGAGGAACACATTTTACATCCAAAGTCTTACAACAAATAACTCAAGCCTTGGGAATAAAATGGGAATTACATACCCCCTGGCACCCACAAAGCTCAGGCCGAGTAGAAAGAATGAACCAGACTTTGAAAAGAACTTTAACAAAATTAATGATTGAAACTCAAATGTCATGGGTAAAATGCTTACCTTTGGCTCTGTTGAGAGTCCGAACACAGCCCAGGTCAGACCTGGGAGTATCTCCTTATGAGATGATGTTCGGATTACCCTTCCTTACCACTCAACATGAAACAGCCACTTATGAAGTAGGAGAAGTAAGTGTCAAAAAATATGTCACCACAATTGCCAGAACACTTGAAAATTTGCGGCTGAAAGGAATGATCCCTCAAACCACAACTTTAGAGTTCAAAATTCATAATATCCATCCAGGGGAATGGGCACTAGTAAAAACATGGAAAGAACAATCTTTGACTCCACAATGGGAGGGTCCTTTTCAGGTACTGCTGACGACTGAGGCCACAATCCGGACCAAGGAACAAGGTTGGATCCATGCCAGCAAAATCAAAGGACCTGTAAAAGAACCTGAAGAATGGACTGTAATATCCAAACCAGGTGATACCAAATTGACTCTTAAACGGAGGCCAGGTGACAATGAACTGGAACAATCTAAATAATCCAAAGGATATGTAAAGAATCACACCTAACTGAGAAGTAAAAGCCAAATTTATATCAGTGGTTTCAAGTGCTCCCTGGAAAAATTCTAGGACATCTTGGAGAAGAATATTCTCACTTCAAACAGGAAGGGTTGGGACTGTATCAAACAAAGAACTCCCATGTTCTGATTCTAGCCTGTGATTTGTATTAAGAAGGGGGAGAATCACAACTTCCATCAGTGCCATATCATATACCCTGTTTGCATCATTCTAACACGGGGCATGCCAGCCAGGTCAAATATAAGTAATTAATCTGGAGGGAAATCGGCATTTCACACCATTGACACCCTAGTTGTAAAGGGTGTCAAGCACAAAATCGACCCCCTATCCAGACAAAATCATAAGCAACAAAAGCAATAACTTTGCTCTGCAGATGGGAATTACTAGTGCCTGTTCAATGAGAAACACCTAAGATGTGATAAGATACTACAGTTAAAAAAGGTGCCAAAAGAAATTTGCCTAAAAGCTGCAAAGAAAGTGACAGAGAAATAGAGGGCAAGACCAGGTTGGCCACTGTATTTGCCACCGAGAAGATCCAATACACCTGCTAAGGGTTGCAACCTCATAGGCAAGGGAGGTGGGAGTGAGTATAAGCCATGCTGGACCTCTGTTATTCCCTCTTTTGTCACTTATCCTGGTCCCTTTCGGGACACCTGCAAGACCATGTTACAAATGCTATTGAAAGCTCTACATGGAAAGACACCGGGGCTTCTTTCTTATTACTCATACCCATATCAACAGTCACTGTTATGACTCGTCCAAATTAGGCATTTGCATGCATAAAGGAGAAAAATATTGGATTACAGAAAATTTGGGAACAAGTGGAAATAGACTAGGAAGTAATTGTCCAAAAGGAAAAAAATGGATTTTCTTCACAGCTGCCACCAGGGGAACAGTCCAAGATTTGATAAAAGAACAAGTGGTAAGTAAAAATACAAAGCCAGCACAGCAACCTCGCCCTATATTCACCTCAGGTCAAGACCTGTATGCAAAGCTCAAACAACAGTTAAAAGAAGAAAAAACCCCAAGGTTAGGAAAAAACCTGTTTGTAGAATTGGGGGAGAGAATAGGTAAAGAACTTAACATAACCAACTGTTGGGTCTGTGGAGGAGCTTTAATGACAGAAGAATGGCCATGGAAAGGTAGCAGCGTAGGCCCGGTAGAACTCCTTAAATGGAACCAGACAAATATAAGAGGGGGGAACCAAACTGAGGGGTGGATTTTAAGTTCAACAGTGATAGGAGAAGAATGCCTCTGGCAAACTAGGAAAAACTTTCTTAATGAAGTAGGAAACACTCCCTGTAAAAGGTATAAAGTGAGTAACAAAACTTCAACGTGGTAGGTCCCAGAAAAACCAACTTGGTATTGGGCTCAGAAAAAAAAGAAAAGACTGTGTATATGATAATGAAATTGGACTCTTTCAGTGTAATGACACAAGGAAAAATCCTTATTTTAGAATCCCAGAAATATCCAAATTTTGGGAGAATATAAATCAACAAGAAGGTGATTATTGGAAAGCACCAGATGGCTTATTTTGGATATGTGGGAAAAGGGCATACCTGAGTCTCCCTTCACATTGGAAAGGGAGTTGTACACTAAGAATCATTCAACCAGGGTTTTTCCTTTTACCAGAACCAGAGGGAGATCAATTAGGAATACCTGTCTATGAAGACTTCAAAAGAAATAAAAGAGATTTAATTGGAGGATTCAAAAAATGGAAAGATGAGGAGTGGCCCCCTGAACGAATATTAGAAACATATGGGCCAGCTACCTGGGCACAAGATGGAAGTTGGGGATATGGAGCCCCAATTTACATGCTGAATCGTATCATCAGACTCCAAGCTCTTGTAGAAATCATAACCAATGAAACAGCCGGGGCTATGGAATTAATAGTCAGCCAGCAACGCCAAACCAGAGCTGCAATATATCAAAATAGGCTGGCTTAAGACTATTTACTGGCTGAAGAAGGGGGTGTGTGTGGGAAGTTCAATACATTGGATTGTTGTTTAAAAATCTATGACAATGGGGATGCCGTTCTAGATATCGCCAACAATATCAGAAAAATAGCCCATGTACTGGTCCAAAAATGGGAATCAATGATGACTGCTAACTGGTGGGATGGCATATTGGGGAAAGAATGGTGGAAGAAGCTAGGTTTCTTCCTCTTATGTGCTACAGCTGGTCTAATATTTCTCCCTTGCTTGATCCCCTGCTTTATTCGGCTAATCACCAGCATAGTTCAAGGCATGCAAGTTGTGGCAATGCCTACTGACCCAAAGTTGGCTATGTCTGGAACAGCACAAAAAATTATGGTATTAAAAAGACAAAGTGATAGAAAAGACCCTCTCGAAGAAGCCAAATTGATCTGTGAAAAGAACGAACGGACATTAGAAGCCAAGAAAAAAGAATTATTGCTCAAGCCAAATGATTTATAAAACAGAAAAAGGGGGGATTGTTATAAACATATATTATAATATTGGCTTCTCGCAAAGTATAAAGGTGGATACTATATAATGTTAGAAATGCTATTTTGCTGTGTGGATGTAGTTTTCTCTCTTTTTAGCAAGAATGTTAGCAAGTGTGAGCAAGTAAGATAACCTCCAAGCGAACAGAGGATGAGGCCCAAGGAGCTGCTAATCAACACTTTGTCCAGGGAACAAAAGGGCCTAAAGGCTACTCTGCCCGGAGAAGGGGGGGCGGCCAGGAGAGTCCGAGAGCCGTTATCACCACTCTGCCCGGAGAGACGAAGAGGCCCAAAGCTGCAATCAGCCCTGACTGTCTGGAGAATTAAGAGATCCACCCTACCATCGACTCTTACCTAGCGGGCCAAACCCCAAGAATCAAAAGAAATAAAACCGCAAGGCAGAAGAATACGCATGCTCTAAAAAGGCGGAACCAAGGAGTGGCCATGCAGAACAGCTCCGGGAAAAGTTTGAATATGCATAGAGAACAGACAGTAAAAATGGTATAAAAAAGGACTCACCTCGAGCATCAGGTGTGATCTTGGCAGAGCGCCAAGGCAGCCGGCCATTACCTCTTTGCTTTATTTTATGTGTCTTTTATTGTCTTTATATTAAACCCTTTAAATTCTCACAGGACAGTGAACCTCGTTTTTCACATAGGCAGTGGATTGAAGAATATAGCAAAGTGAGCAAATTTTTGTATGAAAAGCTGATTGCCGAAGATAATATCTGTTGGACACAGGAAGATGACCAGAAGCTAGAAATAGTAAAAGGGAAGGTTATATAAGCTCCAGTCTTAAGTTTACCAGATGTAGCCAGACCCTTTCAGTTATTTGTTGATTCAAATGAAGGGGTAGCCTATGGAGTACTCACACAGGAAAGGGATGGAATCCAAGAAGCCTGTAGTGTTTCTGTCTAAATTATTAGATCCCATGGCCAGAGGGTGGCCAGTCTGTGTACAAGCTATATCAGCTGTAGCACTGTTAGTAGAAGAAGCTCAGAAGCTCACGTTTAGCAGAACCCTAGCAGTATATACCCCACATGCCATACGATCAGTATTAAACCAAAAAGCCAAGAAATGGCTCACAGATTCGAGGATGTTAAAGTATGAAACAATGCTCCTGGAAACGCCAAATCTAACCATCTCCACCAGTAGCCATGTGAATCCCACTCAGTTTTTGTATGGGGAACCAGAAGGGAATGTTACTCATGATTGCTTAGAGCTAATAGATTATCAAACTAAAATATGTGAAGACCTAATGGAATGTGAACTACCGGATGGAGAAAAGTTAGTTATTGATGAGTCTTCCTGGTGCTAGCAAGGGCAGCGAATGTCTGGGTATGCAGTGGTAGATGGGAGAACTATGGGACTTAAAGAAAAGGGAAAATTGCCTAGTCACTGGTCAGCCCAGTCTTGTGAACTGTACACCCTTAATAGAGCCTTGAAGTTATTAGAAGAAAAAGTAGGGACAATCTTATTTTAGAAATCTTAGAAGCGTTAAGGTTGCCTAAAGAAATAGCTGTGGTACATATTAAAGGACACCAAAAAGGGAGGACCCTAGAGATATGAGGGAATAATTTAGCAAAGAGGCTAGAGATGCAGCAGAAAACGTGTTCTGGTTTGGCCAAATTTAGAAATATATCCTCTGAGAGAAAGCACAACCAACCCTCCCCCACCAGGTTTGGGAAAATATAATATTTCCTTGAATGAAAGTGAAGGAGATAAAACTATTTATTTAACAAACACACAGGAAAGGAAAATAATGCTAAATAATAAAATCTCTCGCTGTGAAGAAAAAAAAACTGGGAAAGTGTTAGAGTCCTCGCTTTGGTCTCCTCGGAGCTGGGGCTTGGGCCAGGGCCAGGCCCTCTGTGCCCGGTGGAAAGTCCTCCCAATGTGTTCTGATGTTACAGCAATCAAGCAGTCCAGTAGAAAAGGGAGAAAATCCAAAATTCCAGGGAAGGAAAAATTCAACTCTCAGTCTCTCTCGGGTGAAAAAAGCAGCTGAACCACTGGCCAAAAAGTGTCCCGGGAGCAGCCAGCCAGGTGCTTCATCCCTCCCCTGCCGCAGCTGGAAAAAAATTGCTATCTGTGTGTGACCTTGAACAAGCTGCAAACTGCTTTGAAAAAGTTTTGCTCAGTTTTTTCCTTCCCCCTCTCAGTTTAGAGGCATAGAAGGCACAGGAATTAATTTCTGGGCACAGGCAGAAATATGGGATACACATCATAAGGTCACCCCAAGGCATTCCACCCCTTATCCCATGTTGTTGGCTCAATGCCCAAAGATATTCCAATTCTACACACACATTAATACATATATATATATATACACAGCGATATACAAACAGTGACAGTGAAAATCAGCAAGCAGGGGTATACAAGCATTTCACACTGCAGGTGGTTTTCATACAACAATCAGATCTCCCTGTGGTACACAACGTGTTGTTCCATCTTTCTGCATTACCCACCATGTGCAACCAGGTCCCTGAGCAAAGACAACCCCACGGGTGGGTTTGTCTGTACTTGAGGCAGAATTTATCCACACAGTCTTTCCTAACAGACCTCTGACATGCACTACTGGGACCTTATCTCCATCTACTGTATACAGGGATTCAGATTGGGCTGGACCAGCTCTATTGGTGGAACCTCGGGTGTTAACTAACCAGGTGGCCTTTGCTAGATGCTGTTCCCAATTTTTGAAAGTTCCCTCATCTAGTGCCTTCAAAGTGGCTTTCAACAATCCATTACACCATTCCACTTTGCCTGCAGCTGGTGCATGGTAAGGGATATGGTACATCCACTCAATGCCATGTTCTCTAGCCCAGGTATTAATAAGGCTATTCTTAAAATGAGTCCCATTGTCAGATTCAATTCTCTCAGGGGTACCATGCCTCCAAAGGACTTGCTTTTCAAGGCCCAGGATGGTGTTCCAGGCTGTAGCGTGAGGCACAGGGTAGGTCTCCAGCCATCCAGTGGTGGCTTCTACCATTGTGAGCACATAGCGCTTGCCTTGGCGGGTTTGAGGCAGTGTGATGTAATCAATCTGCCAGGCCTCCCCATACTTGTATTTGGACCATCGCCCACCATACCACAGGGGCTTCACCCGCTTGGCCTGCTTGATTGGAGCTCATGTCTCACAGTCATGTATCACCTGGGAGATACTGTCCATGGTTAGATCCACCCCTCGATCTCGTGCCCACTTATAGGTGGCATCTCTGCCCTGATGGCCTGAGGCATCATGGGCCCATCGAGCTAGGAACAACTCTCCCTTGTGTTTCCAGTCCAAGTCTACCTGTGACACTTCTATCTTTGCAGCCTGATCTACCTGCTTGTTGTTTGATGTTCTTCATTAGCCCTACTCTTGGTGACATGGGCATCTACATGGAGGACTTTCACAAGTAGCTTTCTTACTCGGGCAGTGATGTCTTTCCCACTCTTCAGCAGCCCAGATTGGTTTTCCCCTACGCTGCCAATTAGCTTTTTCCCACTTTTCCAGCCATCCCCACAGAGCATTGGCTAGAGTCCATGAATCAGTGTAGAGGTAGAGCTTTGGCCACTTCTCTCTTTCAGCAATGTCCAGGGCTAGTTGAACAGCTTTGAGTTCAGCAAGTTGGCTTGATCCACCTTCTTCCTTCAGTAGCTTCTGCAACTTGTCATGTGGGACTCCATACAGCTGCTTTCCACTTTCGTTTCATCCCATCTTTTCCCATCGGTGAAAAGAGCATAGTGTGTGTCTTCTAAAGGCAGTTGGTTGTATGGTGGAGCTTCTTCAGTACGTGTCACTTGTTCTTCTTCATCAGCGGGACCAAAGTTTCCACCTTCAGGCCAGTTTGTGATTATTTCCAAAATCCCTGGGTGATTCAGTTTTCCGATACAGGCGCGCTGTGTGATGAGAGCAATCCATTTGCTCCATGTGGCATTGGTGGCGTGGTGGGTAGAGGGAACCTCTGCTTTGAACATCCACCCCAGCACTGGTAGTTGGGGTGCAAGGAGGAGTTGTGCCTCAGTTCCAATTACCTCTGAGGCGGCTTGGATTCCTTCATAGGCTGCCAGGATTTCCTTCTCTGTTGGTGTGTAGTTGGCTTCAGACCCACTGTAGCTTCGGCTCCAAGATCCCAGTGGTCGGCCCCGAGTCTCACCAGACACCTTCTGCCAAAGGCTCCAGGACAGGCCATGGCTCCCGGCTGCAGAATAGAGCACGTTCTTCACTTTGGGTCCTGTCCTGACTGGGCCAAGGGCTACCGCATGAGCGATTTCCTGCTTGATTTGGGCAAAAGCTTGTTGCTGTTCGGGGCCCCAATGGAAATTGTTCTTCTTGCAGGTAACCAGGTAAAGAGGACCCACAATCTGGGTGTACTCAGGCATATGCATCTTCCAAAAGCTTATGGCACCTAGGAAAGCTTGTGTTTCCTACTTGTTGGTCAGTGGAGACATTGGGGTGATCTTATTGATAACCTCAGTGGGAATCTGACGCCATCCATCTTGCCGTTTCACTCCCAGGAACTGGATCTCTTGAGCAGGTCCCTTGACTTTGCTCTTCTTGATGGCGAAACCAGCTTCCAGGAGAATCCGGATAACTTTCTCTCCTTTCTCAAACACTTCTGCTGCAGTGTTCCCCCACACAATGATGTCATCAATGTACTGCAAATGTTCTGGAGCCTCACCCTTTTCTAGTGCAGCCTGGATCAGTCCATGGCAGATGGCAGGACTGTGCTTCCACCCCTGGGGCAGTCGGTTCCAGGTGTACTGCACACCCCTCCAGGTGAAAGCAAACTGAGGCCTGCACTCTGCTGCCAGAGGAATGGAGAAAAATGCATTGGCAATGACAATAGTGGCATACCACTTCTCTGCTTTGTACTCCAGCTCTTACTGGAGCTCCAACATGTCTGGCACAGCAGCGCTCAATGGTGGAGTCACTTCATTCAAGGCACTATAGCCCACAGTCAATCTCCATTCTCCTTCCGATTTGCGCACAGGCCAAATGGGACTATTGAAGGGTGAGTGGGTCTTGCTGATCACCCCTTGGCTCTCCAGCTCACGGATCATCTTGTGGATGGGAATCACAGCATCTCGATTTGTCTGGTACTGTCGGTGATGCACTGTCGAGGTAGCAATTGGTACTCTTTGTTCTTCCACCTTCAGAAGGCCGACTGCAGACGAGTTCTCTGATAGCCCAGGCAAAGTGTTCAATTGCTTAATGTCCTCTGTCTCCACAGCAGCTATTCCAAAAGCCCACTTGAGTCCCTTTGGGTCTCTAAAGTACCCGTTCCGGAGGAAGTCTATGCCCAAAAATGCACAGGGCCTCTGGGCCAGTCACAATGAGATGTTTCTTCCACTCATTTCCAGTCAGGCTCACCTCAGCTTCCACCAAGGTCAAATTTTGTGATCCACCTGTTACACCAGAAATAGAAACAGATTCTACCCCCACATGCTGCGATGGGATTATTGTACACTGCACCAGTGTCAACCAAGGCATCATATTTTTGTGGTTCTGATGTACCACACCAACGAATCCACACAGTCCAAAAAACACGGTTTTCCCTGACCTCTACCTGGCTAGAGGCAGGGCCCCTCTATGCCTGGTTATCCTTCTTTCCCTGGGACTGCATCTTAGAGGTTCCTTCATGGGAATAGGACATGCCATCGTCTTTTCCATCATTTCCAGGAGTTTGGCTACAGGCAACTGGAGCTACTTCCTTTTTGGTAGATCCTCCTTTCTGAGACTTGCGCTCCTTCAATTCACGTACTCGTGCTGCCAGAGCAAAGGTGGGTTGTCTACCCCACCTCCTCATGTCTTCTCCACTGTCACACAGGAAATCCCACAGCTCACTTTGTGGGATGTACCTTCTCTCTGGGGAACGTCCGTGGAGAAGGCACTCTTTAATCTCCTGGAGACTCTTCTCCATCTTATCTTCCATTCTCTGCACATGTGTTTCCACAGCTGCGATTCTTGCATGTGTTGGGCCATGCACAGAGTCTGCATATGCTCGGAGCTTTACTGCCATATCCTTCATAGTCTCATTCGCATCTGTCATAGGTTAGCAAGCATAGTCCCGGAAGGGATATCCTTGCTAAGGGGTGCTTACAGCTTCCTCTGGGACCTGATAGAACCTATCAGCTGGCCAGTTTGAATATGGACAATTCTTTAAGCCACTTAAAGTTGTGACCGCCTCTGTGATCCACACTTAAGAATAGACAAACTCCCCCCCAAGCTCTCTCTCGTTTCCGGCGCTGGGACAGGTGGCTGCAGGCCCCGTGCAGGGGCCAGCAGGCCCGGCCAGGCCCTGCTTGGGCCAGGCCGGGCCTGGCCACGGCCAGCCTGGAGCCATGGACCTGTTCCAGCCATGGAACCCCCCCCCACTGCCTTGCCGTGGGCGGCCAGAGAGGCTCGGAACCCCCCCCCCCTCCACTGGGGCCGAGATTCAGCAAAGCGGCACCTCTGTCCGGCAGAGGTCAGGTGACCAACTGCGATAAGCCACATTCCAGCTGCAAGGCCGAGGTGAGATTAACCCTTTTATTGCTGTGAAGAGCTGAAAACCTGAGGGAAGAGAGAGAGGAGATGCTTAAAGCTGAAAGTCTGTTGTGACGCTATGATATATCAGAGTATCCTGTTGTAATTTCATGAAGATATGGGGGGTGGAGTGTTCAAGTCATAAGCAGAAGCACCTGCGCTGAGATAGGCAGATGCTGACGCAGCTGTAATTTCATGAGAAGTTTGGACAGAGAGAGATGAACCAGATGAACCAGATGAGGACTTTTTGCTCCAAAGAGGAAAGGAGAAAAACCTCAATTCCTAGAGATGCTTCCAGAGATAGTTTTAAAGATGAAGATGACCCTTTGCTCCCAGGGAAGGAGAAGGGCCTCTGTTTTTCTTTGTTTCTGAACAGCTCAACCTTAAAATTGTACCCCAGAAAACTTTCAAGAGTGGACCCTCGAAAGCAGTTGCGGGAAAAGCTGCAAGTCGGGGGAAGGGACTCACATCGCAAGCAGAGAGACTCCTCTTCCTAAATGGACTGAACAATATTTGGAAGTGGGTGGCTGTCTCGGTGTGATACTGTTTTCATAGCATGAGCAAAAAGAGACTTCTCTTTCTAAATGGACTGAACAAGGTTATTATGGAAGTGGTAAACAGACTGAACATCTTAAGGGTTGTCTTTACATTGTCAGTGGGAGACGGGAGGAAGGTGGGGGGAGGAGGAGAGTTCTAAAGGTGGTATAATTTTTTTTCTTTTCTTCTTTTAGGTCTGTTAATAAACTTCTTTATATTCATTCAAGTTGGTGCCTGCTTTGCATTTCTCCTAATTCTTATCTCACAGAAGATAAACAGCAATGAGTATTTTAGACCAAACCACTACACTAAATTGGTGTTTCCGCCCGGTTACAAACCCAACCCGCGACAAAATGGTGGAGAATGCGGGCAATTGATGAGATCTGTGAGATAAAGCTTAATTAGGAGGAATACTGGGCAAAGCAAGTATTAGGTCATAAGTTAAGTAGCATGATAGTGAGAAACTTATATTGTAATTGTACTGAACTACCTAGGGGTGGAATATAGCAGAAGTTGAATGTAATTTTGATAATAATTCTTAAATGTGTCTTCACAGAGGCGAGGGGTGGAGAATGTCATAGGTTAGCAAGCATAGTCCCGGAAGGGATATCCTTGCTAAGGGGTGCTTACAGCTTCCTCTGGGACCTGATAGAACCTATCAGCTGGCCAGTTTGAATATGGACAGTTCTTTAAGCCACTTAAAGTTGTGACCGCCTCTGTGATCCACACTTAAGAATAGACAAACTCCCCCCCCAAGCTCTCTCTCGTTTCCGGCGCTGGGACAGGTGGCTGCAGGCCCCGTGCAGGGGCCAGCAGGCCCGGCCAGGCCCTGCTTGGGCAAGGCCGGGCCGGGCCACGGCCAGCCTGGAGCCATGGGCCTGTTCCAGCCATGGAACCCCCCCCCCACTGCCTTGCCGTGGGCAGCCGGAGCGGCTCGGAACCCCCCCCCTCCACTGCGGCCGAGATTCAGCAAAGCGGCCCCTCTGCCCGACAGAGGTCAGGTGACCAACTGCGATAAGCCACATTCCAGCTGTAAGGCCGAGGTGAGATTAACCCTTTTATTGCTGTGAAGAGCTGAAAACCTGAGGGAAGAGAGAGAGGAGATGCTTAAAGCTGAAAGTCTGTTGTGAAGCTATGATATATCAGAGTATCCTGTTGTAATTTCATGAAGATATGGGGGGTGGAGTGTTCAAGTCATAAGCAGAAGCACCTGCGCTGAGATAGGCAGATGCTGACGCAGCTGTAATTTCATGAGAAGTTTGGACAGAGAGAGATGAACCAGATGAACCAGATGAGGACTTTTTGCTCCAAAGAGGAAAGGAGAAAAACCTCAATTCCTAGAGATGCTTCCAGAGATAGTTTTAAAGATGAAGATGACCCTTTGCTCCCAGGGAAGGAGAAGGGCCTCTGTTTTTCTTTGTTTCTGAACAGCTCAACCTTAAAATTGTACCCCAGAAAACTTTCAAGAGTGGACCCTCGAAAGCAGTTGCGGGAAAAGCTGCAAGTCGGGGGAAGGGACTCACATCGCAAGCAGAGAGACTCCTCTTCCTAAATGGACTGAACAATATTTGGAAGTGGGTGGCTGTCTCGGTGTGATACTGTTTTCATAGCATGAGCAAAAAGAGACTTCTCTTTCTAAATGGACTGAACAAGGTTATTATGGAAGTGGTAAACAGACTGAACATCTTAAGGGTTGTCTTTACATTGTCAGTGGGAGACGGGAGGAAGGTGGGGGGAGGAGGAGAGTTCTAAAGGTGGTATAATTTTTTTCTTTTCTTCTTTTAGGTCTGTTAATAAACTTCTTTATATTCATTCAAGTTGGTGCCTGCTTTGCATTTCTCCTAATTCTTATCTCACAGAAGATAAACAGCAATGAGTATTTTAGACCAAACCACTACAGCATCGTAGTCCGGTTTCATTATTCCTAAGGCAGAAGCGTATTCTGGTGGCCCAAGGTGTATGAGTTTTCGCCGCATGTATGGAATAACTCTGGCCCTGTCTGGACTTCTCAATCCTGTGTCATTTGCGAAGATAACCTATACCACCCCTAGTTCTCTCAGGCGCTGGATCCCTTGTTCTATGGTCTTCTATGGGGTTTGCTGCATGTAGAGATCATCTCCGCACATATATCTTTCAGTCACGCCTGTCAAAACCCATCTCCACATACTGGCAGAGTCAGCCTCCCTTATCATCGCTTGGTTGATCACTGGAACATGTGACAGGGATCCCAAATGCCTCGCTTCAGCAACATCCAACATCACATCATCACCTGTCACATCCCAAATACAGACCATCTTATTATGGATTCATCGGACCGTCAGGTGTAATCCTTTCTTAGGCTGTGAAGGTCCTTTATGGACATGGACTCAGTAATTGTTTCTGTGCCTGAGTCAGTTGGTGGTTTTGAGGTTCCTTCCCCTGCATCTTTTGAGGTCCCTTCCCCTGCATCGTGAGCATCTTTCACTGGGCGATCAGTTTTGGTTGTGTTTTTCCCTTGTGACAGGAGCCACTGTAAATGGCTTAGACTCTCCATCTGGTTTGGGCTTGCTGTCTGGTTTGGCTGCAACCTGAGTGACTGCAGGGGTGTCTGCAGGCTTTGCTGATTTATCTTCCTGCCTCTCTACCATTACATGCTGCAGTGTGCGATAGGCACATGCCAAGACCCAAGATATTGCAAGGAGCTTGTTCTCATTAGAATTGTCATTGTATTTCTCTTTCAGATATTTTGCCACCTCAGCTGGTTTCTGAACTTGTTCAGGGGAAAAATTGCAAACCATTGGGTCAGAGAATTTCTTCAAGATTAGGCCTATATCCTCCCATTCCCCACACCACTCAGGATGCTCCACATCTGGGTCAGGTGTCTCGGCTGTCGCCCGGGAAATCTGAGCTCTCATTCTAGACAAGCTGCGAAACACATGGAGGAAGCTTACCAGATAAAATACCAGGAAGGTGGTCTCTTTAACATCCAGGGGAAACTGAACACTCTCAAAAGAAAACCTATCAAATTTAAAGGGAAGGGAAACCCTGACTCCTCCTCCTCTAACAATCTGGGTGCAGTTACTAATAAATTCCCAAAGCAGGCTACTAAAGCTAGGACTGGGGTTAGGAGGGAGAAACCATTTATCATACACACCTCAAACAGCTGCCTGTACCTCTGTCAACTTCTTATAAATCATTATCACTGAGCACAGCAAAATAGAAATCCGAATTCGTATCCCTGCTCTGCAAAAATTCCTTATCAAGGATAAGATCGGACCAAGTTGTGGATAGGCAAATAAGCCTAGGGACCAGAAAGGCACTAGTACCTAAAACAAGCCTACGGACCAGAAATACATGAATATATCAAGCCAGAGAAACGTTAGGAACTCAACCAACATGATGACTATTTTACCCCAACACAGAATAAGTAAATTCAAACCAAAATGTAACTAGCACAGGTTTTTAACTTTCCTTCGAGCCACGCAGTCGGGCGCCACTAAATTTGTACCGGTTTGACCAAATTTAGAAATATATCCTCTGAGAGAAGGCACAACCACCCCTCCCCCCCAGGTTCAGGAAAAAAATAAATTTTCCTCTAAGGAAAATGAAGATAAAACTATTTATTTAACAAACACACGGGAAAGGAAAATAATGTTAAATGGTAAAATCTTTCGCTGTGGAGGAAAAACCTGGGAAAGTGTTAGAGTCCTCCCTTTGGTCTCCTTGGAGCTGGGGCTTGGGCCAGGGCCAGGCCCTCTATGCTGGGTGGAAAGTACTCCCGATGTGCTCTGATGTTACAGCAATCAAGCAGTCCAGTAGAAAAGGGAGAAAATCCAAAATTCCAGGGAAGGAAAAATTCAACTCTCAGTCTCTCTCGGGCGAAAAAAGCAGCTGAACCACTGGCCAAAAAAAACCTGTTCTGGGTGCAGCAAGCCAGGTGCTTCCTCGCTCCCCTGACGCAGTGGGGAAAACAAATTGCTATCTGTGTGTGACCTTGAACAAGCTGCAAACTGCTTTGAAAAAATTTTGCTCAGTTTTTTCCTTCCCCCTCTCAGGCTCAGTTTAGAGGCATAGAAAGGCACAGGAATTAATTTCCTGGCATAGGCAGCAATATGGGATACACATCATAAGGTCACCCCAAGACAATCACCGTTCCCCAAACTCGCCAAGGCAAGCGCTACGTGTTGACTATGGTTGAAGCAACCACTGGATGGCTGGAGACCTACCCTGTGCCTCATGCTACAGCCCGGAACACCATCTTGGGCCTGGAAAAGCAAGTCCTGTGGAGACATGGCACCCCTGACACGATCGAGTCAGACAACGGGACTCATTTTAAGAACAGCCTCATCAACACCTGGGCTAGAGAACATGGTATCGAATGGATATATCACATTCCTTATCATGCACCTGCTGCTGGAAATGTTGAACGCTGCAATGGACTACTTAAAACCACCCTAAAGGCACTTGGTGGGGGGACCTTCAAAAATTGGGAAGTGAACTTAGCAAAGGCCACCTGGATGGTCAATACCCGAGGGTCCATCAATCGAGCTGGCCCTGCTGAATCTGAGCCCTTGCACACAGTGGATGGAGATAGAGTCCCTGTGGTACACCTGAGAGGTATTTTAGGAAAGACTGTTTGGATTAATCCCACCTCAGGCAAAGGCAAACCCATCCGTGGGATTGTCTTTGCTCAAGGACCTGGTTGCACTTGGTGAGTAATGCAGAAAGATGGGGAAACCCGTTGTGTACCACAAGGAGACCTAATCTTAGGTGAGAACGGTGTGAAGGGTTTCATTGTATATATGTATATATATATATATGTGTGTGTTTAGAGTTTAAGGAAGGTATTGATTTGGGATGATGTAGATGGTGATAGAATAAGGGGTGGATAATGTCCTGGGCTGCAGTGTATTCTATTACCATCCTCATGAGCCTCATGTTGAAATCAGGTGGGGCAGTGTTTCCTTGCCTCCTCCCCCCAGACTATCTTTCTGTTAATGGCCCATCATTGTCCTGCTGCAGGACTCTGAGATAACTCCCTCCGGACTATCTTCTGTTAATGAGCCTAATCAACACTTGGCCTCATGACTCATTACCCCATTGTGAGATGCTCCACCCAGAGGGAGGAACCAAGCATCCCATCGTGGATATAATCTGAGATGCTGAACACCAGAGATAACCCTTCCACTGGATTTCCAGAGGACAGGAGCTACATAACCACCACTGGACTTTCTGAGGAAGAGCAGACCCTTTTTTCTACAGGATCACCACTTCAGAGGACTGCAGCCACCATTCTACCAGACTGCTACCACTACCCTGCCTAACAGGGACTCAGGTTGTATCTTGACTCTTTCAATTTGAACCAGTGTTTTCTTTTATTTTCTTTTCCTTTTCTTTAATTTCCCCATTAAATTGTTATTCTGACTCGGTGCCTCCCACTGGTTTGTTTTCAAACTAGTATACTAATAAAGCAGCAAGTTCAGACTCAAAAGCTCCTCAAAACAGACTCAGTCACCCCCAACTCTCTCAGACTCCCTCTATAAGAAGGTTAAAGAGCAGTTAAAAGGAACACTCCCTCTCCCACCGGTAGGTGAAAATCTGTTTATAGATTTAATGGAATGAATAGAGCAAGTGCTAAATGTCAGCAACTGTTGGATATGCAGAGGTGCATTAACAACAGAACTATGGCCCTGGAAGGGAATTAGCCTAAGTTTCCCTGAAATTCTTTTGTGGAATAAAACCAAAATATCTAGAGAACACAGTCCTGAAGGATGGATGCTAAATTCGGGAGTAATGGGTGCGGAATGCATATGGAGAGAGGGTCAAGCAATGTATAAAACCTGGGTAGGAGTAACCCCATGTAAAAGAATTCTATTCACAAATGTGACCAACCGTTGGTGGTCACCAAAAACCCCTAATGGCTATTGGAAACTGAATAATCAACCAAATGAGAAATGTAGCACACAAAAAAACATTACCTTATTCTGGTGTAACAGTAGCAATGATGACTTTATCAGTCCTTTTGCAGGCATAGCGGAGTTACATAATTACCGGAGCCATAGTAGCAGTGTTAATATGCCGTGGGATGCTCCCGATGGGCTCTTTTGGATTTGTGGAAGAAAAGCTTTTACTAAACTTCCCAAGGATTGGAGAGGAGTTTGAACAATTGGAACCATTTAACCAGGATTTTTTCTATTGCCAAAGGCAATAGGGAAAAATATAGGCATTCCAGTTTATGAAGATTTACGAAGACAAAAGCAAAGCTCAATAGAAAGTATCTGAAAATGGAGTGATAATATAGGAGGCACTCAAAGGTAGAAAAATGATGACTGGCCACCTGAAAGAATAATAGAATATTATGTCCCAGACACCTGGGCTCAAGATGGATCAGGGGGTATAGGACCCCAATTTATATGCTAAATAGAATAATAAGACTCCAAGCAGTAGTGGAAATTATTAGCAACAAAACGGCCTCAGCTTTAGAATTAATTACTGAACGGTTATCACAAACCAGTGCAATGACTTATCAAATCCATTTAGCCCTTGACTATTTGTTAGCAGAAGGCGGAGTATGTGGGAAATTTAATTCCTCTGATTGTTGCCTGTAAATAACTGATAACGGTCAAGTTATACTTGATATTGCTGCAGACATACGAAAGATTGCTCATGAACCAGTTCAAAAATGGGAAAAAATACTAGAAGCTGGTTGGTGGGATAAATTATTAGGAACAGCATTGTTGCTGCCTGCTCTGAGCTTCCCTTCCCCCTCCCCAAGACAAGCCAGGACTTGCCTCTGCCATGTGCTCCTGAACTCCTTTGTTCCAAGCATGGGCAAAACCAAATGTAACTCAAAATCTTTAGCAGTGTCTGATTGGCCAGTCACCCTGTGTCCGTCCCCAGTTCTCCCCTTTCGCCTTCTTTGAATAAAAGAAGGACCCCAGAGGGGGCCCGCCCTCTTTGGCTTTGCACCCCTTCTGCAAACATCTGCGTCTGTCTCTGTTTGAAAGCTTCTAATTGCAGGAATTAGGCAAACTGAAGACTATATTTCTCCCTCTTTGCTTCTACTGGTGGTATCAGCTTTGCAGCTACCATGTGCCGCTTTTAGAGCTACTGAAATGATAGATTGCCTGTGCTACCTCTCTCGGCTGCCTGAGGCTTTCTAAGGCATTGAACTACGAACCTAGCTGGTAAAAAGCTGTGAGTATTTCCACATCTGGCGCCCAGCGTGCTCTCTCTGAACCTCAGTTCTGAGAGACTTTTAGGGTGTCCCAGCAGCTGCGTGTCTGCTGGACCTAGCTCTGCACGTCCCGTCGTGCCAGCTCTTTGTAGCGAGCTGTTACTTTTTGTGTAACAGCGAGCCCAGAGCCTCAGCCTGTACCCTCCCCCACACCACATGGCGAGGGAATGGCTGGAAAGTAGAAGAACCATTTAGCTTATTTTTTTCTCTGGACCTGCTTTCCTGTGGGTAAATCCAGAATTCTGGTGAGTATTTCCCTGCTGTTTTAGGGGCTCCTGTCTTAAGCTGGTGCCGGTGCAAATTTTCTCTTTTTTTCCTCCTTCTTGTGATTTGGGGCTGAGGTTTGTGGTGCTGCATTCGTAATGGGATCTGAGGATTCTGCACACCATAGAGAAATATACTACCAAGTTCAAAGCTACCTTTATTGTACTGGGCATAAATATCCTAAAAATCTAGTTCAATCCTTTGTACGATGGCTTTTCCAGTACTTTCCTAATCTGACCTCCGAGGACATGAGATCTTCTAAATTTTGGGATAAGGTGGGGAGAAAACTCTCCTCTCTTAGCCGCTCAGGAGACTAAACAGTTTCAAAATTTTTTCCTCTCCTGTTACTAAGTTACACTTTGCCGGAGAAAAAAGCAGTACATGAAAAGCCACTGCAAAAACCCTCTTTTAATTCCCTTACACCCTCTTCCAATCCCTGTATCCCTGACCCCTCTTCCCCTACGCTGGAAAACACAGCTAGAGAAGACTGCTTTTTAGCACAGGAGAGCTATGGTCCTCCTGGCTCACCTGTGTTTCCTCAGCACCCTGCCTTGGATGGGAATCCGGAGCCTGTCCCAGGACCTTTCCAACCCCTTTTCTCCACTCCTTTGTCCCCAGTTTCTAGCCCTCATGTTTCAAGAGCCTGTAAAAATCCCTTTTCCCCGATCTCTTTGTTCCCAGGGACAACCATTCCATGTGCTCGCAGCCCGGGAAAAACCCCCTCCCCCCAACCCCTTTTCTCCGAGTTTGTTTGTCTCCAATAATGGTGGATGCAACGTTCCTTCATCCCCAAACTACACCTCCCACAATCCCTTTCTCCCCCACCCCACAAATCCCTTCTTGTCCCCATCCCCTCCAACTCCCATGTTGGAACCTAACCCCGCCCCCAACCCTGCCCCCACAGTGTCGTGTTTCACCCCCCCCGTTCCCGCCCATGACTCAAGTACCACCCCTGCCTCCCACAAGCCCACCCCCACCCCCTCCCCTCCTCCCGCTGCGTCCCCGCCTCCACTCCCCACCCCTGCCCCTCCACTCCCCGCCCCTGCTTCCCATTGTCCCACCCCAGGTTCTCACAGTCATGTGACTACCCCCTTAAATCCTGAAACCCATGTTTACCAGGAAGTACCTCCGGCTGCTACTACACTGTCTCGTACTAGCACAGGAGCTAACCCTGGCTGGAGGCCCTTTCCTTATTCTAATATTAAGGATTTGTGCAAGGCAATTAAGGAGTTTGGGATGCATAGTAACTACTTTAAGAGCCTTTTAAGTGCTACTTTTGCAACTCACTTACTTGTACCTCATGATTTAATTACAATAATGCAAACTCTTCTCACACCTGGTGATTTTGTGTTGTGGAAACAACAATGGTAAATAATTTTATCTGATTTATTGCAAATTTTGTGGCAAACTCCAGATAATTAGCTGGACTTTGACAACAATTATATCACATTAGACCTTTTATCTGGTGACAATAATATGGCAAATCCCTAAAAACAAGCAATGCTTATCCCTCGTCCAGTTCTTACTGAAATCACATGTGCTGCTGAAAAGGCCTTAACGTTACTACCATCTCAGACTCCTGCATCTCATTATACCACCATCAAACAATTTCCAAATGAAAATATTATTCACTTTTATAACCGTTTGCATGAAGCTATCTTTTCCCAGGTCCCTAATCCTGACCTCCAACAAGCGCTCCTACTCAAACTGCTCCAAGTGAATACGAATGATGCTTGCAAACAAGTCATCCTGACTCTTCCTCTTCGTCCAACTCCGACTGTTGAAACCATCCTGGAAGTCTTTACAAAGAAGGTGCAGATGAACACAGCTGTTCCCTTTTTGAAAAAAAGTGGGGATGGTGGGAGAGGTTATGGAGAATGCTATGCGTACAGGGGAAACAATCTCGAGGTAACCTTATATGCTATTGCTGTCAGAAAAAGGGACATGTAGCTCACAATTGCAGAGCAATTATAACTGCTGATAAAAACTCTCCAAAGACTGTTTCCCCAGGTCAACAGCAGGGAAACTAGCGACTCAACGTGTCCTAACAGCTCCGTGTTCAGACATAAATAGGGCTGCAGACAAAGCAACTTGGACTTCTGGACTCAGGTTTAAGGTAATCTGTGATGAAACACACCATTTCAACAACAACAAACAGACTGTAATACCCATCTCATTCCAGAATGTGGACCACATGCCAGACTTTACATACCTTTTTGTTATTGGGGACACTTGGGAAACACCTGCTGGGATAGAGGTTACACCCACACTCATGAAAGTGGATCAGAATGGGTGTTCTAACCTAATGGTACAATGTATATATCCAGCGTACTTTATGCCAAAGAGTCAAGTCATTGCACAGGCCATTCCATTGCCCAAATACCTGGCCACAGATGGTCATATCCCAGCCATCTGTTAGACTGAGGTTTTGGGAAATGATAAACCTGTAATAGAATGTAAGCTCCGTCACGGATCACATAAAATCAGTATCATGGGAATGATAGACACAGGTGCTGATGTGTCTGTCATTCCATTTGATAAGTGGCCTGCACAATGGGAATTGCAGTCTCAGGGTATCATACAAGGGATTGGAGGTACCCAAATTGCGAAGCAATCCAAAAACACCATTCAAATTGAAGGTCCTGAAGGACGAATAACGACACTTTGTCCACATGTCCTGGATACCAAATTCACCCTGTGGGGAAGGGATGCCATGTCTCAGTGGGGAACAAAAATTGATATCACCCCTGGACATCAAAATTTTCCCTTGCGGCCGCTGGACCAGAGTGCCAACCACAAAAGCTAACTTGGAAAATGGATGAACCAGTGTGGGTTTACCAGTGGTCGCTAAAAGAAGAAAACTTAGAGGCACTCAAAACATTAGTAGCTGAACAATTGGCTAAAGGGAATATCATACCAACTAATAGCCCCTGGAATAGTCCCATGTTTGTAATACAAAAACCAGGAAAGAATAGGCTCCTCCAAGATCTCAGAAAAATTAATAAGGTTATTGAAGACATGGGACCCCTTCAACCAGGTATGCCATCACCTTCAATGCTCCCACAACATTGGCATTTAGCTGTTCTTGACATTAAAGATTGCTTCTTTTGTGTTCCACTCCACCCTGCAGATGCCGCTCCATTTATATTTTCTGTGCCCTCTCTTAATCGTGAAACTCCCATGGAACGTTACCATTGGCTTGTGCTTCCCCAAGGCATGAAAAATTCCCCAACTCTCTGCCAAGAGTATATTGCTAAAATTCTATCTCCCATCCGTGCCAAAGCAGAGAAAGCCATCATCCTACATTGCATGGATGATGTGCTAGTTTGTGCTCCCAATAATCAGTATCTCGAGCAGACACTTAACATGGTGATTGAGGCCCTAGAGGCCAAGGGCTTTGAATTACAACCTGAAAAAATGCAGAGAACAAGCCCTTGGAAATACCTCAGACTCAAAATATCAGAAACCTCTATCACCCCAACACCCGTCACCATTAATAATAACCCAAAAACATTAGAGGAAGTGCAACAGATCTGTGGGACACTGACCTATCTAAAGTCCTGGTTAGGACTCACCACAGAGGATGTAGCTCCTATTGCAAGCCTGTTAAAAGGGGAAGGCGGTCCAGCATCCCCTAGATCCCTGACAGAAGAGGCAAGGCAGTCTCTCAAAAAGATACAAGAGATCATTTCCACCAGACAAGCACACAGGTATCAGCCCTCCCTACCCTTTAAGCTGGTCATTCTAGGGAAGGTACCGCGCTTTCATGGCCTCATATTTCAGTGGGACAAAGAGCAGAAGGAACCCCTCATCATAACTGAATGGGTGTTCCTTCCACTCCAACCGCTGCTGGGGCCTCCTCCCCCTGCCATGTAACCCTAGGAGAGGGCCCCTAAGGGGACAGACACGGGGTTTCCCGAGCCCCTGGTCAGCCTCCTTCCCCATTGGTTGGTTTGTGTTTCCCTGCGCGGGCAAGGACCCTCAACCCAGACTGTGAGGGTTCCTCGGCAGAGCTCCGGCCATGTGGCTAGAGAAATAAACATCTCTGAAACATCTAGCAAGAATCCGTCCATATATATTTCTTTTCCACGGGACTCCTGGTTTGATATAGGCGTGTTACAGTAATCCCCGCTGTAACAAATTGCGGTGCATTGCGAGCAGAATGATCCCCGATCCCTAAGCGACTGATTTGTGTGAGTAAACTCTAGAAACTTTGGATTCCTACTCTTGTTTTTTTTTTGCTATTCCATATCTAAACTATGGAGGAACCATGGGAAGATCCTTGGCTCTCAGAGCCGCATATGGACATTTATCTTAAACTTAAAATGATTCTTGAAGAACGATTTGTAAATTTTAGCTTGATTCAAGCTCAAAAAGAACTGAAACACATCCTGGCATGGTTGTTTAAGAACTTTTTCTATGTTTCTTGGGATTTAATTCTTACCAAAGACTTTTGGAGTACCGTTTGGACACAGTTAATGTTTGAGTCAAAATATGTGCCGATGGAAGAATACTTTTGTGAATATTATTTAATTACCGAGACTGTTGAGCAATGTCAGCTGTGTCCTGGCGAAGGGAAGCCTGCCTCAGGGACCGTGCAACCCAGGCCACGTGCACAGAGCACTCCACGAGCAGCAGCGAGGCAGTTCCCGCCCGCAGGCGGAGCCACGTGAGCCACAGTGTCGGCGGCGGAGCAAGGCGTGGCGGGAGCGGCGCGACCCGGTGGTGCCCGCCCAGCCCTGCGCAGCGCGTGGTGGAGTGAGCCCCATTAACGCCCGACCGAGAGGCGTGACGCGCGGGCGGCGGCTGGCGGCGATGGCGGTGGAGCAGAGCCGCGCCCAGCCAAAACGCGTGCTGGAGCAGGGCATGGGGGAGTCATCGCTCGGGGGTCCGGCCGAGATGTGGCTGCAGGGCCTGGCAGGGGCAGCGAAGCTGTGACCAGAGGAGATGATGCACCGAGAACTGAGCGGCGCAGCCCGGCCTGGCCCTCGCGGCCCCGAACGTGACTCCGAGAAGAGCGCACAGGCACGAGCAGCTCCGGCAGCCCCAGCAGCTCCAGCAATCCCAACACAGGAGCGGGCGAAAGAGAAAGCAAGAACGCAGTGAGACAGAAAAAAGCAGCCACTCGGAAAAAGGAAAAGATCAAATTTGCTATGATTTTAGGAATAGAAAAGTGGTATAATGTTAAACAAAATTATGGTTTTATAACGAGATATGACTGTAGATACAAAAATGCTGCTAGCGAGGATTTTCTTGCTATTTTCTAAGTCCGTGAGAGACTTTTCTCTCTCACAGAAGAGGTGGCAGGGAATGTAAACAACCCAGACACCTGCAACTTTGAAAAGTCTTGTTTATGGTATAGTAGAAAAATATTTTGATGATGGATGTTTTAGGATTTTAGCCAATCACCCCAAGAGGTGGCTGATCCTTTGTCCAATTAGACTAAGAAGAAAAAAGTCTATAAAAGAGTTTGTAAAATAATTAAATAAATCAATCTTGCTGCACAACTCCTGCCTGCTGGATCTTCTCCTCCTCCTCCTCCCTATGGCTGTGGGACAAGGTGCTATACCGTAGGAACCAGGCCTGCGGTAATATTTGGTGCTGCCCGACGTGATCTGCACTCTCTGACGTGTCCTGCTGCTGCGAGCCAAGCCGAATTCCTCTAGAGGTACGCTGTTCCCCTTTGCCCCCCGGGACCGGGAGGTCCGAAAGAACTGAGAAATGGCAAACAGCGGCTCACAAACCGAAGCTGCGATGCTGGTCTGGAAAGGTGTGTTTAGCATATTGCCCACCTCCATTCCTGAAAACTCAGTTCGGGAATTATTAGACTGGGCTACTTTAAAAGGGATTTCCATGGACAGAGATAGTGCCCTGGACTTTGCCTTATGGCAGGAACTCGGATGCGCTGTCCGACAGGAGCTCCTGACTGGGGACTCAGCAGCGTTAGAATTATACAAAACCTGGCGCTCTTTATTTATCCTGCTGACAGACCTTGACTGTGATAGCAGGGCTGGCTCGCCTATCTCGGTGATGAGTGACGGAGGAATGTCCGAGGGGGGCCCTGTTGACTGGGTTTCCGGGGAAAATGATAATGGATTCAGAAAAACCCCACTGGCTCCACAGGCAGAGCCTGCGCCAGCTCACCCTGCACAATCGCAGGATTCCACAGCCCCCAGGGACCCCGCGCCGCCAGAGGCGGAGGGGTCAAGGCAGCAGGAGGGCGCACAGCCTGGCTTGCCTTTTGGCTGGGAGGCGGCCACGGCTTATCCAGTGCCTCAGATCAGCGGCTTAGCCACTTGGATGCCCAGAGAAGCTCCTAGCTCGGTTCCGTATGGACCTGGATCTAACTTCTTAGCCGGCGTAGCGCCGGGCGTGCCTGCCCCGGGACTCCCTGGGTGTGGTCCGCTGCCCTCCCTGGCACTGGACTGTTCTGCGCAGTCGCAGAACCGAGCCATCGACCTCGTAGTGCAGCATTTGCCTTTGCTGATGGAGCTGCCAAACTTATCCCGAAGGATGGAAGAACTCCTCACCCTGTTAGAGCGGCGAATGCCCAAGCCAGCGCCGCCCGCGCCGCCCGCCTCCCCCCCCGCCATCTGCAGGAGACACGGCTCCGAGCCGAGAAACGGCGCGGCCGGTGGCGAACCCGCAACCGGAGCAGCTGCGGGAAAACCCGGCAGCGGCTGCGGAGACCCGGCCAGAGACGGCGGCTGCGGAGCAGCGGGCAGGGGCGGAAGCGCCCAGAGTGACCGCCGAGAGCGGGCCGGCAGCGGCAGCGCCGGGGGCGGCTGGGGAGTGCGGAACAGCAGCAGCAGCGGCGACCGCACCGAACGCAGCTGCTGTGCCAGAGGCAGCAGCGCCGAGAGCAGCTGTAGCCTCAGAGACAGCGACAGCGGTTCCAGTACCAGTTCGGTCGGGGCTGGCTGAGACGGCCTCCCGTATAGAAACTGGTGCAAAAACTGCCGCGCAGCCAGCTGTAGTCTGTCCTGTCTGTTCTGCCTCTAGCGAACTTAGCCAAAGTGCCCCTCCACGTAAATTTCTGTCCACTCCCAGCACCCCAAAGTTGCCTTTGCCTGATGATTCCTTGTCAGGCAGTGAGGCAGATGAGGTGCTGGCCCCAGGTCGTCAGGCGGCTGTAGCCGCGCGGCGAAGAAAAAGGCTGCGCCGGTCTCGCCCCTGGACCTTTCAGGACTGCACAGTAACAGTGCGTCCGAAGCATTATAATCGCTTCTTAGAGTCCCTTAAGATGCGAGCATTGGAGGAGGGTGACTGGAGGTCCTTAGAAATCCTTGGAATGCCATATAGATCTGAGGATTCTGGGGGTAACCGGGGAGCTGTTACACTCCATCCACAGGCGGTGCCAGAAGTTCAGGATGGTAGTGCTTCCCCTAAAGGGGAGATCCAAGCTTTCCCAGTGTATAAGGCTCTCCCAGATTCAGGGGAGCATGACAAGCATGAGGTAATTGCCTGGAAAGTTGCCCACGACCTCCAATCCAAGGTGGCACAATATGGACTAGGTTCTGCTGAGGTTATGCAGATAATAAGGGTGATAAATACAGATTTGCTTTCTCCATTTGATATCAGACACTTAGGTCAAATTCTATTTCAACCTGTACAATTTACAGTTTTTGAGAAAACCTGGAGAAAGCTGGCCGGCAAGACTGCATTAGCAAATATGCAGCTTCCTGCTGCTGATCCTAGACAGACAGCAGGAGCGGACGCTTTGATGGGGACTGGTCCCTTCTCTGATCCCAGTCTACAGGGTAACTTGCCCTCTAGCATCCTGCAGCAAGCTCAACAGGTCGGCATGGCTGCCCTGTTGAAAACCATAGAGTTGTCTGCGCCCAGAAAGCGATATACTGAAATAGTTCAAGGCAAATCAGAGTCATTCCTCTCTTTTGTAGAGAAAGTCCCTGCTTCTCTTGAGAAGCAGGTTGAGGATGATGGGTTAAGACAGATGTTGTTAAGGCAGTTAGTGAGAGATAACGCAAACGAGGAGTGCAGAAAAATCATAGATGCCTTACCAGGGGACCCTGAGGTAACAGACATGGTCGAGGCCTGCACTAAGGTGGGATCTGGGAACCAGAAAAGGTCTGCCTTGGCTGCGTTCCTGCAGCCGGTTCACGCATCTTTTGGTCGTGAACCAAAGCAACCAAAACAGGTGAAGAAACGGAAGCGGCCTAAGCTGAGCCAAAAAGAAAACACACCGATCCCCCAGTGCAAGAGGTGTGGCAGGCCAGGCCATTGTACGGGCTACTGTAGATCCCGGACTCATGCCGATGGTCGGCCTTTGTCGGGAAACTTCCACCGGGGTGCAAGGAGGGGGAATTGCTCTTCGATACAGTCGCTCCCCCAGAGAGTGGCACAGGTAAAAGCACAGGCCTACCCAGCCACCCTAGAGACAGCACCCAGGGATCAGACGGTACCCACGGATCAGACGGGTTTGACGTCCACACCGCAGCCGCAGTCATCTTAGACTCTAGCGGTATTTATAAGGTTCCCTTGGATGCATATGGACCCTTAGCCCAGGGATCCAGTGCGATGCTGGTGGGAAAACCTGATGTTGCCCATCAAGGAATCTTAGTGCACTCAGGAGTTATTGATTCTGACTTTAAAGGCCAGATTTGCGCTATGGTCTCCACGCAAAAACCCCCTGTAACTATTCCTGAAAAGACCTGCCTTGCTAAATTAGTGCCTTTTAAGTCTTGTGTCCCCAGGGTAGAACAACAAACTCACGAAGATAACGGCACTGGATCTACGGGACTTCCGCAGGCCTTCTGGACTGCAGACCAAAGGCCACAGATGACATGTACCCTGGTCGTGCCGAACGCCCGTCCACCCCAGATTCAGCTTCGAGGTTTGATTGATACGGGTGCTGATGTGACTATCATCTCCTTCTCTGCGTGGCCTCCCTCATGGCCTTTAGCCCCTTTGGGATCGGCCATCGCAGGATTAGGAGGAACCACACAGAGCTATTTAAGCGAAGGGCCTGTGGTGGTGAAGGACTCAGAGGGGCACACAGCTACAATTAGGCCTTATGTTGCTACCACTTCCCTTAACCTTTGGGGACGGGATGTGTTGGCAGCTTGGGGCGTACGGATTGGGACAAATTTTAGCAGGGGTCACTGTGTGTAAGAGCGCACAGTATCCTACACTGCCTTTGAGGTGGTTCATTAACACACCAATCCGAGTCAGACTCTGCTCAGTTAGTTGAACTAAGGGCTGTTACCATGGCTTTTCAGCGATTCTCACAGGAACCTTTGAATTTGGTTACTGACTCTGCTTATGTAGCAGATATCACCCAACGCTTAGATTGTTCCCTTCTGAAGGAGGTGAATAATGCGGCTCTGTTTTCGCTGTTGCAAACCTTGTGGTCTGCAATTCAGGCTCGAGTGCATCCGTATTACATTCTGCACATTCGAAGCCACACCAATTTACCAGGTTTTCTAACGGAAGGCAATGCCAGGGCTGACATGCTGGCCAACCCTGCATGGGCAGGGCCTCAGCCTGACAAAATTGCACAAGCCAAGGCATCGCACGGCTTCTTCCATCACAGTGCACATACCCTGCAGAAGCAGTTTCATTTAACTCCAACCGAGGCGCACGACATTGTCAGCGCTTGTGCTGACTGTCATGGACTCGCTGCGCCTTTGCCAGCGGGGGTAAACCCCAGAGGGCTAAAAGCCTTGCAGATTTGGCAAACGGATGTAACTCACGTCCCTGAATTTGGTCGGCTGAAATATGTGCACGTGTCTATTGACACTTTCTCCTTGGCTATGTGGGCTACTGCTCACACTGGAGAGAAGGGCCGTGATGTCATTGCCCATTGGAAATTGGCTTTCTCAGTCCTGGGCGTACCAGCTTCTGTGAAAACCGATAATGGTCCTGCCTATGCCTCGGAGAAGACGCGGCAGTTTTTACACCTATGGGGTGTGGACCATACCTTTGGTATCCCACATTCTCCTACTGGCCAAGCCATTGTCGAACGCGCTCATGGTACCTTGAAGCCTGTTTTGGACAAACAGAAAAGGGGAATGCATGGAGAAACCCCACAGAGCCAACTAGCAAAAGCTTTGTATACAATTAATCACCTTACAGTACCACAAAATTCAAATAATCCTGTTATTCTGAATCATTTTCTCTCATTGCAGTCTGCAGACGAGAGACAACTGCCCCAGGCAAAAGTCTGGGTGCGGAATTTACTCACTAACCAGTGGGAAGGCCCTCATGAGCTTATCGTTTGGGGTCGTGGGTATGCTTGCGTTTCCACAGATACTGGGGTACGGTGGTTACCGTCAAAATGCGTTCGCCCTGACCTATGGCACCAGAGGCAGAACAGGCAACCTCCGAATGATGACCAGAACACCAACCATCCAAGTGGCGACCAGAATGCAGATCATCAGCCTAATGACTCTTCTGATGATGACCAGGATGTCAACCATCAGGCAGATTATCCTTCTACAAGCAGAGCCTGGGATGGTCCTTCCACAAGCAGAGACTGAACTTTAAATTTCTTGTTATGGAGTCAGATAGTTAAAGCCTTAAGGACATATTTAGAATTAATAACTGATGTAGATTTCTATTTGGCATTAATAGTAGAGTTGTTATCTTATAAAACAAAAAGGGGGAATTGTGGATGCAGAGATGCTGCTAGTGAGGGTTTTCTTGTTATTTTCTAAGTCCGTGAGAGACTTTTCTCTCTCACAGAAGAGGTAGCAGGGAATGTAAACAACCCAGACACCTGCAACCTTGAAAAGTCTTGTTTATGGTATAGTAGAAAAATATTTTGACAATGGATGTTTTAGGATTTGAGCCAATCACCCCAAGGGGTGGCTGATCCTTTGTCCAATTAGACTAAGAAGAAAAAAGTCTATAAAAGAGTTTGTAAAATAATTAAATAAATCAATCTTGCTGCACAATTCCTGCCTGCTGGATCTTCTCCTCCTCCTCCTCCCTATGGCTGCGGGACACGGTGCTATACCGTAGGAACCAGGCCTGCGGTAATAATATGACAACCAGCATGACATATTTGTTCATAGAACTGCTATTAAAAAGAATAACCCTGAAAAATGCATCCCAAGCTTGCGAGATGGAGAGGTGGTAGAATTCAAAATTGTGCAAGGTAGAAAAGGGTTACAAGCATCGCAGATCACTGAGCCTGATGGTGTTTCTGTAAAAGGCAGTATATATGCTAAAAATCGTAGTCATGTTAGACAATATCTCCATTGTAAGCCCCCCCTACAGTCTCCCTTTCCTAATCCCACCTTTCCCTTTTACCCTATGTCCTATTACCCCCAGTGTATTCCCAATCCGTTTTTTCATCCATGGTTTCTCTCACAAAACCATGCCTTTGCCAATTGTTTCGCCAAAAATCCCTTTCCAATGCTGAGTGAGGGATGAAAAGGGGGAGGGAAGAAATTAAACCCTCTCCTGCTTCAGTTTCCCCACAAAGCATGCTCAGAGTCCTGTCTCCCTTCTGTCAGCCTTAAGATGTTCCAGAGAATCTGTTTGGACATTTAAAGACTCAGGAGGGTGGCTTGTTTTGTTTTGAAGCTGTCCTTGTTGTTTTCAACGTTAAGTTTTTACATCTCTTTTGTTGAAAATAAATGGGTGAAAAGTTGGGGTCTCCTCCCCCTGCCATGTAGCCCTGGGAGAGGGGCCCTGAGGGGACAGACACGGGGTTTCCCAAGCCCCTGGTCAGCCTCATTCCCCATTGGTTGGTTTGTGTTTCCCTGCGCCGGCAAAGACCCTCAACCCAGACTGTGAAGGTTCCTCTGCAGAGCTCCGGCCATGTGGCTAGAGAAATAAACATCTCTGAAACATCTAGCAAGAATCCGTCCATATATATTTCTTTTCCACGGGACTCCTGGTTTGATATATGCGTTTTACAGCAATCCCCGCTGCAACAAACCACCTATGACATTCACACAGCCACAAGAACTAATGGCAAAAATTATCATGAAGGGTAGAGCAAGGCTCCGCACCCTGGCAGGATGTGACTTTGCATGCATCTACTTACCTGTAACAACAGACGCATTAGATCACCTACTTCAAAATAATATAAATTTACAATTTGCATTAGATAGTTACTCAGGCCAAATCTCCAATCATTACCCAAAACATAACATGTTTAATCTGCCATTCTCTTTCATCCCTCGAGAGATTCAAAGCAGAAAACCCCTTGATGCTCTAACCATTTTTACTGATGCCTCAGGAAAAAGTAAAAAGTCTGTCATTACATCGAAAAATCCAAAGATGCAAAAGTGGGAATCTGACATCAAGGTAATCCAGGGATCACCACAAGTAGCTGAACTAGCAGCCGTCGTTAGAGCATTTGAGAGGTTCAAAGAACCCTTTAATTTGGTCACAGACTCAGCATATGTAGCTGGAGTAACTGTTAGAGCTGAGCATGCTCTCCTAAAAGAAATCTCAAACAAAAAAATTTATGATTTGCTCTCAAAGGTAATTTATCTGGTTTCCCACAGAGAGCATCCCTATTTTGTCAGGCATGTGAGGCCACATACAAACCTGCCAGGATTTATTGCAGAGGGTAATCGCAGAGCTGATGCGCTGGCTATGCCAGCAGACATAGTTCTATCAGCTGACTTACCAAAGCTCCCCCAAGTTTTTGAACAAGCAAAATTGAGCCATGCCATGTACCATCAAAATATTCCTGCTCTTATCCGCATGTTCCATCTGTCGCGGACACAGGCAAAAGCAATAGTGGCAACATGTCCCAACGGCCAGAAGTTACAGCTTCCATCACTGGGCGTGGGGGTCAATAACAGAGGCATTAATAGCGGTGAAGTGTGGCAGATGGACATCACACATTTCCCTGAATTTGGGAGATTAAAATACGTTCATGTTTCTATTGATACCTTCTCTGGTGCTATGTATGCCTCTGCACATGCAGGTGAAAAAGCTAAGGACACTGAAAAACATCTTGTCCAAGCTTTTGCTGTGCTCGGCATACCTGAGGAGATAAAAACTGATAATGGACCTGCCTATACCTCTCGGGAGTTGTCATGGGTTAGCTAGCATAGTCTTGGAAGTTATGTTCTCGCAAAGGAGTGCTTACAGCTTCCCCCATGACCTGACAGAACCTATCAGTTGACCAGTTTGAATGTGGACAATTCTTTAAGCCACTTAAAATTGTGACTGCCTCTGTGATACACACTTAAGAATAGACAACCGCCCCCCCCCCCCCCCCCCCCCCACAGCTCTCTCTCGTTTCCGGGGCTGGGACAGGTGGCTGCAGGCCCTGTGCAGGGGCCAGTGGGCCGGGCCCAGGCCCTGCTTGGGCCAGACCAGGCTGGGCCGGGCCACAGCCATCCTGGAGCTGATGTGCCCTGTTCCACCCGCGGAACCCCCCACAGCGCTGCTGTGGGCAGCCGGAGCGGCTCAGCTCCCCCCCTCTCCAGTGCGATAAGCCACATTCCAGCTGCAAGGCCAAGGTGAGATTAACCCTTTTAGTGCTGTGAAGAGCTGAAAACCTGAGGCAAGAGAAAGAGGAGATGCTTAAAGCTGAAATTCTGTCATGAAGCTATGATATATCAGAGTATCCTCTTGTAATTTCATGAAGATATGGGGGGTGGAGTGTTCAGCTCGTGCTTTATAGCAAAAGCACCTGCGCTGAGATAGGCAGATGCTGACGCAGCTGTAATTTCATGAGAAGTTTGGACAGGGAGAGATGAAAGCGATGAGGACTTTTGCTCCAAATGGGAAAGGAGAAAACCTCAGTTCCTAGAGATGCACCCAAAGATTTCTTAGAGATGAAATGCTCCCAGAGATGGGTGAAGAGAACTCTTGTTTCTTAACGGATCAACCTTAAAATTGTACCCCAACAACTTTGAGTGGACCCTCGAAAGCAGCTGTGGGAAAAGCTGCAAGTTGGGGGAAGGCACCCACATGCGAGCAGAGAGACTCCTCTTCCTAAATGGACTGAACAAAGTTATTTGGAAGTGGGCGGCTGTCTCGTTGTGATAAAGTGTTCATAGCATGGACAAGAGAGACTCCTCTTCCTAAATGGACTGAACAAGGTTATTATGGAAGTGGTAAACAGACTGAACATCTCAAGAGTTGTATTTTTACATTGTCAGTGTGTACTGGTTTGGCCAAATTTAGAAATATATACTCTGAGGGAAGGCACAACCACCCCTCCCCCCCCAGGTTCGGGAAAAAATAAATTTTCCTCGAAGGAAAGTGAAGGAGATAAAACTATTTATTTAACAAACACACGGGAAAGGAAAATGAGGTTAAATGGTAAAATCTTTTGCTGTGGAGGAAAAACCTGGGAATGCGTTAGAGTCCTCCCTTTGGTCTCCTCGGAGCTGGGGCTTGGGCCAGGGCCAGGCCCTCTGTGCCCGATGAAAAGTCCTCCCGATGTGCTCTGAGGTTGAAAGCAGTCCAGTAGCAAAGGGAGAAAATCCGGAATTCTAGAGAAGAAAAAGCAAAGTCCAACTCTCAGTCTCTCTCTGGAGAACCAGAAACTAAAAACAACTGGCCAAAAGCTGACTGGAACACAGCAAGCCAGGTGCTTCCTCTCTCCCCTGCCGCGCGCTGGGGAAAAAAAAAAACCCAAAAAAAACTCCTATCTTTATGTGACCTTGAACAAGCTGCAAACTGCTTTGAGAAAGTTTTGTTCAGTTTTTTCTTCTCCCTCTCAGGCTCAGTTTAGAGGCATAGAAAGGCACAAAAATTAATTTCTGGGCATAGGCAGCGATATGGGATACACATCATAAGGTCACCCCAAGACACAGTGGGAGAAGGCAGGAAGGTGGGGAGAGGAGGAGAGTTATGAAGGTGTGGTATGATTTCTTTTTTCTTCTTTTAGGTCTGTTAATAAACTTCTTTATATTCTTTCAAGTTTGGTGCCTGCTTTGCGTTTCTCCTAATTATCTCACAGAAGGTAAACAGTAATGAGTATCTTGGCCCAAACCACTACACTGAATTGGTGTTTCTGCCCAGTTACAAACCGAACCCACTACAGGAGTTTAAAATCTTTCATCAGCAGTGGGGATTTCGACATGTTACAGGTTTTCCTCACTCCCCAACTAGACAAGGCATTGTTGAATGTGCCCATCAAACCCTCAAGCGAATGCTGCTACAACAGTCAGGGACCACTAAACTCAACTCACCTGTCCTCAGACTCAGCAAAGCGTTGTTTACCATAAACTTCGTGAATGGCACCTTTCAGGATCCAAACCCTCCCATCTATTGTCATTTCCAGAACACCGGGAGACAGAAACTGAAGGAGAATCCAGAAGTCCTGATCCAGGACCCAGAGACTCAAAAAAAATCCAAGGACCATACAAACTTGTAACTTGAGGATGTGGGTATGCCAGTGTATCCACGCCTCAGGGATTGAGGTGGATCCCAGGGAAATGGGTAAAACCTTATGTCACTTCCTCAAAAGTTAAGGAGGTTAAAACTGCCTCCTGGAGGAGACGCCGTAAAAAAGATCCTGATTTTGCACCCTCATGTAAACCCCCTACTCCAGATTTTGATGTTAATCCCTTAAGTTGCACTGTTTTGCACTCACATTTTGCCCTGTATTTTGTAAATCTTCGTCCTGATACCCCATACCATAGATGTCCTGAATAACCCCCTGAGTTTTAACTGGGGAACTAGTTTAAAGACATCCTAGGTACGGTCGAGTTTTAGGGATGATAGATTCTAATTATGTTTTGCACTGTTGTTTTGTTACTGTTCTATGCACTTTAAGTTACTAAGAGTTACAACCCAGCTTTAAAGAAAAAAAAATAGGGAATTGTGGCTGCCTGCTCTGAGCTTCCCCTCCCCCTCCCCAAGACAAGCCAGGACTTGCCTCTGCCATGTGCTCCTGAACTCCTTTGTTCCAAGCATGGGCAAAACCAAATGTAACTCAAAATCTTTAGCAGTGTCTGATTGGCCAGTCACCCTGGGTCCGTCCCCAGTTCTCCCCTTTCGCCTTCTTTGAATAAAAGAAGGACCCCAGAGGGGGCCCGCCCTCTTTGGCTTTGCACCCCTTCTGCAAACATCTGCGTCTGTCTCTGTTTGAAAGCTTCTAATTGCAGGAATTAGGCAAACTGAAGACTATATTTCTCCCTCTTTGCTTCTACTGGTGGTATCAGCTTTGCAGCTACCATGTGCCGCTTTTAGAGCTACTGAAATGATAGATTGCCCGTGCTACCTCTCTAGGCTGCCTGAGGCTTTCTGAGGCATTGAACTATGAACCTAGCCGGTAAAAAGCTGTGAATATTTCCACACAGCATGGTGGAAGAAACTATTTTTTTTCCTTTTGTGTGCTACCGCTGGGTTGGTATTCCTTCCTTGTTTAATTCCCTGCTTCATCCAGCTAATCACAAGTGTCATCCAAGGTATGCAGGTAATCACCATGCCTATGGACTTGGAACAAGCTACTTCTGGAACAACACAAAGGATAATGATACTGAAGAAACAAACCAGCACTGGAGACCCCCTTGAAGAAGCCAAGTTAATCTGTAGAAGTTTCAAACGTAACAGTGAAGTGTAATTAAAGATTGTAGCTCAAGCCAACATAATTGAGAAAAAGAAAAGGGGAGATTGTGACAGATGAGTGAAAGATAAATGTTGCCTTTCGCATATATGATTTTAATATTTACAAGTGATAATGTACTATGTAGAAATAGTGTTAAGGTAAAATATAGTTAAGTAGAAACAAGATTAGGGTGAATTGTTGCTTCAAAATAATTGTAATATGTTGGGAAAATAGTAATATATTGCTCTGGTTTGCAGTGTATTCTATTACCATCCTCATGAGCTGTTGAAACCAGGTGGGGTAGTGTTTCCTTGACTCCTCCCTCTGGACTATCTTGTCGGAAGCCGCGGCAGGACGGGGAGCTCGGATCCCCGGCGGGGGGAGACGAACAGAAGCCAAACCAATATGGTTGAAAAATACACTCTGATTTATTAGCAGTCTAAAGACACTTATATAGTATACCAGCTTGTTAGCTCCTAAGTGGCTTAACGCTTATGAGGACACATTTCTATTCCTACACAATTGGACTACATTGGCAGTTTTCCACAGTCTTGTTATGATCAAAAGAATTTTGTCCTTGCCTCCCTCGGCGCAGCACCTGCAAGTTCGTTACTCCCTGAAATTTCTCAGGCTGAAACTGTTTGGTTTCACACAGAGACTTTCCCACGGAAAGTGTCTCACACACACAGGCCCAAAAACCTCCAGCTCAATAGCTTGCACAGTTCTTTTATTGATCCAAATAATTCTATTCTCCAACACTATCTTCTGTTAATTAGCCCATCAATGCCTTGCCTCATGACTCATCATCCCATTGTGAGATGCTCCACCCAGAGGGAGGAACCAAGCACTCCATCCTGGATATAATCTGAGATTCCGAACACCCCAGACAACCCTTTCCACTGGATTTCCAGAGGACAAGAGCAACATAGCCACCACTGGACCTTCCAAGGAAGAGCAGACCCTTCTACTGGATCACCACTTCAACAGAACCTCATCCACCACTTCAGGAAGACTGCATCCACCATTTTATTGGACTGCTACTGCCACCCTGACTAAGAGGGTGTCAGGTTGTATCCTGACTCTGTCAGTTTAAACTAGCGTTTTCTGCCTGTATTTTTAAATTTCCCTATTAAATTATTATTCTGACTTGGTGCCACCCACTGGTTTGTTTTCAAACTAGTACATAAATACATGGTAATAAATGTCCTTTAAGTTGACAAACTACAGAGCCAGAAACCAGGACATCTTAAAGAAACAAAGAAGATAAACCTCATGCATCCCAAGAAGTCTGTTATCGCATCAAAACTCACACCTCCCAAGGACACTATCAACTACAAATTAGGTTGGAGACTGAGGAGGCACCAGAGAGGGGTGCCTGTCTTCAATTCTGAAGCTATCCAGAGGCCCGAGACGTCATGCTGACAGAAGGGGGCAGACACCAGAGAGGGGGAAAGTTGAGTGAAGTGTAAATTACTTTCTGGGCTTAATGAATATGTAACAGTTTAAAGAAGTACTTAAGTTCAAGGTAAAATGAATGGAGGCATGCCTCCAGCAATTTTGCTAAGCGCCCCAGCGCTGTGACATGCCTTTGTTCTACTAATAAATGTTCAATATTATACTGATGAAAATTCAGCTCACAAATTCATTCATTTTACAATGTAGCAGTATTTGGGACAGCTGCAGTAAAAATATCCTGTGTTAGTATTAAGCTTTTGATAATCAATTGTTAAACACCAGCTCCTGTTTTTTTTCACTGCTCAAACAGGCAAATTGTAAGCAGAATGCATTCTAAATATAATCTTTTTGTTCTAAATTCTTAATTACATCAAAAAATATTTTAGCAGCACAAGAGATAACACTTTTCATTAAAGTCAGTTTGTAGTGGGTTGACCTTGGCAGGTGCCCACTAAGCCGCTCTATCACTCCCTTTCCCAATGGGACAGGGGAGAGAATAAGATGGAGAACAACCAGTGGGATGAGATAAGGCAGTTTTACTACAGTAAAAGAAAACGAGAGTCTGCACATGCATAAGCAGAGGGAAAAGTCAATCTCTACCTCCCATCAGCAAGCAATGTCCGGACACTTCCTGGGAAGCAGGGCCCCAGCATGCGCAATGGTTCCTCCGGGAGGCAAACACTGAAGAATCATGAATGCCCCTCCTCTCTCCCTTAGCTTTTACATCTGAGCTGATGTCATATGGTATGGATTATCCCTTTGGCTAATTTGGGTCAGCTGTCCTGGCTGTGCCCCTCCAGGGATCTTGCCCACTCCCATCCCTTTGATGGGGGAAGAAATGTCAGAGGGACAGTGCTGGTCAGCAGTAGCCAAAACACTGATGTGTTCTCAACACCCTTCCAGCTACTAATGCAAAGCACAGCACTGTGAGAGCTGTGAACTCTACCTCAGTCAGACCCAATACAATCTCCACCCTTCATTCCATACCATTTGTTTCATACTCCGATCCCACATAATCTATATATCTTCCAACTATTCCATTATATTTACTTCTCATTACTGGAATCCTTTCTTACCCACACATACAGATTAAACTACATCCTTACACCGTCTCTATACCAAACATACATTTTTTCATTAACTACTATCGCCTGTCTTTTCACATCCCTCCAGGTCTCCATTCCAGGAGGATGAGGGGTCAGGACAGCAGAAGTAGTACACTTTATGGTTGGGCACAGACACAGGCCTGGGTCATAGTGGCATTCTCCTTGCTCCTCGCAAAATTCCTTCTTCATCAGTTCATGTCACTCTCGCTACTTTACCTCCTGCAACATACAACTTACGCCATAGATTATTCTTACCCCATGGTTAAATCTCCTTGAGGCACACACTGGGTCTCCCCATCCTTATGCATTACCCACCAAGCACACCCAGGTCCTTGGGCAAAGACAATGGGTTTGCCTTTTCCTATGGGGGAAGAAATCCACACTGACTTCCCCAGCCACTTCCCTATGTGTAGTGCGGGAACCTTGTCTCCTTCCACAGTGTCTAAGGGCTTAGTTTGGGTGGGACCAGGGTGGTTAGCAGATCCCCTAGGGTTGGTCAGCCAAGTGGCCTCAGCTAAGTTCGCATCCCAGGGCTTCCGTGTCCCATTACCTAATACCCTTAGCATAGTTTTCAGCAGCCTGTTATATCTTTAAATCTTCCCAGAGGCCTGTGGATGATAGGGAATATGATATATCCACTCAGTGCCATGTCTCTTTGCCCAGGAGTTTATATGATTATTTTGACAATGAGTCCCATTGTCTGACTCAATTCTCTCTGGGGTTCCATGTCATTACAAAATGGGTCTTTAGAGACCTGAAATCGTGTTCCAGGCAGTGGCATGGTTTCCTGGGTATGTTTCCAGCCAGCCAGTTGTTCCCTCTACCATGGTGAGGATATAACTCTTGCCTTGGTGTGTTCATGGCAATGGCCCAATGTAATCAATTTGCCAGGCTTCATGATAATGGAAACCACCTCCCTCTATTCCATGGAGACTTCATTCATATGGCTTGCTTGAAGGCAGCACGTTTCACATTGGTAGATAACCTGTGTAATGGCCTCCATGGTCAAGTCTACCCCTCAATCACGAGCCCATTTGTATGTAGCATTCCTTCCTAGATGCCCTGATGTTCCATGGGCCCATCGCACTATAAATAGCTCACCCTTTCATTCCCAGTCTAAGTCCATGTCTTGGTTTGAAAGACAACGCAAACAAACATCAATAACTATGGCAGTAACAGCAAACAGAATCACAAACCCAGTGCCAGCCTTCTCTGCTGTCAGGCCCTTTCCCCTTCAGTGCAGTTACGGTCGCAGCCGGCAGGGGCGCTGGCAGCTCCCGGTGAGCAGGGCAGGTGCGATGGTTCCCCCGTGGCTGCAGGGGGCGATCCAGAACAAGCTTGGGGAGCATGTGGTAATGGTGGCAGCCTGGGATCCCAGGAAGAGATGGAACAAAGGCTTCACAAACCCCCTGGGCAGCCGATCCCAGTGTCCGGCCAAACTCTCGGGAACAGCAGGCTGGAACAGCAGGGACAAGCACAAATCCCGGGTGGCAGACAAGATGTATCGAACTCCGGAGCTGGGGTGGGAACCCCCCGGAGGTCTCGGCAGGTAGGGCGTGGTGGGGCTACATATTGCAACCTGATCTACTTGTTTGTTGTTATGATGTTCTTCATTAGCCTGACTCTTGGGAACATGAGCATCTACGTGACGGACTTTCACCGGCAGCTTCTTTACCTGAGTAGCACTGTCTTTCCACTCATCAGCAGCCCAGACTGGTTTTCCCCTACACTGCCAGTTGGCCTTTTTCCACCTTTCCAGGCAACCCCACAGAGCATTGGCTACCATCCATGAATCAGTGTAGAGGTAGAGCTTTGGCCATTTCTCTCTTTCTGCAATGTCCAGGGCTAATTGGACAGCTTTAAATTCAGCAAGTTGGCTTGATCCACCTTCTTCCTTGGTAGCCTGTGCAACTTGTTGTGTGGGGCTCCATACAGCAGCTTTCCATTTCTGGCTAGCACCTACAATTTGGCAGGAACCATCAGTGAAGAGGGCATATTGTCTTTCAGTCTCTGGTAGCTCATTATATGGTGGGGCTACCTCAGCACGTGTAACTTCTTCTTCTTCTTCTTCTTCTTCTTCTTCTTCTTCTTCAGATAATCCAAAGGTCTCACCTTCTGGCCAGTTCGTAATTATTTCCAAGATCCCAGGGCGATTTGGGTTTTCAATATGGGTGCGCTGCATGATGAAGGATAACGCAACCGGGGGCTTGTAACCACAAGCCTCGGCGTGCCCTCGGGCAGAGGGGATGCAGCGTTAGCCTCCACAACGTCCTCGCTGGACGGCTCAGTGGAATCGGCGTGAGATGGGTATGTGCGCTGGCTCCTCCTCAGAGGAAGCACGTCGGGCGGATGATGGATTAGGCTCATATTAGCCAGGAGGCAAAGAAGGCGGGAGGGACTTCTGGTGTGGGTTCCAACAGGTTTATTTGCAGGAGGGTACAGGGACCAGAGAAGCCTCGAGAAGAAGCGGGCTCGCCCCTTTATCGGGGGTTGGAGCAAGGCAGGGAGAGAGAAAACAACCAATAGGATACAAGCAGAGGGGAGGATACAATTTTTCAGAACAAATGGGGAAAACAGGGAGGCAGGAGTCATAACAGGGAACCAATTAATAACTAAAAAAGGGAGAACTTTCTGGAACAGGGGGAGGTAATTTAGGATTGGGAGCCACCCAGGGGGAGGTAACCTAGATCTCAGTGATCTCTTCTGGTGACTGACATTTGATGGTTTCAGCCCAAGAGCAGGCTGAGCCACCCCAACAGAGGGCAATCCATTTGCTCCAAGTAGCGTCCGTGACGTGATGCGTGGAGGGAACCTTTCCCTTAAACATCCACCCCAGCACCAGTAGTCGGGGTGCCAGGAGGAGTTGTGCCTCTGTGCTGATTACTTCTGAGGCAGCTTGGACTCCTTCGTAGGCAGCCAAGATTTCCTTCTCTGTGGGAGTGTAGTTGGCTTCAGACCCTCTGTAGCTTCGGCTCCAGAATCCCAGTGGTTGGCCCCGAGCCTCACCAGACACCTTCTGCCAAAGGCTCCAGGACAGACCCTTGTTTCCGACTGCAGAGTACAGCACGTTCTTCACTTCTGGTCCTGTCCTGACTGGCCCAAGGGCTACGGTGTGAGCGATTTCCTGCTTGATCTGGGCGAAGGCTTGCTGCTGTTCAGGGCCCCAGTGGAAATCGTTCTTCTTGCAGGTAACCAGGTAGAAAGGACTCACAATCTGGCTATACTCAGGAATATGCATCCTCCAAAAGCCTATGGCACCTAGGAAAGCTTGTGTTTCCTTTTTGTTGGTCAGTGGAGACATTGCAGTGATCTTATTGATGACCTCAGTGGGAATCTGACACCTTCCGCCTTGCCACTTTACCCCCAGGAACTGGATCTCCTGGGCAGGTCCCTTGACTTTGCTCTTCTTGATGGCGAAGCTGGCCTCCAGGAGAACCGGGATGATGTTTTCTCCTTTCCCAAATACCTTCGATGCTGTGTTCCCCCACACAATCATGTCATTGATGTACTGCAGATGTTCTGGAGCCTCACCCTTTTCTAGTGCAGTCTGGATCAGTTCATGGCAGATGGTGGGACTGTGCTTCCCTCCCTGGGGCAGTCGGTTCCAGGTGTATTGCACACCCCTCCAGGTGAAGGCAAACTGAGGCCTGCATTCTGCTGCCAGAGGAATGGAGAAAAATGCATTGGCAATGTCAATAGTGGCATACCACTTCTCTGCTTTGGACTCCAGCTCATACTGGAGCTCCAACATGTCTGGCACAGCAGCGCTCAATGGTGGAGTCACTTCATTTAAACTGCGATAGTCCACTGTCAATCTCCATTCTCCTTAGGACTTGCGCACAGGCCACATGGGGCTGTTGACGGGTGAGTGGGTCTTGCTGACCACCCCTTGGCTCTCTAGCTCACAGATCATCTTGTGGATAGGGATCACAGCATCCTGATTAGTCCGATACTGCAGGCGGTGCACTGTCGAGGTGGCAATTGGCACTCATTGCTCTTCTACCTTAAGGAGTCCAACTGCAGAAGGATTCTCTGATAGTCCAGGCAGGGTGCTCAATTGCCTAATGCCCTCTGCCTCCACAGCAGCAATCCCAAACGCCCACCTGAGTCCTTTTGAGTCTTTGCAATAGCCATTCCGGAGGAAGTCTATGCCCAGAATACACGGGGCCTCTGGGCCGGTCACAATCGGATGTTTCTGCCACTCCTTCCCAGTCAGGCTCACCTTGGCTTCCAAAAGGGTCAACTGCTGTGATCCCCCGGTCACCCCAGCAGAAGAAACAGGTTCTGCCCCCACGTCTCAATGGCATCAGAGTACACTGCACACCAGTATCAACCAACGCTTCATATTTCTGTGAGTCTGATGTGCCAGGCAATCGAATCCACACTGTCCAAAAAACCCGGTTCTCCCGTGCCTCTCCCTGGTTAGCGGCAGGGCCCCCCTAGCCCTGGTTATTATTCCCTCCCTGGGCATACATGGTAGAGATGCCTTCAAGGGGATTTGACATATCATCTTCCCTTCTGTAATAACTGGCAGCTTGGTCACAGGAGGCTGAGGCTACTTTCACTTTAGCAGAACCCCTGCAGTTAGTGTCTTCCTCCTTGAGTTCACACACCCGTGCTGCCAGGACAGAAGTGGGTTTCCTATCCCACCTTCTCATGTCTTCCACATGCTCACACAGAAAAAAACACAGCTCAGCTCATGGGGTGTACCCTCTCTCTAGCTGGGGGACGACAGGCTTTGACTTGGGGGCCTGTGACTCGCACTGGTGCCACACTGACCTTCCTCATCTCCTCCCTCATCTCCTCCCTCATCTCCTTCATCTCCTCTTTGAGGTCCTGGACCACAGCAGAGACATGAGCTTTCAGCAGGCCATTGACCATACTGTCATAATTCCTGAGCTTGTTGGCGACAGAGCCCACTGTTTCTCGATTATTGTCAGTATCAATCGTTGCAATGAAGGTGGTGTATTGCAGTGGCCCTAGCTTTGCCACGTTCCACAACATCTGCCCTGTGCACCTGACCTTATTGGGGTCATTATCATGATGTCCATCCCTCCCAAAAAGTACCTCTAATACTGCCACCTCTCTTAGCTGCTGGATCCCTTCCTCATGTGTCTTCCATTGCATTCTATGATGGTACTACTGCATTCTTTCTTTGTGAATGAACCTTTCTCTCACACTCATTAAGAGCCGCTCCCAGAGAGAAAGGGGCCCTGGCTCCCTCACAAATATCTGGTTCACACCTGGGTCCTGGGTCAACAGTCCCAGATACCTTGCCTCACCACTATCCAATCGCACACCTGTGCCCATAAGGTCCCAAACCCGAAGCAGCCAGGTGGTATAAGGCTCACGCCCCCTTCGCACAATGTCGTTTGGCATACCTTGGAGACTGTCGTACGACAGGGACTCAGTGATGATTTCTGGCTCTGGCTCTCCTGCTGGTTGTGAGGGCCCTGGTTCCCCATCATCATTAACTGGGTGTACTGATTTGGTCTTACACTTCCTCCTTTGCACAGGGGCGACTGCTGCTGGCTGTGATTGTCCTTGTGGTTCAGCTGAAACCTGGACAGTTGTAACATCCGTGGGTTCCACTGCTGCACCATCGGACTCAGCCTCTTTGCGGCAGGGAGAGGGTTTTTCACTAGCTGGGGAGGTGTATTCCCTCAGCACTTGGCATATCTCCTGGCACATCTCCTTCACCAGTACCTCCACCCAGTTCAGGTGGTCCATTTCTGAGGTGGGCTGTTGGGCAGTATCAGGCCATGGGACAGGATCTCTAGTCTCTGGGGCCAGATCTCTAGTCTCTGTAGCCATGTCAGGTTCTGGGGCAGCATCCTTAGACTCTAGGGCGGGTGCCTGGGTGGTTATACAAGTCAATTTCACCTTATCCCTGAGTGCTAAATAGAGTAGAACTATCAACGACACCAGATAGAGTAAACCTATCAACAACACTTGGCTAGTAGCTAGGGGAAATCCAAACCCTTTGAAAACTGGTGGGGTAGGCCCAAAGAACTGCTTGAAAGGTTGGGAGAAAACTTCCCTCAGGGTTATTTCCTCACAGAAGGTACCATTGTTAATGTAACCCCAAAAACATATGCTTAGTGTGTGATAGCTTTTATCCATGTGCCCACATTCAAGAGGAAATTAAAAACCCATTAATTCCTCACCTTATCAACCCATAGCACTAACTGGATAACAGCAATGGTAGCCTTAGTCAGAGAACCCATGTTTAGATAAGGAGATGCAAAGGGGAGAAATATAGCCACGAGCACATGACACCCGAACCAGGGTAAGCTAGCCCACATGGTGCCGCCTAACGAGGTTCCTATATCCAGCACACAGAACTAAGTTACCCAGGAACTGTTATTCCCTTTTCTTAATGCCCTCGAGCCCCACATTGGGTGCCAAGAGTCCACCTGAACTATTACAATTTTGACAGCCTTATCTACCCATTCATTTTTTTGATGTTCCTCAGTGGCATGACTTTTGGGCACATCCGCATCTACATAACGTACTTTCAGAGTCATGTTTTCTACCCGTGCAGTGATATCCTGCCACAATGCAGCAGCCCAGATGGGTTTACCCTTGCATTGCCAATTGCTCTTCTTCCAGTGCTGCAGCCATAGGGCATTGGCCACCATCAAGGAGTCAGTATAGACATAGAGTACAGGCCACTTTTCTTGCTCAGCAATCTTTAGGGCTAGTTGAATGGCTTTTACCACTGCACATTGTCTTGACTCACCTTCCCCTTCAGCATCCTCAATGACTTGTCATGTGGGACTTCACACAGCAGCTTTCCACCTCCAATGGTTTCCTATCACACAGCAGGATCCATCAGTAAATAGAGCATAGTCTCATTTGTTTTCTGGTAACTCGTTATATGGTTGTGCTTCTTAGGCACAAGTCACCTTCTCAGGCAATGCTCCAAAATCTCTGGCTTCTGGCCAATGCAAAATCTCTTCTAGGATTCCTTGGAAATAGGGTTTTCCCATTTGGGCTCATTGTGTAATTAATGCTACCCACTTACTCCATGTAGCACTGGTTGCATGATGTGTTGAGGGGATGTTTCCTTTAAATATCCAGTGTAGGACGGGCAATCGGGGCGCCAAGAAGAGACACGCTTCTGTCCTAACAACTTCTGAGGTGGCTCAAATCCCCTCATAAGCTGCTAGTATCTCTTTTTCAGTTGGAGTTGTCGCGGGTTGGGCTTGTAACCGGGCAGAAACACCAATTTAGTGTAGTGGTTTGGTCTAAAATACTCATTACTGTTTATCTTCTGTGAGATAAGAATTAGGAGAAACGCAAAGCAGGCACCAACCTTGAAAGAATATAAAGAAGTTTATTAACAGACCTAAAAGAAAAGAAAAAAAAAAAATTATACCACCTTCAGAACTCTCCTCCTCCCCCCACCTTCTTCCCTTCTCCCACTGACAATGTAAAAAGACAACCCTTAAGATGTTCAGTCAGTTCACCACTTCCATAATAACCTTGTTCAGTCCATTTAGAAAGAGAAGTCTCTTTTTGCTCGTGCTATGACAACATTATCACAATGAGACAGCCACCCACTTCCAAATATTGTTCAGTCCATTTAGGAAGAGGAGTCTCTCTGCTTGCGATGTGAGTCCCTTCCCCTGAGCTGCAGCTTTTCCCGCAACTGCTTTCGAGGGTCCACTCTTGAAGTTTTTTGGGGCACAATTTTAAGGTTGAGCCATTCAGAAACATAAAAAACAGAGGCCCTTCTCCTTCCCTGGGAGCAAAGGGTCTTCCTCATCTTCATCTTTAAGATTATCTCTGGGAGCATCTCTAGGAACTGAGGTTTTTCTCCTTTCCTCTTTGGAGCAAAAGTCCTCATCTGGTCCATCTCCCCCTGTCCAAACTTCTCATGAAATTACAGCTGCGTCAGCATCTGCTTATTGCTTACAAGTTGAACACTCCACCCCCCATATCTTCATGAAATTACAACAGGATACTCTGATATATCATAGCTTCACAACAGACTTTCAGCTTTAAGCATCTCCTCTCTCTCTTCCCTCAGGTTTTCAGCTCTTCACAGCAATAAAAGGGTTAATCTCACCTCGGCCTTACAGCTGGAATGTGGCTTATCGCAGTTGGTCACCTGACCTCTGCCGGACAGAGGTGCCGCTTTGCTGAAATCTCGGCCGCAGTGGAGAGGGGGGGGAAGCCAAGCTGCTCCGGTCGCCCACGGCAAGGCAGTGGGGGGGGGGAGTTCCACGGCTGGAACAGGCCCATGGCTCCAGGCTGGCCGTGGCCCGGCCCGGCCTGGCCCAAGCAGGGCCTGGCCAGGCCTGCTGGCCTCCGCACGGGGCCTGCAGCCACCTGTCCCAGCGCCGGAAAAGAGAGAGAGCTTGGGGGGGGAGTTTGTCTATTCTTAAGTCTGGGTCACAGAGGCGGTCACAACTTTAAGTGGCTTAAAGAATTGTCCATATTCAAACTGGCCAGCTGATAGGTTCTATAAGGTCCCAGAGGAAGCTGTAAGCACCCCTTAGCAAGGATATCCCTTCCAGGACTATGCTTGCTAACCTATGACAGGAGTATAGTGGGCTTCTGATCCTCGATAACTCCAGCTCCAAATCCCTAATGGTTGACCACAGATTTCTTCTGAGGTCCTTTGCCAGAGGCTCCAGGTGAGACCCTGCTCCCCAGCTGCAGTGTAGAGTATATTTTGCACAGCTGGTCCTGTCAGAACAGGGCCAAGAGCTACAACACGAGGTATTTCCTGTTTGATCTGCTCAAAGGCCTGTTGTTGCTCAAGGCCCCACTCAAAGTGGTTCTTCCAGGTCACTTGATAAAGGGGGGTCACAAGCTGACTATAACCTGGAATGTGCATTCTCCAGAACCCCACAAGGCCCAGGAAAGATTGTATTTCCTTCTTATTAGCTGATGGAGACATAGTTGCAATTTTGTTAACCACCTCTGTAGGCACATGACAGTGTCCATCCTGCCATTTTATTCCCAAGAACTGGATCTCCTGTGCAGGTCCCTTTATCTTACTTTGTTTTATGGCAAGACCAGCTTTCAGAAGAATATGGATTATTTTCTTTCCTTTCTCAAAAACTTCTGCTCTACTGCCCCACACAATGATATCATCAATATAGTCTAGGTGTTCTAGAGCTCTACCCTGTTCCAGTGCAGTCTGGATCAGTCCATGGCAGATGGTGGGACTGTGCTTCCACCCCTGGGGCAGTTGGTTCCAGGTGTATTGGACACCCCTCCAGGTGAAAGCAAATTGTGGCCTGCACTCTGCTGCCAGAGGGATTGAGAAAAATGCATTAACAATAGCAATTGTGGCACCATTTGGCTGCTTTTGACTCCAGCTCATATTGGAGTTCCAACATGTCTGGTACAGCAGCACTCAGAGGTGGCGTGACTTCATTCAGGCCCGCATAGTCTACTGTCAGCCTCCATTCCCTGTTAGAAGCATAACAAGACGAGAAGCCCGGGCCCCGGCGGGGGGAGAGAAGCAGTCCAACCAATATGGTTGATAAGAGCAAAACTCCATTTATTAGCAATCCAAAGGCACTTATATAGTATACCAGCTTGTTAACTCCTAAGTGGCTTAAAGCTTATCAAAACACATTTCTACTTCTACATAATTGGACTTACATTGGCAAGCTTCCATAGTCATGTTATGATTAAAAGAATTCAGTGTCCCCCCTCCTTCACTCCCGGTTAGCACAGCTTATCAGGACAGCTGCATCATTTCAAAACTCCCTCTTTGTTCCCAGCCCTGCTTGTTATTTTTCACACAGGGACTTTCCCATGGAGAGTTTTTTCTCACACACAGGCCTTTTGCTTCTAGGCCTATTGCTTGTACAGTTCTTTTATTGATCCCAATAATTCTATTTCCCAACAATTATTCCCCATTTGACTTTTGCACTGTCCATATGGGGCTGTTGAAGGGTGAGCGGGTTCCACTGATAGCTCCTTGGCTCTCCAGTCGACAAATTAGTTCATGGGTAGGAGTTACAGAGTCTCATTTGGTGCAATACTGCAGCCCGTGCACTGTCCTGGTAGCAATTTGTACCTGTTGGTCTTCCACCTGCAGCAATCCTACAATGAATGGACCTTCTGAGAGGCCAGGCAGGATGGATAAGTCTGATCTTCTCTGTATTCACTGTAGCTACACCAAAAGCCCATCAATACCTTTTTGGATCCTTGAAGTACCCTCTTCTGAGGACGTCAATGACAAGGATACAAGGGGTGTTTTGGTGAAGAATGAGGACTTTGAGATAAAGACAGTAATTGGGAGAAATAATGGGCAAAACAAGTATTAAACCGTGTTATCAAGTAGAATGATAATGCAGAATTTGTGATGTAATTGTAGTGAAGGGTCCAGGAGTGGATTTTGTGTAATTTTTCTATTTTTGTTCTGTATTGTGATGATGTTAGTTTTGGATCTAGTGTGAGGAACTTTTTTCTTCTGTTTCGTTTAGTTGGTTTTGTTGTTCTAAGTGAAGATTGTATGTTGAATGTGGATTTTAATGATAATTCTTACATATGTGATTCACAGAGGCAGGGGGTGGAATGTGTTGGTTTTGCATGGCCTGGTTTTGGTAGTGGGGGGACCCCAGAGGTGGCCTCTGTGAGAAGCTGCTAGAAGCTTCCACCATGTTCGGCAGAGCCAATCCCTGATGGCTGTGACAATGGACATGCCGCTGGCCAAGCCTGGGCCAATTAGAGATGTTGGTAACGCCTCTGTGATAACATATTTAAGAAGAAAATCAAAACAAAGTGGAGGCACAGTTTTGATTCTAGCCAGAGAGGAGGAGGAGGTGAGGACATGTGAGGGAAACAACATGAAGACACCAAGGTCAGTGAAGAAGGAGGGGGGGGAGGTGCTCCAGGTGCCAGAGCCAAGTTTCCTCTGCAGGCCGTGGTGATGAGCATGGTGAAGCAGGTTGTCCCCCTGCAGCCCATGGGGATCCACAGGGGATGGAGAAATCCACCCACAGCCCATGGGGGAGGTGCTTACACCGGAGCAGGTGGATGCCTGGAAGAGGCTGAGGTCCAGTGGGTGACCCGGTGGAGTGAGGGGGCCCCTGCTTCCAGGCTGGAACAGTCTGTCCTTGGAGGACTGCACCCCGTGGAATAGTGACCCACCCCGCAGCAGTTTTGGGAGGACTGCTGCTCGTGAGATTGGAGTCACGCTGGAGAAGTTTGAAGAGAACTGTGTCCCGTGGGAGGGACTCCACGGTGCAGCAGGGGAAGGACTCTTCTCCCTGAGCAGCAGAAGAAAACCTCGGGTGACGAACTGACCAAACCCCCACCCTCCTGTCTCCCTGCATTGTCAGTGGGAAGGAGGGAGGTGTTGGGGGAAGAAAAGGTGTTTTTAAGGGCTTATTTTACTTCTCATTATCCTCCTCTGATTTTGTTAGTAATAAACTCACTTTGTACCTCTAAGTTGAGCCTGTTTTTGCCCTAGGAGTGTTTTCTCCTGGTCCTTATTTCAACTCATGAACCCTTAGATAAATTTTTTCTGTCCTCTGCCCAGCTGTGGCAGGGGAGAGTGAGTGAGAGACTCTTGTGGGTGCCTGGTGTTTGGCGAGTGTCAAACCATGACACAGTTAAATCATTTCAATTTTCATTTTTAAAACTTTTTAGTTTTTTGCTTCTATAGGACTAATCAAAGAGATTTCAATTTTCAGTGTCAATTACGAATTTCAAGGGTTGTCTTTCTGCTCCTAAAGCTAGATGAGTAATAGGAATTATCAGAAAGCTATTGAAATACAGGAATGTGTCGGCAAGGCCCGAAGTTCACAGCACGTAGGTTTTCTCTCCCTGTTGTGTTTCAAAAGAGTTGGTGAATCAGGGGCGGTGGGGAAGCAGAGGTTAAATGATTTGCTAAGAAGTTGTTTGTGAAAAGCAATGCATACAGCTTGCTCAACACTTATTGTGCCTACCAAAGCAGAATGAGAAGATAGAAGACTGTCATAGGTTAGCAAGCATAGTCCCGGAAGGGATATCCTTGCTAAGGGGTGCTTACAGCTTCCTCTGGGACCTGATAGAACCTATCAGCTGGCCAGTTTGAATATGGACAATTCTTTAAGCCACTTAAAGTTGTGACCGCCTCTGTGATACACACTTAAGAATAGACAAACTCCCCCCCAAGCTCTCTCTCTTTTCCAGCGCTGGGACAGGTGGCTGCAGGCCCCGTGCAGGGGCCAGCAGGCCTGGCCAGGCCCTGCTTGGGCCAGGCTGGGCTGGGCCACAGCCAGCCTGGAGCCATGGGCCTGTTCCAGCCATGGAACCCTGTTGGGGTCCCTCCCCTGCCATGTAGCCCTGAGGGGAGGCACGGGGTTTCCCTGCCCCTGCTCAGCCTCGTTCCCCATTGGTTGGTTTGTGTTCCCCTGCGCGGGCAAAGCAGCTCGGGCCCCGACTGTAGCAGTCCCTCAGCAGAGCCCGGCCATGCGGCTGGGGAAATAAACATCTCTGAAACATCTAGCAAGAATCCGTCCGTATATATTTATTGCTTTTTCACGGGACTCCTGGTTTGATATATGCGTGTTGCAGTATCCCCGCTGTAACATATGGTGGAAGATTGCGAGCAGAACGATCCCCGTGACTGATTTGTGTGAGTAAACCCTGGAAACTTTGGATTCCTCTTCTTGGTTTTGTTTTGCTATTGCATATCTGGACTATGGAAGAATCGTGGGAAATGGGGCTCTCTGAGCCACAGAAAAAAATGTATCTAGAAGTAAAAGGGATCCTTGAACAACAAAACAAAAAAGTATTGGAACCGGGAGATCTTGAACACTTTTTTATCTGGCTTTTCAAAGAGTTCCCCTATATTTCTCGAGACTTACTTTTTGATATCAAACCTCCTGGATATTCTCAGGAGTGTTTCTGGAACGAGATCTGTGATAAGCTAAGGGATGGACTAGCGATAGAAGCTCTCCGTGGATCCTTTATAATCAGTGACGCTCTTCAGGAGCATCTGTATGATCCCATTACCCCTAAAGCAGAAGATCATACTTCTCCCGTGGCCGAGACCGCGTGGCGGCCACCCCAGGAGTGTATGACTGCAGCCGTGCCAGCGGAGGTGCCTGCGCTGGATGTGCCCGGCCCCCTCGGGAGCGCGCGCCTTACTGCGGACCCCATCCCTGTCTCGGGGTCCCCAGCCACCCGGCCGCGAGTGAGGGAGCGACACCGCAGGCGCCATGGGTGCCGTGGGCCACGAGCAGCCAGGAACCGGAGGTCAGCGTGGAAGCCCGCTCTGTGCATACGGCTCGGAGAGCCCTATGCAGGGAGAAGCGGCGGTTTCCACAGCGACACGAGAAGCCGCGCAGTGCAGCGCCGAGCCGGAACGGGGCCGCTCTCGAAGCAGCGTGGAGTTTGCGGAGCGGAGCCGTGCAGAGCCCAGACAGGCGCTGGAGCGGGGCCGTGCAGAGAGCGCAGAGCGGCCGCGGCGCGGGGGCCTGACCGAGACGTCGGAGTCGGCGAGGCGGCGGCCACGCGGGACCAGCAGCCACGACAGACACGCAAGCACGTGATAGGAGACGTTCTAGCAACGAAAGTCACAGGAACTGTGAAATGGTACAATGTGAAAAACAACTATGGATTTATAACACGAGATGATACAGGGGAAGATTTATTCATCCATAGAACTGCCATTAAAAGGAATAACCCTAAAAATTACCTGCAAAGTGTAGGAGATGGGGAAGTTGTTCAATTTGATATAGTGCAAGGAAAGAAGGGTTTACAAGCAGCGAATGTTACTGGGCCTGGAGGTATTCCCGTCAAAGGCAGCCGTTATGCACAAAATTATAAACAATATCCATTCCAGCAATTTCCCTACCCACAGCCTAATTTCCCCTTTTACCCTATACCCAATATGAACCCTTTCCTAAGTTTACCCTATCCCCAGTTTATTCCCAATCCGTTTTTTCATCCATGGTTTCCCTCACAAACCCCTGCCTTTGCCAATTGTTTCCCCAAAAATCCCTTTCCGATGCCGATGGGGGGATGAAAAGGGGGAGGAAAGAAATTAAACCCTCTCCTGCCTCAGTTTCCCCACAGGCATGTCCAGAGAGTTCTGTCTCCCTTCTGTCAGCCCTGAGATGTTCCACAGAATTTGTTTGGACATTTAAAGACTCAGGAGGGTGGCTTGTTTTGTTTTGAAACTGTTCTTGTTATGTTTATCCAATTGTCTTCATTCTCCTTTTATTAAAATAAAACGGGTGAGATGTTGGGGTCCCTCCCCTGCCATGTAGCCCTGAGGGGAGGCACGGGGTTTCCCTGCCCCTGCTCAGCCTCGTTCCCCATTGGTTGGTTTGTGTTCCCCTGCGCGGGCAAAGCAGCTCGGGCCCCGACTGTAGCAGTCCCTCAGCAGAGCCCGGCCATGCGGCTGGGGAAATAAACATCTCTGAAACATCTAGCAAGAATCCGTCCGTATATATTTATTTCTTTTTCACGGGACTCCTGGTTTGATATATGCGTGTTGCAGTATCCCCGCTGCAACAGAACCCCCCCCCCCACTGCCTTGCCGTGGGCGGCCAGAGAGGCTCGGAACCCCCCCTCTCCACTGCAGCCGAGATTTCAGCAAAGCGGCACCTCTGTCTGGCAGAGGTCAGGTGACCAACTGCGATAAGCCACATTCCAGCTGCAAGGCCGAGGTGAGATTAACCCTTTTATTGCTGTGAAGAGCTGAAAACCTGAGGGAAGAGAGAGAGGAGATGCTTAAAGCTGAAAGTCTGTTGTGAAGCTATGATATATCAGAGTATCCTGTTGTAATTTCATGAAGATATGGGGGGTGGAGTGTTCAAGTCATAAGCAATAGGCAGATGCTGACGCAGCTGTAATTTCATGAGGAGTTTGGACAGAGAGAGATGAACCAGATGAACCAGATGAGGACTTTTGCTCCAAAGAGGAAAGGAGAAAAACCTCAATTCCTAGAGATGCTTCCAGAGATAGTCTTAAAGATGAAGATGACCCTTTGCTCCCAGGGAAGGAGAAGGGCCTCTGTTTTTTATGTTTCTGAACAGCTCAACCTTAAAATTGTACCCCAGAAAACTTTCAAGAGTGGACCCTCGAAAGCAGTTGCGGGAAAAGCTGCAAGTCGGGGGAAGGGACTCACATCGTAAGGAGAGAGACTCCTCTTCCTGAATGGACTGAACAATATTTCGAAGTGGGTGGCTGTCTCGGTGTGATACTGTTTTCATAGCATGAGCAAAAAGAGACTTCTCTTTCTAAATGGACTGAACAAGGTTATTATGGAAGTGGTGAACTGACTGAACATCTTAAGGGTTGTCTTTACATTGTCAGTGGGAGAAGGGAGGAAGGTGGGGGGAGGAGGAGAGTTCTAAAGGTGGTATAATTTTTTTTCTTTTCTTCTTTTAGGTCTGTTAATAAACTTCTTTATATTCATTCAAGTTGGTGCCTGCTTTGCATTTCTCCTAATTCTTATCTCACAGAAGATAAACAGTAATGAGTATTTTAGACCAAACCACTACAAAGACTATTGATAAAGAAAAGGAATCTTGACCAAAGATCCTGTTTTCAACCTCAAACTAACTTAAACCAGCCTTGAAGTTTGGACTTGGGCCAGGGACATAAAGAGCATGCACAGGGAAGCAAGGTGAAAAGTTCAGGATGAGGAAGACCCTTTACTTCATCTGAGGAAGACCCTTATTCCATCTCAGCGACCCCTGCCCACGACCACCAGACAACACTGCACAAGCGCAACGCGGATGTAAATTACTTTTGGGCTCATTGTAATACGAGGCGAGGCTAGGTGGGGCTAGGTAATGAATATGTATAGGCGTATTGGGAAACTTAATGAATATGGAGCTTGTAACACGATATATACCAAGCTGAATGCAGCTGTCTGTATGCATGACTTTGGAGGAATTATCCCCCATGTGTCCCAGCGCTGGAATAAACATACCTACTTTACTACTTATTCCAGTAGTGGAGTCTTTTCTGCATATCATTTTGGCGAGCCAGCAGGAGGAACTCTGTCCGGCTGCAGGATCGGCTGAGGAGCTGACAGCCTAAGCTTGCCCCAGGGCTTTCCTGGAGGAACTTCGCCCCTCAGCTCGCTCACTGCGGGGGCCGACAGCAACCTGCTCGGACTGCGGATAAAACGGTATGTTCTGGATTTAGGGGGCCTGTAAGTCGTATGCGTGGCCAGGGCTGCTGGTAAGCCATGCAGAGACGTCTGGCGCACAGCATAGTCCCTGTGTGGGTAAAGTTGGAGCTTGCAAGCGGCTGACTACAGGAGCCAGCAGGGGAAGCCAGCTACGGGAGCCAGCAAGGGGGAGTCACCAACTGATAGAGTGGCTGCTAGCGATCCTGAGAGCGGACCGGGTGATTCCAGGTGCGTTTCCGCCAGAACTTGGTGTTGATTGTATTGGGGAAAATATAAGCGGGACCCTGAAGTTATTACAAGTGAGTGTTATGAATATTTTGGCTACTAGTAGCTGGTTTGAGTGTTGTTGTGTTGCTTATATGTCTGTGTGGGTATTGGTTGTTGTTGGACTGCTTTTATGTGTATGTGGCTGTGGATTAGCTCGCCTATTTGTTTGTAGATTGGAGATGTGTATGTTGCCATGTGTTGTTTGAGTATATTGTATTGAAGCATTTGTTTGGAGCCATGCTAGATTATTGATTTTTGGTGCTAATAGAATTAGAATCGTGGTTAGGCAAGAGGTTAGAACTCCTCCCCCTCAGTGGTTTGGTCTTGATTCTTGGGAATTTGTAAATCCAATAGAACATTGGATAGAGAGAAGAGGCAAACGAGTTCCTTTAGAGGGAATATACAGAACCTCCACAGGAAGATTAGTAGCTTTAGATTGGGAACAACCAGCGGCAGAGGATTTAGGTTTTGAAAGAATACATGGAATAGCTTGTTTTTGTGGATGCATTAGAACTTTTCATTCAGCGAGAGGGTGGCATGTTGCGTGGGTACTAATACAGTGTAAAATTTGTAAGAAGAGGTAGTACTGTTCTTCTGCCATGCGGCAGAGCCTATGCTCTCAGTGTTATCAGAGGCACTCTAGAGAAGCTTATTTTGAGCCTGAGATTTTAAAGGTTGTGTGCAGGAAGTCGCATTTGGTACCTGAGGTTTGGGAGGTTAGGGAAGAAAACTGGGAAAGAACTGTGGGAGAGTGTGAAGAAAGGTTCGGGTGGAAACGAGATAAAACTAGAAGGAGATAGAAACAACAGTGGCTAATCAGGGAGGGAGGTTGTTACCCTCCTCTATCCCTCAACAGTTATATGGTAGGAGTATAGCCCCCGACACTTTCTGTTCATTTGTCCTACCTGCACGAGTGATAGAAGGGATTCCTTGCTTTGTGTGTGGGTATAAGAAGACTCCAGCCCCACACCAGCTGTGGGTTTTAGCTTAGTACAGATTTTGCGGAAGTCAGAGATATTATGATTCTATTTATTTAGCAGACAGAGATCCGTGCCCGGAGTGCTGGGAAAGCAAGGAACATTTTGTTTTAAAACCTTTTGTGGCAAAGAGCATCATGTTCCTGAAAATAGTAGTGTGATAGAAAAGGATTGGGAGAAAGTAATAAAGGCTTTCGAAGAAGAATTTAAGTGGCAGCGAAGCAGGCCTGGTAGAAAGCATAGGAGAATTTATAAAGAGTGGCTTATACACTATATGGGTGACCCGGAGTGGGTGGCACAGTATTTGAGTAAACTCGAACTCTGAATAGGATGGGAACCAGACAGAGTAAAGAAATCTCTAGAGTGAGCCCACCTGGCTGTGTTTTGGCACATTGGAAAGAGATAGTAGGACCTGGAGGCACAGAAAATAAAAGAACTCTTGTAAAATATTGCACCCAATGCTGACCACTGTATAAATTAGAAGAGGGAACAAAGTGCCCACCTAATAGAACTTTAGATTATAATACCTTGCTGCAGTTAATGCTGTTTTTGAGACGAGAAGGCAAGTGGCAAGAAGTTTCCTACGCGGACGCATTTTTCTCTCTCTGAAATCATCCTGAATGGCAGAGAGATTGTGGAATTAAACCCCCCAGTGATCCTATGGTGTTAGCTCTGGAAAAAGAAAATAAAAAAAGCCGAGGAAGAATTAAGCGGTGTTGTTTGTCCTGCAGTGTAGGCCAGAGATGCATAAGGTCAGACAAAATCTATCAGGCAGCAGCTCAGGGACAAGAGGATGATGAACTAACTGATTTGCTTAAGCCTCCCCTTGTCGCTGTTATCCCCAGAGAGACAGCAAAAATCACGACATAAGTCCAGGTTAGATGCGTACGGCTGAAGCGGCCTCGTTTAATCACCCATACCTTTTATAGCATGGTTCGCAAAAGCAAAATTACATGATTGGCCTATTGACCCACCACCTCTCAAGGTGATAGGTTGAGCAGTAAGACACCCATTTCCAAATATTATTCTTAAAGAAGGAAAATAATTTTCACAGTTCTCATAACAACATGCAGGTGTAAAAATGGTTTACATTCTCTCAAACTGTTGTCCATCCAGTTCGCATGAGAACGAAATCTTTCACAGAGAAGCTGTGAGAAGCTGGATTTCTCTAACTGCCCTCTCATGAGTGTTGGGGTTTTAGTTTTGTCCTAGTTTTTTTTCTGTTAGAGGAATTTTCTCCCATATGCATGTTGCTAGGGGACAAATGACTCTACTTAAGAAAGACAAAAGCAGCCCGTTTTGGGGGTGGGGTGGGCCTGGCTACTCTTTGTTTCACCTGGGCGTGTTGGGAGTTCGCTCTCAGCGTCTGGAGAGAGAGGCTGCAGAGAGAGGAGCTGCTGGTTCCCGTTTTCGGCGTCTTTCTCTCTGCTGGAAACAAAGCCGGGATCCCAAGGCTGCTTTCCCTGCCTTGCTGGAAGCTGGGGCTGTGGCCGCCCTGCACCGCTGCTGCTTCGAGCCTTCGCTGCATTGTAGCCGTGCTTACCCTGCCTGCCTGGAGCCCCGGGGGGTTCCCCTTTTGGATACATCTCGTCTGCCACCCAGGATTTGTGTTTGTGCCTGCCGCTCCGGTCTGCCATTCCAGCCTGCTGTTCCGGGAGTCCAGGATCGGCCGCCCAGCGCTTTGTGAAGCCTTTGTTCCACCCTTCCCCGGGATCCCAGGCTGCCAGTGCCGCGTGTTCCCCGAGCTCGCTCCGGAGCGCCCCCTGCAGCCGCGGGGGAACAATCGCACCTGCCCTGCTCACCGGGAGCCGCCAGCGATCCCTGCCGGCTGCGAGCGGAACTGCACCTGAGGGGAAATAGCCTGACAGCCGAGAAGGCCGGGACTGGGTTTGTGTTTTGCTGTTACTGTCATAGTTGTTGTTGTTTTGTTTGACTGGTTATATATCTATATCTATCTATATATATATATAGTAAAGAACTGTTATTCCTATTTCCCACATCTTTGCCTAAAGACCCTTGATTTCAAAATTATAATAACTCAGGGGGAAAGGGGTTATATCTGCCACTTCAAGGGAGGCTTCTGCCTTCCTTAGCAGACACCTGTCTTTCAAACCGAGACAGATTTTGGCGCCCAACCGTGGGGCCTGAGGGCATTAAGAAAGAGAGGTGAAAAAGGAATAACAGTTCCTGGATAACTTAATTTGGTGTGTTGGATATAGGAACCTTGGTAGGCAGCACTATGTGGTCTACTTTGCCCTGGTTCGGGTGGCATGTGGCCGTGGCTATATTCTTCCCCTTTGCAGCTCCCTACTTGAATATGGGTCCTCTCACTAAGGCTACCATTGCCATTATCCAGCTTGTGCTATGGGTCGAGAAGGTGAGGAATTCATGGGTTTTTAACTTCCTCCGGAATGTGGGCACGTGGATAAACGGCTATCACACACTGAGCGCATGTTTTTGGGGTTATGTTAACAATAGTACCTTCTGTGAGGAAATGACACCAGGGGAAGTTTTCCCCCAACCCCTCAACCAGTTCTTTGGACCCACCCCATCAATTTTTGAAGGGTTTAGATTCCCTCTGAATACTAACCACCTGCTGCTGGTAGGCCTACTCTATTTAGCATTCAAGGATAAGTTGAGATTGGCTTGGATAACTACCCAGACACCAGCCCCAGAGACTAGAGATCCTACCCCAGAGCCTGATCCTGCCCCAGAACCTGACATGGCCCCAGAGAGTAGAGTTCCTACCCCAGAGCCTGATCCTGCCCCGGAACCTGACACGGCCCCAGACACTAGAGATCCTACCCCAGAGCCTGATTCAGCCCCAGAGCCTGACACAGCCCCAGACACTAGAGACCCTCCCCCACAGCCAGATACCGCCCAACAGCCCACCTCAGAAATGGACTACCCGAACTGGGTGGGGGTACTGGCGAAAGGGATGCAGGAGATGGGCCAGGTGCACCAGGGGATATGCCAATTGCTAGGGGAATACACCTCCTCAGCTAGTGAAAAAACCTCTCCCTGCCCCAAAGAGGGTGAGTCCGACGGTGCAGCAGTGGAACCCACGAATGTTACAACCGTCCAGGTTTCAGCTGAAGCCCAAGAACAAGCACAGCCAGCAGCAGTCGCCCCTGTGCAAAGGAGGAAGTGTAAGACCAAATCAGTACGACCAGTTAATGATGATGGGGAACCAGGGCCCTCACAACCAGCAGGGGAGCCAGAGCCAGAAATCATCATTGAGTCCCTGTCGTACGACAGTCTCCGTGGTATGCGAGACGACATTGTGTGAAGGGGGCGTGAGCCTTATACCACCTGGCTGCTTCGGGGTTGGGACCTCATGGGCACAAGTGTGCAACTGGATAGTGGTGAGGCAAGGTATCTGGGATCATTGACCCAGGACCCAGGTGTGGACCAGATCTTTGTGAGGGAGCCAGGGCCCCTTTCTCTCTGGGACTGGCTCTTAATGAGTGTGAGAGAAAGGTTCATTCACAAAGAAAGAATGCAGGAGTACCATCATAGAATGCAGTGGAAGACACTTGAGGAAGGGATCCAGCAGCTAAGAGAGGTGGCAGTATTAGAGGTACTTTTTGGGAGGGATGGACAGCACGGTAATGACCCCGATAAGGTCAGGTGCACAGGACAGATGATGTGGAACCTGGCAAGACTAGGGCCATCGCAATACACCACCTTCATTGCAACGATTGATACTGACAATAATCGAGAAACAGTGGGCTCTGTTGCCAACAAGCTCAGGAATTATGACAGTATGGTCAATGGCCCGCTGAAAGCTCATGTCTCTGCTGTGGTCCAGGACCTCAAAGAGGAGATGAAGGAGACGAGGAAGGAAATGAGTGAGGAGATGGAGGAGATGAGGAAGGTCAGTGTGGCACCAGTGCGAGTCACAGGCCCCCAAGTCAGAGCCCGTCGTCCCCCTGCTAGAGAGAGAGGGTACACCCCACGAGCTGAGCTGTGGTTTTTCCTGTGTGAGCATGTGGAAGACATGAGAAGAAGGGATGGGAAACCCACCTCTGTCCTGGCAGCGCGGGTGCGTGAACTCAAGGAGGGAGGCACTAACCGAGGGGGTTCCGCTAAGGTGAAAGTAGCCTCAGCCTCCCGTGACCGAGCTGCCAAGTATTACAAAAGGGAGGATGATATGTCAGATCCCCTCGAAGGTACCTCTAGTATGTATGCCCGGGGAAAGAATGATAACCAGGGCTAGAGGGGCCCTGCCTCTAGCCAGGAAGAGGCACGGGAGAAACGCGTCTTCTGGACGGTGTGGATTCGATGGCCTGGCACATCAGAGCCACAAAAATATGATGCATTGGTTGATACTGGGGCACAGTGTACTTTAATGCCATCGGGACATGTGGGGGCAGAACCTGTATCCATCGCGGGGGTGACCGGGGGATCACAGCAGTTGACCCTTTTGGAAGCTGAGGTGAGCCTGACTGGGAAGGAGTGGCAAAAGCATCCGATTGTGACCGGCCCAGAGGCTCCGTGTATTCTGGGCATAGACTTCCTCTGGAATGGCTATTACAAAGACCCAAAGGGACTCAGGTAGGCATTTGGGATTGCTGCTGTGGAGGCAGAGGGCATTAGGCAATTAAACACCCTGTCTGGACTATCAGAGAATCCTTCGGCAGTTGGGCTCCTGAAAGTGGAAGAGTAACGAGTGTCAATTGCCACCTCGACAGTGCACCACCGGCAGTATCGGACGAATCGAGATGCTGTGATTCCCATCCACAAGATGATCCGCGAGCTGGAGAGGCAAGGGGTGGTCAGCAAGACCCACTCACCCGTCAACAGCCCCATTTGGCCTGTGCGCAAGTCTGACAGGGAATGGAGATTGACTGTGGACTATCGTGGCTTGAATGAAGTGACTCCACCACTGAGCGCTGCAGTGCCGGACATGTTGGAGCTCCAGTATGAGCTGGAGTCCAAAGCAGCGAAGTGGTACGCCACTATTGACATTGCCAATGCATTTTTCTCCATTCCTCTGGAGGCAGAGTGCAGGCCTCAGTTTGCTTTCACCTGGAGGGGTGTGCAGTACACCTGGAACCGACTGCCCCAGGGGTGGAAGCACAGTCCCACCATCTGCCATGGACTGATCCAGGCTGCACTGGAAAAGGGTGAGGCCCCAGAACATCTGCAGTACATTGATGACATCATTGTGTGGGGGAACACTGCAGCAGAAGTGTTTGAGAAAGGAGAGAAAGTTATCCGGATTCTCCTGGAAGCTGGTTTCGCCATCAAGAAGAGCAAAGTCAAGGGACCTGCCCAAGAGATCCAGTTCCTGGGAGTGAAGTGGCAAGATGGACGACGTCAGATCCCCACTGAGGTCATCAACAAGATCACTGCGATGTCTCCACTGACCAGTAAGAAGGAAACACAAGCTTTCCTAGGCGCCATAGGTTTCTGGAGGATGCACATTCCTGAGTACAGCCAGATTGCGAGCCCTCTCTACCTGGTTACCCGCAAGAAGAACGATTTCCACTGGGGCCCTGAACAACAGCAAGCCTTTGCCCAGATCAAGCAGGAAATCGCTCACGCCGTAGCCCTTGGCCCAGTCAGGACAGGACCAGAGGTGAAGAACGTGCTCTACTCTGCAGCCGGGAACAATGGCCTGTCCTGGAGCCTCTGGCAGAAGGTGCCTGGTGAGACTCGAGGCCGACCACGGGGATTCTGGAGCCGAAGCTACAGAGGGTCTGAAGCCAACTACACTCCCACAGAGAAAGAAATCTTGGCAGCTTATGAAGGAGTCCAAGCTGCCTCAGAAGTAATCGGCACAGAGGCACAACTCCTCCTGGCACCCCGACTACCGGTGCTGGGGTGGATGTTCAAAGGAAAGGTTCCCTCCACGCATCATGCCACCGATGCTACTTGGAGCAAATGGATCGCCCTCATCACGCAGCGCGCCCGAATTGGAAACCCAAGTCGCCCTGGGATCTTGGAAATAATTACGAACTGGCCAGAAGCTGAGACTTTTGGGTTATCTTCTGAAGAAGAAGAGGAGCAGGTGACGCGTGCCGAAGAAGCCCCACCATATAACGAGCTACCAGAGAGTGAAAGACAATATGCCCTCTTCACTGATGGTTCCTGCCGAATTGTAGGTGCTAGCCGGAAATGGAAAGCTGCTGTATGGAGCCCCACACGACAAGTTGCACAGGCTACAGAGGAAGAAGGTGGATCGAGCCAATTTGCTGAGCTCAAAGCCGTTCAATTAGCTCTGGACATAGCTGAAAGAGAGAAGTGGCCAAAGCTCTACCTCTACACTGATTCATGGATGGTAGCCAATGCTCTGTGGGGTTGGCTGGAAAGGTGGAATAAGGCAAAATGGCAGCGCAGAGGAAAACCAATCTGGGCTGCTGAGGAGTGGAAAGACATTGCCACTCGAGTAGAGAAGCTATCTGTGAAGGCCCGTCATGTAGATGCTCACATCCCCAAGAGCCGGGCTAATGAAGAACATTGTAATAACAAGCAGGTAGATCAGGCTGAGAAAATAGAGATGTCCCAGATAGACTTGGATTGGCAACATAAAGGGGAGTTGTTCCTAGCTCGATGGGCCCATGATGCCTCAGGCCATCAGGGCAGAGATGCCACCTATAAGTGGGCACGAGACTGAGGCGTGGATCTAACCATGGACAGTATCTCCCAGGTGATCCATGACTGTGAGACATGCGCTGCGATCAAGCAGGCCAAGCGGGTGAAGCCCCTGTGGTATGGTGGGCGGTGGTCCAAATACAAGTATGGGGAGGCCTGGCAGATTGATTACATCACACTGCCTCAAACCCGCCAAGGCAAGCGCCATGTGCTCACAATGGTAGAAGCCACCACAGGATGGCTGGAGACCTACCCTGTGCCTCACGCTACAGCCCGGAACACCATCCTGGGCCTCGAAAAGCAAGTCCTTTGGAGGCATGGTACCCCTGAGAGACTTGAATCTGACAATGGGACTCACTTCAAGAACAGCCTTATAAACACCTGGGCTAGAGAACATGGCATTGAGTGGGTGTACCACATCCCTTACCATGCACCAGCAGCTGGGAAGGTTGAGTGGTGTAATGGACTGCTTAAAACCACCTTGAAGGCACTGGGTGGGGGGACTTTCAAAAACTGGGAGGTGCATTTAGCAAGAGCCACCTGGTTAGTTAACACCCGAGGCTCCACCAGCCGAGCAGGCCCTGCCCAATCCGAACCCCTACAAACAACAGACGGGGATAAGGTTCCAGTGGTGCACGTGAGAGGTATGCTTGGAAAAACTGTTTGGGTAAAGTCTGCCTTGAGCAAAGACAAACCCATCCGTGGGGTTGTTTTTGCTCAGGGACCAGGTTGTACCTGGTGGGTGATGCAAAGGGATGGAGAGACCCGATGCATACCGCAAGGAGACCTTGTTTTAGGGTGAACTACCCATGGCTCTGTACTTGTATCAGTATCAGCATGTACATATGTATATAACTTGGGTGATGCATGTATTTATATGGTTAAAAAAGGTTAAGTTTCATGTAACATGTTAGTATGGGAAAAAATTCGGGGTGGATAATGTTGGGGTTTTAGTTTTGTCCTAGTTTTTTTTCTGTTAGAGGAATTTTCTCCCATATGCATGTTGCTAGGGGACAAATGACTCTACTTAAGAAAGACAAAAGCAGCCCGTTTTGGGGGTGGGGTGGGCCTGGCTACTCTTTGTTTCACCTGGGCGTGTTGGGAGTTCGCTCTCAGCGTCTGGAGAGAGAGGCTGCAGAGAGAGGAGCTGCTGGTTCCCGTTTTCGGCGTCTTTCTCTCTGCTGGAAACAACGCCGGGATCCCAAAGCTGCTTTCCTTGCCTTGCTGGAAGCTGGGCTGGGGCCGCCCTGCACCGCTGCTGCTTCGAGCCTTCGCTGCATTGTAGCCGTGCTCGCCCTGCCTGCCTGGAGCCCCGGGGGGTTCCCCTTTTGGATACATCTCGTCTGCCACCCGGGATTTGTGTTTGTGCCTGCCGCTCTGGTCTGCCATTCCAGCCTGCTGTTCCGGGAGTCCAGGATCGGCCGCCCAGCGCTTTGTGAAGCCTTTGTTCCACCCTTCCCCGGGATCCCAGGCTGCCAGTGCCGCGTGTTCCCCGAGCTTGCTCCGGAGCGCCCCCTGCAGCCGCGGGGGAACAATCGCACCTGCCCTGCTCACCGGGAGCTGCCAGCGATCCCTGCCGGCTGCGAGCGGAACTGCACCCGAGGGCAAATAGCCTGACAGCCGAGAAGGCTGGGACTGGGTTTGTGTTTGCTGTTACTGTCATAGTTGTTGTTGTTTTGTTTGACTGGTTATATATCTATATCTATCTATATATATATATAGTAAAGAACTGTTATTCCTATTTCCCACATCTTTGCCTAAAGACCCTTGATTTCAGAATTATAATAACTCAGGGGGAAAGGGGTTATATCTGCCACTTCAAGGGAGGCTTCTGCCTTCCTTAGCAGACACCTGTCTTTCAAACCGAGACAATGAGAAAGAAAAGTTTCACAGGAAAATTCCTCTGCCAGCCCTTCCAAGCATCCACACCCCTTAGGAGACGAGAAGAGGATGCGGACTCAGAAGGAGCACCAATGCCAACCCCCTCTCCCCTGGGCAGTCCTGTCTCGTCCTGAACTAGGAAGCAGGTATTGATGGCACCCCTACGGGAGGCAGTGGTACCTGATGGGAATACAGTATTGGTAAGAGTACCTTTCTCTACTGCTGACCTGGACATGTGGTATAAAGTTGCCAAAAATTACCGAAGTGATCCAGAGGGTACAGCTGAATGCTTGCGACTCATAATAAAACAGCATAATCCAGATTGGGCTGATATACAATTACTATTGGGTGGACTAACAGACACGGAGAAACAGTTAGTTTTGAAAACAGCAAAAGATTTGGCACAGGATTATTACAAAACACAACAATTAGATGTAAAAGATTACTTCCCACTTCAGGAACCACACTGGAGTCCAAATAGAACAGCCAAATTAGAGAAATTAAAAGGTTATCAAGAATGGATAGAAAAAGGGGTGGAAAGGGCTATTCCCAAGACCCTAAACTGGTCAGCTTTGTATGCAGTGAAACAGGGTCCTTCCGAGTCACCATCCGAATTCTTGGATCGTCTGAGGGATGCAATGCGTCGCAATACATTGCTGGATACTGAGACCTAGGTAGGGGTACAACAGCTGGTATCTTTGTTTCTAGGACAATCCACAGGAGATATCAGGAGTAAATTGCAAAAACTTCAGGGGCCAGAGGGGAGGAACCTGGAAACTCTATTAGATGCAGCTTGGAGGGTATTCAGTAATCGAGAAGAAAGTTACAAGCAAGGGATGAAGAAATTAGTAGCAGTAGTAAGGGAAGGAAATAGGGAAAAACCTAGACAGGGACCCCCCAGACAAGGACCTCCCAGACAGGGCCTACCCCGGCAAGGTAAATACCAATGCGTGATTTCCAGAAAGTTCAGTCATTTGAAAAATGAGTGCCCAGAAAGAAGACAAGAAGACTGCCAGAACAGAGGAGACTGAGAAAGAGGGAGGGTGGTTGCACATGTAAAAGAAGTTTGAAGAGGATCGGGGGATTCTACCCTAGCAGATCCACTGTTTATGAGGAAGCTAGGGGAAAAGGAAAAAGAAATAGAATTTTTGGTTGATACAGGGGCAGCATATTCGGTTTTAAATAAATCTTTAATGCCTATGGGGGATGACTTCATTGTGGTACAAGGAGCAACTGGTCAATCTGAAAAAGCTTATTTTTGCAAGCCATTGAAATATAAAATTGGAAAAAAATGGGGTATTCACAAGTTTTTATATTTACCCAATTCCCCAAAAGCACTTTTAAGGAGACATCCATTGGAACAATTACAAGCAACCATTACATTTAGGAATGGGGAAATTTTTCTAGAGGTAAATGACCAACAGTATGTGGAAATACTGAGCCTAATACTAACAACTAAAGGCTCTGTAGAGGAAATTAGAGAAGAGATAATGAGTCAAGTGTTCCCCGATGAGTGGGCCACAGATGTACCTGGGAGAGCCAAAAATGCAACCCCAATACAGATCAAACTCAAAGAAGGGAGACAACCAGTTAGAATTAAACAATACCCCCTCAAAAAGGGAAGACAGAGAAGGAATTAGTCCAATAATTGAAAAATTCTTACAGTTAGGACTTTTAAAAGAGTGCCAGTCTGATTTTAACACTCCTATCCTGCCTGTCAGTAAACCTGATGGATCGTACCGGGTGGTACAGGATTTACAGGTTGTTAACAAGATAACTGAAGATCTCTATCCTGTGGTAGCGAATCCTTACACTCTATTAACATGCTTAACACCAGAGCTAACTTGGTTTACCATTTTAGATCTAAAGGATGCCTTCTTTTGCCTCCCTCTCCATGAAGTCAGCCAGAAAATTTTTGCATTCGAATGGGAAAGCCCGAAGAGTGGGCACAAAACCCAGCTCACATGGACGGTGTTGCCTCAAGGATTTAAGAACAGACCCACCCTGTTTGGAGAACAACTTGCAAAAGATGTAGAGTCCTGGGAAGCCCCACCAGGAGAGGGGAAGCTATTGCAGTACATGGATGACCTTTTAATAGCTACCCCGACAGAGGAAGCTTGCGTAGCTTGGATGGTAAGCCTCAAACTTTCTGGGGCTCCAAGGGTACAGGGTATCTAAGAAAAAGGCTCAGGTAGTGAAACAGAAAGTGATCTACCTGGGCTATGAAGTCAGTGCCAGGCAATGAACTTTGGGGCAAGATCGCAAAGAAGCAATATGACAAACCCCGAAACCCCAGACAGTGAAAGAGTTACGGACTTTTCTGGGGATGACAGGGTGGTGCAGACTGTGGATTTACAATTACGGGCTGCTCTTGAAACCACTATACGAGCTCATTACAAAGGAAAGCAGAGATCTCCAGTGGACAAAGGAGGCCACGCGGGCCTTCAGCCAGCTAAAGAATGCCCTCATGTCAGTTCCAGCTCTAGGATTCCCAGACGTGAGTAAGCCATTCTTTCTATTTTCCCATGAGAAACAAGGGATTGCCTTGGGAATACTAGCACAGGACCTGGGCCCATACCGACGGGCAGTTGTTTATTTCTCTAAGCAGCCTCATGCAGCAGCCAAAGGATGGTCTGGGTGACTCAGAGCCATTGCAGCAGTCGTGCTAAATATCCAAAAAGCACGCAAATTCACCTTGGGTCAGAAAATGACTGTGCTGGTGTCCCACGGTGTGTCTGCAGTGCTAGAAGTGAAAGGCGGACACTGGCTCTCCCCACAAAGGTTCCTGAAATATCAAGCCATCATGGTGGAACAAGATGATGTAGAAATAGTGGTAACTAACTGTAGATACAAAAAATGCTGCTAGCAAGGGTTTTCTCGCTATTTTCTAAGTCCGTGAGAGACTTTTCTCTCTCACAGAAGAGGTAGCAGAGAATGTAAACAACCAAGCCACCTGCAACCTTGAAAAGTCTTGTTTATGGTATAGTAGAAAAATATCTTGACAATGGATGTTTTAGGATTTTAGCCAATCACCCCAAGGGGTGGCTGATCATTTGTCCAATTAGACTATGAAGAAAAAAGTCTATAAAAGAGTTTGTAAAATAGTTAAATAAATCAATCTTGCTGCACAATTCCTGCCTGCTGGATCTTCTCTCCTCCTCTTCCCTATGGCTGCAAGACACAGTGATATACCCTAGGGCCCAGGCCTGCGGTAATATTTGGTGCTGCCCGATGTGATCTGCACTCTCTGACGGGTCCTGCTGCTGCGAGCAAAGCCGAATTTCTCTAGAGGTATGCTGTTCTCCTTCCCCCCCGGGACCGGGAAGTCCGACAGGACTGAGAAATGGCGAACAGTGGCTCACAAACCGACGCTGTGGTAATGGTCTGGAAAGGTGTGTTTAGTATAATGCACACCTCCATTCCTGAAAACTCAGTTCGGGAATTATTAGACTGGGCTACCTTAAAAGGGATTTCCCTGGACAGAGATGCTGCCCTGGACTTTGCCTTATGGCAGGAACTTGGCTGTGCTGTCCGACACGAGCTCCCGACTAGGAACCCATCAGTGTTAGAATTATACAAAACCTGGCGTTCATTATTTATCCTGCTGACAGACCTTGACTGTGACAGCAGGGCTGGCTCGCCTATTTTGGTGATGAGTGACAGAGGAATGTCCGAGGGAGACCCCGCTGACCGGGCTTCTGGGGAAAATGATGGTGGATTTGGAAAAACCACCCCTGGCTCCACAGGCAGAGCCTGCGCCGCCTCACCCTGCACAGTCGCAGGACTCCACGGCCCCCAGGGACCCCGCGCCGCCAGAGGCAGGGGTGTCGGGGCAGCGGGAGGGCGCACAGCCTGCCTTGCCTTTCAGCCCGGCGGTGGCCACGGCCTATCCAGGGCTGCAAATTAGCAGCTTAGCAAACTGGACCCCCAGAGCGGCTCCTAGCCCAGTTGCGGATGCACCTGGATCTAACTTCTTAGCGGGCGTAGCGCCGGGCGTGAGTGTGCCGAGACTGCCTGGGTGTGGTCCGCTGCCCTCCTTGGCGCTGGACTGTTCTGCGCAGTCGCAGAACCGAGCCATCGACCTTTTAGTACAGCATCTGCCTTTGCTGACAGAGTTACCGAACATATCCCGAAGGGTGGAAGACCTGTTCAGCTTGCTACTGCAGCGGATGCCAGAGCCACCCTGCTGTGTGGGGTGCGCCAAGCCCACGCTGCCAGCGCCGCCCACGCTGCCCGTGGGAGGCGTGGCTCCAAACCAGGAAACGGCGTGGCCGGCGGCGAACCTGGAAGCGGCGGCAGCTGCAAAGCGGCGGCCGGGGAGCGCAGCACCGAGCGGGGCCACGGTGCAAGAGACAAGTGCGGCACCGAGCGCAGCTGTAGCCCCAGAGACGGCAACAGCGGATCCAGTACCAGTTCAGTCGGGGCTGGTCGAGACGGCCTCCCGTATAGAAACTGGTGCAAAAACTGCCGCGCAGCCAGCTGTAGTCTGTCCTGTCTGTTCTGCCTCTAGCGAACTTAGCCAAAGTGCCCCTCCACGTAAATTTCTGTTCACTTCCAGCACCCCAAAGTTGCCTTTTCCTGATGATTCCTCATCAGGCAGTGAGGCAGATGAGGTGCTGGCCCCAGGTCGTCAGGCGGCTGTAGCCGCGCGGCGAAGAAAAAGGCTGCGCCGGTCTCGCCCCTGGACCTTTCAGGACTGCATGGTAACAGTGCGTCCGGCCCACTACAGTCGCTCCTGAGAGTCAGTTAAGATGCGAGCATTGGAGGAGGGTGACTGGAGGTTATTGGAAACACTTGGAATGCCAAATAGATCTGAGGATTCTGAAGGTAACCGGGGAGCGGTTACACTTCATCCACAGGCTGTGCCAGAAGTTCAGGATCGTAGTGCTTCCCCTAAAGGGGAGATCCAAGCTTTCCCAGTGTATAAGGCTCTCCCAGATTCAGGGGAGCATGACAAGCATGAGGTAATTGCTTGGAAAGTTGCCCAGGACCTCCAATCCAAGGTGGCACAATATGGACTAGGTTCTTCTGAGGTTATGCAGATAATAAGGGTGATAAATACAGATTTGCTTTCTCCATTTGATATCAGACACTTAGGTCAAATTCTATTTCAACCTGTACAATTTACAGTTTTTGAGAAAACCTGGAGAAAGCTGGCCGGCAAGGCTGCATTAGGGAATATGCAGCTCCCTGCTGCCGATCCTAGACGGACAGCAGGAATGGATGCTTTGATGGGGACTGGTCCCTTCTCTGATCCCAGTCTACAGGGTACCTTGTCCTCTAGCGTCCTGCAGCAAGCTCAACAGGTCGGCATGGCTGCCCTGTTGAAAACCATAGAGTTGTCTGCGCCCAGAAAGCGATATACTGAAATAGTTCAAGGCAAATCAGTCATTCCTCTCTTTTGTAGAGAAAGTCGCTGCTTCTCTCGAGAAGGAGGTTGAGGATGATGGGTTAAGACAGTTGTTGTTAAGGCAGTTAGTGAGAGATAACGCAAACGAGGAGTGCAGAAAAATCATAGATGCCTTACCAGGGGACCCTGAGGTAACAGACATGGTCGAAGCCTGCACTAAGGTGGGATCTGGGAACCAGAAAAGGTCTGCTTTGGCTGCGTTCCTGCAGCCTGTTCACACATCTTCTGATAGTGAACCAAAGCAACCAAAACAGGCGAAAAAATGGAAGCGGCCTAAGCCAAACCAAAAAGAGAACACAGCAATCCCCCAGTACAAGAGGTGTGGCAGGCCAGGGCATTGCTCAGACTATTGTAGATCCCGGACTCATGCCGATGGTCGGTCTTTGTCAGGAAACTTCCGCCGAGGTGCAAGGAGGGGGAATTGCACTCTGATGCAGTCGCTACCCCAGAGAGTGGCACAGGTACAGGCGCAGGCCTACCAAGCCACCCTAGAAACAGCATCCAGGGATCAGACAGCACCCAGGGATCAGACGGGTTTGACGTCCACACCGCAGCCGCAGTCGTCTTAGACTCTAGCGGTATTTATAAGGTTCCCTTGGATGCATATGGACCCTTAGCCCAGGGATCCAGTGCAATGCTGTTGGGAAAATCTGATGTTGTCCATCAAGGAATCTCAGTGCACTCAGGAGTTATTGACGCTGACTTTAAAAGTCAGATTTGCGCTATGGTCTCCACGCAAAAACCCCCTGTAACTGTTCCTGAAAAGACCTGCCTTGCTAAATTAGTGCCATTTAAGTCTTGTGTCCCCAGGATAGAACAACAAACTCAGGAAGATAATGGCCGTGGATCTACAGGACTTCTGCAGGCCTTCTGGACTGCAGATATCTCTGACCAAAGGCCACAGATGACATGTACCCTGATCCTGCCGAACGCCCGTCCACCCCGGATTCAGCTTCTCGGTTTGATTGATACGGGTGCTGATGTAACTATCATCTCCTTTTCTGCATGGCCTCCTGCATGGCATTTAGCCCCAGTGGGATTGGCCATCGCAGGATTAGGAAATACCACACAGAGCTATTTAAGCAAATGGCCTGTGATGGTGAAGGACTCAGAGGGACACACAGCTACAATTAGGCCTTATGTTGCTACCACTTCCCTTAACCTTTGGGGACGGGACGTGTTGGAAGCTTGGGGAGTACAGATTGGGACAAATTTTTAGCAGGGGTCACTGTGCATAAGGGCGCACAGTATCCTATGCTGTCTTTGTGGTGGTTCATTAACACACCAATCCGAGTCAGACTCTGCTTAGTTAGTTGAATTAAGGGCTGGTATCATGGCTTTTCAATGATTCTCACAGGAACCTTTGAATTTGGTTACTGAAGCTGACTAGAAAAAGCTTTGTATACAATTAATCACCTTACACTACCACAAAATTCAAATAATCCTGTTATTCTGAATCATTTTCTCTCATTGCAGTCTGCAGGCGAGACACAATTGCCCCGGGCAAAGGTCTGGGTGCGGAATTTACTCACTAACCAGTGGGAAGGCCCTCATGAGCTTATTGTTTGGGGTCGTGCGTATGCTTGCGTTTCCACAGATACTGGGGTACGGTGGCTACCGTCAAAATGCGTTCGCCCTGACCTACGGCACCAGAGGCAGAACAGGCGACCTCCAAATGATGACCAGAACACCAACCATCCAAATGGCGACCAGAATGTAGATCATCAGCCTAATGACTCTTCTGATGATGACCAGGATGTCAACCATCAGGCAGATTATCCTTCTACAAGCAGAGACTGGGATGGTCCTTCCACAAGCAGAGACTGAACTTTAAAATTCTTGTTATGGAGTCAGATAGTTAAAGCCTTAAGGACATATTTAGAATTAATAACTGATGTAGATTTCTATTTAGGATTAATAGTAGAGTTGTTATCTTATAAAACAAAAAGGGTGAATTGTAGATACAAAAATGCTGCTAGCAAGGATTTTCTTGCTATTTTCTAAGTCCGTGAGAGACTTTTCTCTCTCACAGAAGAGGTAGCAGGGAATGTAAACAACCAAGCCACCTGCAACCTTGAAAAGTCTTGTTTATAGTATAGTAGAAAAATATTTTGACAATGGATGTTTTAGGATTTTAGCCAATCACCCCAAGAGGTGGCTAATCCTTTGTCCAATTAGACTATGAAGAAAAAAGTCTATAAAAGAGTTTGTAAAATAGTTAAATAAATCAATCTTGCTGCACAATTCCTGCCTGCTGGATTTTCTCTCTTCCTCCCCCCTATGGCTTTGGGACACAGTGATATACCCTAGGGCCCAGGCCTGCGGTAATAACCCCATAATTGTCTTATTAATTTTGGTAAGTGCGAGCCTTGTGATGTCTATTATGTTGCTTGTTTGGAACTACAGAGTACTAAAGAAGTTATCAGTTTTAACTACTTTGTGAAATGCTCATGGAAAAGCATTAAGGGATGCTTACCGTAAAAAATTATTAGAAAAAGAATTTATGTATTAGTAAAAGAATTTACTAACTCTATAGAAAAGGGGGGACTGAATCAAGGGAAGAAGGGGAAGCAGAGGTTAAATGATTTGCTAAGAAGTTGTTTGTGAAAAGCAACGCATACTGCTTGCTCAACACTTACTGTGCCTACCAAAGCAGAATGAGAGGATAGAAGACTATTGATAAAGAAAAGGAATCTTGACCAAAGATCCTGTTTTCAACCTCAAACTAACTTAAACCAGCTTTGAAGTTTGGACTTGGGCCAGGGACATAAAGAGCATGCACAGGGAAGCAAGGTGAAAAGTTCAGGATGAGGAAGACCCTTTACTTCATCTGAGGAAGACCCTTATTCCATCTCAGTGACCCCTGCCCACGACCACCAGACAACACTGCACAAGCGCAACGCGGATGTAAATTACTTTTGGGCTCATTGTAATACGAGGCGAGGCTAGGTGGGGCTAGGTAATGAATATGTATAGGCGTATTGGGAAACTTAATGAATATGGAACTTGTAACACGATATATACCAAGCTGAATGCAGCTGTCTGTATGCATGACTTTGGAGGAACTATCCCCCATGCGTCCCAGCGCTGGAATAAACATACCTACTTTACTACTTATTCCAGTAGTGGAGTCTTTTCTGCATATCATTGGGAGTGGGTTTTTTCTGTAGCAAGGTTTGGGTTTGAATTTGCCACATTTCCCCCCCACTGCTTGGAAAGCAGCTCTCGGTATTTGAAAGCCAAGGCAGTTCTCTTTAATGCATTTCTCTCGGGTAGGTTATGTACAACAGTTCTTACCCATTTTTTAGGGGGGTTCTGCATTTCAGTACTTGGACATTTTTTGTAATATTCCCAGCCTATTATTGTTGTAGGGTTTACAACATTATCCAGGAGTTCTCCCCATGTAGGGATTGGTCTCCTCACCAAACAGTTTTTTAGCATAGTTGGAGTCCCTTTCAGCAAAGGTCTTAATACATTAAGATTCACCTCTGCAGAGGCTGGGATATCTCCATTTACACGTTTGTGTTTTGCCTGCAAACAGGTGGTTTTTGTAGCAGCAGCAGAGATGTTATTAGCTGACTGCATAGAGATTGAGGCAGGTTCCCCTTTTTTCCATAATATTTATTCCTCCTGGCCAATATGCAGTCATGCTGGTTACTGAATGGGGTTCATCAGGAGGGTTTAGTCCAAGCTGCCAAAGGACACTCAAACCCCAGAACCCGAAACTTTTTACACCATCCAATAATATTCCATTTCCCCCAGTGAAACACATTCTCCACAGATATTCAGTTTCTGCATCCCCTGTTTTTTGTCCATATTTTTCTTGAAGGTTTGCCAATTGCAGGGAATCCAAAGGAAAAGTTCTGACTGCATTCCTCCGACCTCCTTGGAGTTCTTCAGAAAGTTTGATCTTAATTATGGATTTAATTTTAAACTCTGGAATTTCTCCCTCCTTAAGAGGTAGAGGTTCTGTGCTTTTGTCAGAATCCAGTTCAACATTTTCATAAGTAATTTCATCAGAGTTTTCCCAAATATTACTATCCCCATCCTCGGGTAATTTTACCAACCTTGGAATTTCTTTAACATCCAAAGATTTGGGATTTTTTAATAATGTCAATTCTAATATTCCTTCCAAGGTTTTTGTTTTCCCTTGGATTCTTTTAGCTGTTGTTTTAATGTCATTTTCTTTTATCATTTGTTCCCACCACTGGCAAGCAGATTTTAAACAAAGTGCAAGTGCATGACAAATGATATTTTCTCCATTTTATCTTTCAGCAATTCCCTCTGATCATTTACTTTCTTTTGAATTTTTTCCCACTCAAACCAGTTATTTACTGGCCAAGGGTCGTGAACACTGTGCCCCTGTAGGTAATCTGCTAAGCCTTTGGTCTGTTTTTCTAAATCGTTTGCCATTTTGCCTTTTGACTATACCAGTAGTGTTATGAATTGTCAAAGCCACTTCTGATCATAAAACAGTATCCTACCTACTACACCAATTTGTTATGGATCGAGTGGGAGCATTAGACAAGCCCTGCCTTAGGTTCTGATTTTGGCAGCAGCTTAAAATCAGGTGACTGCACCCAAATGGCTTTGGCTAGCAAGTTCTCAAAAATGGCAAATCAGGTCTATTAGAAAATGAGCTATTTATTGAATAGACAGAAGATTAACAGACAAAAGGCCTTAAACAGAATCACTTACCACACGGGTTAAAACAAAGAACTACTAGTAGATTTACATAAAGCAGTGCACAACATAAAGGTACCTATATTACAGCTAGCAAAGAAATAGTATAGATTAGGAGTCAATGTAACTTACCACTGAATTGGAGTACACATGGTGCCTTAAGGAACCTAGAAATAAAACAACCCAGTTTTGAGATAATATTAGTATAGGAGGTAATATAAAGGCTGGTCTTTATTGGAAGCCTCCAGGGGCAGATATGGAAAATGTCCACGAAATGCCCACCCCCACAAAGGGTGAATACAGTTTTATAAGTTTAGCAAATTAGCATAATTGACAAAAGTTACCAATTAGGAGCACAAGTGGTGATGCAATTCCCCCCCCCCCCCCCCCCCCCAGTTCAACCCTCTCTAAATCCTCCCCCCTCAGATGGGACTAAACTTTGTTGATGAAAATGTGTCTCGAAGAGCTGGTTTTCAGCCTTGGTTCCCAGAAAGAACCAAGACAGGATTGGGGCTTTGGAATGTGTTTTGTCTTTCTGCCTCAGGAAAAGGTAAGGAAAAGTACTGTGAAAACTAGCCACTAATATAACAATAGGCTACAGAGCTAAAAATATATGTGTAAAGAGTACAGAGAATATATAAAAGAAAAAAAGGCAAAAATCATTCAGCATCACACATAGAGCCCTTTCACTCAACTTCCAGAAGAGTAACCATGAAACTTGTGTCCAGACTTTGGGGAAAAGACCTACACATTTCCAGGGAGTGCACAGAAGACTTCTGCTTTGTGAAAGTTTTGTGTAGCTTTTACAGTTTGTAAAGTGAAGTGTCTGTCAGTCAGAAATTCAAGGCATATTTCCCTTCAATCTTGCTCTCAATGCAAGATGTTTATTGTCAGCAGGCAATTCCACCTCCCTGGCACCAGAGATAACTCACTACCAGACAGATGTCTGTCTTGGGTCATCTCACCAATTAGCAGATTCATGTGAGGGGGAAGATGCCCTGAGCTATCGAACCAGCTGATAGACAGAACAGATAAGCTCTTCTGTGGCAGAGGGGAAGTCATGCTACAGCCAGGAGCACTTCAGGAGCTATGATCAGAACCTGGACAGGAGTCCTGGCAGCAAGCTGGGCTCTTTGGAGCTCATGGTGAGCTGTCTGGTCAAGCTGAGTGAAAGTCCAGCAATACCCATCCAAAGTTCTCCCCTGAAGAGTGACATCTTTTGCTGAACTGGCTAAAGGCAGGAAAAAGAACTGCACCTTCCCAACACTCCGGTCCAGTAGTGATTCCTCCTTGGAGTTCTCCCCTATCCCCAAGACACAGTGGGATTGCTCAACCTGCCTTGAAGTAAGAGACTGATGCAGCCAGAGTATTCCACCCCTGCCCTTTGTCCACAGATTGAAATGGAGCTCTGAGGGCTTCTGTTTGAATCATGCTTTTAGGGACTGCCGGGCTTTGTGTTCCACCAAAGACTCAGGCTCCTGTACGACCATTTCCAGTGGGCATGGGGAAGATGTGCAAGCCTCACTCTCCCTGCTGATGGAGGCAGATGCCAGCTTCTCAAGTAGCTCTGCCAGTTGCCATGGACAAAGTGATGTTAGAGCCTGAGCAGATGATAAGGAGCCAAACTAGGCAGAATGAAGAAGCAAAATGAAAGGCTGCTGTTTGGGATATGAGGGGAACAACAGAGGAACCTTCATGGCAATGGGACACCACTGCCTTTGCAGGTTTTTTCCTGGTCTACCACTCCTTGGGACAAAGCCCTGCTGTGCTTATTTCAGTCCCAGATCAGTGCAAGTATCTTGTCCTTGCATTTCTAAAGCCTTTTGAGGTTTTGTACAAACCTCTCCTATAGTGTAAGGGAAGACATGGCATCAGCACTTAGAGTCTGTGCAGCTTGGAGGTTTGTCTCCCTTCCAGGGCATTGTACTCCCCTAGTCCATAAGAACCACCTGCCTTTAGCTTCAAAGACAGACATTTGAAGATGCTCAGCAGAGCCATGTTCCCAGCAGTTGAAGGGAAGGGAACCATTGAGGAGTTTTTAGCTTTTCTTCTTTGGAGCCACATGCGGCAGAGGTGGAGAGGGAAGAAGCATAGCCAGCGGTCTCCTCTCAATCAGGAAGCTCACACAGTCTGCACGGACTTACAATGAGTCCTGCAGATAGAGAAGCTGTGTGTCTGCTGGAATATCCTGGCCACATCCTCCACAGTACATTGGATTTCAGCAAAGGTTCCTCTGGAGGGTTATTGTCCCAGCTCTCTCTGCAGGAAAGCTCCTCCAGTGGCTGTGGGTGGATCTCTGCATCCCTGTGGTCCTCCATGGGCTGCAGGGGAACAGCTGCTTCACCATGGCCTTCTGTCAGAGACTGTAAAGGATTGATGTCTCGAGACATTTTGGGATGCCTGTGTGTGTGGGAGGGGGCAGGTCAGGCCTTGCCCAGGCAAGGCAGTGAAATGCCCCACACTCCCCCATCCCAGAGCCTGTATCCCAGCCTAGCAGAGCTGCCAATCAATGGCACACCACTGGCAGTGCTCCACTCTTGCCTAACTCATCTCCTGAGTGGAGAAATGACCAGAAGTTCCACCTGGGGAGAGGGCCCAGGAAGGCCCAGGGGGTTTTAAGACTGAGCATGAGGAGAGCACATGTCTTGACCCTACCCCCTCTTGGAGTTTCCATCTCAACCATTCTGGAATCCAGGAGTTGGTAGCTACATGTCTGCTTTTCTATATCTTTTCTGTCTTTCTCTCTTTCTTCTTCCAATTCCCTTTTCTTGGAACATTTTGGGTAACTTAACATCAAATTGGTTTAAAGTTTGCTAAGTTGGATGGGCCAAATAGTTGCTGTGAGAACTGTTTTATATTGATTGGATGTTGTACTAAACCTTTTGCCAAAGTTCCTTGATTTTCTATAGTTTCTACAGTTTGCCAGTAAAGTGATTTTGACCTCTTGGGAATATCTGGTTGGTATTTCCCCCTTGCAACTAATCTGGAGTACAGGAACCTCTGTAAAGTCCTTATATTTAAATGTTGGGGCCTTACATCTTCTCCACGGGCTGCAGGGGATTCTCAGCTCCAGTCCCTGAACACTTCCTCTGCCTCCTCCACTGACCTTGGTGTCTACAGAGTTGTTCCGCTCACATATTCTCATCCTGCTCTTCTCTGGCCACAATTACATCTACACAAAACTTTTTTTTCCTTCTTCTTAAATATGTTATCACAGAGGAGTTACCATCATTTCTATTTGGCCCAGCCTTGGCCAGCAGAAAGTCTATCTTGGAGCTACCAGCTTCTCACAGAAGCCACCACTGTAGCTGTGGGCAGGGTGCAGGCAGGGTACAGGCAGCACCAGAGGAGCACTAGGTTGTCACAGTGATGAGCTGTCTCGGGGTGATGCCAAAATGAGTTTTGCTTTTATATATTGTTCACATATATTTGTAGCTCTGTAGACTATTATTGTATAGTTATATAGTTCCTAGCTAACTCCAGTATTTTCCTACCCTGATAGACAGAAAGACAAAACACATTCCAAAGACCCTATCCTAATATTGCTTTTTCTGGGAACCAAGGACAAGCCACTCTCCCAAGACACTCTCTCATAAACAAAGTAGAGCTAATAGCAAAAGGGGCACTCTGGAAGAGGGTTGAACCAGAAAGGGGAATTAACTCATTACCTGTGCTTCTAATTGGGAATTCTTGTCAATTATGCTAATTTTCTAAACTTATAAAACTGTACTTTCCCCATGCCATGTGGGCGTTTTTCCGTATTTTCCCCGGAGGCCTCCAATTAAAGACCTGCTTTTATACTACTTCCTATATTGTCTCAAAAGTGTGTTGCTTTGTTTCTAGATTTTTAAGGCATATGGGGAAGTGGCAAAACAGGGCAGACAGACAGGTGTGGACAGGGAAGCAGGACCACAGGTGTCGCTAGCCAGGTGCTGCAGCTTGGCTGTGCCAGAGCACGAGGTGTCGTGACCTTCCTAAAAGCGTCTCCTTAGTGAAGCCACTCAGCAGGATCACTACACACTCTCACATGCGTGCACGCACAAACACACAGATAGCTCCAGTAAATGGGTCAACAGCAAAGAGGCAGGAAGGGTCTCCGTTTAGGGTTCCATGGACGCAGGTTTATTGCAGCCACATCGTGAAGGGATACAGGGACGAAGACAAGAAACAATGGAGGGTCCAGGTTTAAGTACAGGAGCGGATCGAGCATCAGGGACCAATGATCTGAGGGCACGGGGGCGGTACGCAGGTGGGACTAGGGTAAGGGAGCCAATGGGGAAACTCTGGGGGAGTGGCGAGGGACAACGGCTAATGGGGGGAATCTGGAGTGGAGAACCTTCTAGGGCATGGGGCATATAAGGTAACAAGGGGTGGAGCGGCCACAGGCCAACCAGGGAAGCAGAACTGGGGTAGATTAACAGAACAGAGCAGAGCATCCTGGGAGAAGCCTTTTCTGTTCACTCTAACCTGGGGAGGATCTTTTGGTACTAGGGACTGTCCCACCAGCAGACTGTCTTTGTCCCTTGATACCACAGGCCCACTGGCCACCACACACAGGGACAAAAAGCTAGGGCAGGGGGGGAGTGAGCAAGCTGAACCTCCGGGCAAGCCCCTGATCCCTCCAAGAAACCCAAAGAAAATGGCGGGGGCTTGTGGCGCAGTTAACTGCTTTTATGTGCTAAGGCTCCTCCCATAGCCCAATTTCCCAGGCATTTTTTCCCAGGCATCAGGGGATTTGCCCCACCAGCAAGGGGGGGGGGGGGGGGGGGGGGGTCACTTGCAGCCCAATCGTGGAAGCTTTCTCTCCCCTGATTGGCTGTCAGGCAAAGCCTTCCCGGGGACAGGGCTCCCCTCCATCACATGTACAGCCCCTATAGTAATTTTTCACCTCATGTATAACACATTTTGAGGCATAAATAAAAATCATATTCGTCCCTCTCATTGGGCCATTATTATGTATGCATTGATAGGGTTCCACTTGCTGGATTTCAATGTCACTTGGTTTGTGGCCAGAATGTTCTTGCAAATCAGCCACCTGAATCAGAATCTGTACAATACCAGGTGAGTTGGCAGCTTGGTTAAGCATCTCCTCTACCTTTTATTCCTGTAACTGTTTCTGCAGATGCTCAATTTTCAACAACAGTAATAATTCAGCTACTTTCCTCCCTTCTATTTCCTCTCTCAGATTTTGTTTCTCTTTACTCTGCTTTTCCCTATCCAAATTCTCCAAAAACTGCCTTTCCTTACACTCTGCTGAAGCAAGTAGTCTGAAGATGACCATTCTCAGTCGTAAATTTATCAACTTGGATTCTCTGTTTTTCTCCTGTCTCTTATTCAGAAGCCAATGATGACTTTAATTCCACATTTTCTGTGTCAGTCTTATTTTTGGTGAGCCTCCTTAGATGTTTTCAACCACCATCCCCCAGTTCACTTACTGAGGACGGCGAGAGACATTTTCCAACTCCCGATTAACAACATTAGCCTGTGGAGCCATAGGAATGATAGGTCTCTCTGGACACCGCTGTAGAGTTCTAATTCTTGTATCAACCTGTTTATCCTGCCTGTGGCAAGGGACTGCAACTTTCCTTTTCCCCAGGCACCGTACTACCTTCTCAAAACAGCATCCATCACTTCCTAAGCAATTGTGCCACATAGTGTTTTATCATGTCAGGCAAACCTCTAATCACAGGAGACATCATATTTGGATTGACAAGCAGTGACATAGGTGAGGACTGTCCTGGAACCAACCGCCTATAATTCATCAATTGAAAACATGCTGCCTTCTGTACACTCTCCATCACATGATCTATAGTTGGGGGGCTTGATCCTAACCCGATCACCCCTCTCTAAAGGATCCAAACCTCCTGTTCAATAGGCAGCCCTCTGAGTTAAAGACCTTGGTTCCCTCTCGTCACCCACCATTAAAAACACTCCTGGCCTCTAGAATTCTTGGGCCTCTACCTCAGACAATATGATTCAATCACCACCCATCAGAGACGCTCTCCAAACATATTCAGTTTCCGATTCCTGTGAAAGCCTGCTATACTTTTCCTGGAAGTTTGCTATCTCTGCTTCTGTAAACAGCACCATTTTAGTAACAGTTTGCAGACCCTGACCATTGTGTAAGGTTTCAGCTTTAATTAGGGGTCATAATGTTACGTGCTCATCATCAGATGACAATGCAAATGTTACATCTCACTTTTTGTCAGGGCAAAAGACCAGTATACTGTCTTCCAACTCCTTCCCTGGATAAAAAAAGTCAGAGTTGCAAGACCATGTTTCTGCAAATGGTCCAGATTCTAAATCCTGCAATTCCTCTGGTAAGATTTTCTCTCTCTTGTATGAATCCTGAAGCTCCGCTTGAAGCATCCTAATTATGGTCATGCTTGGCAGAAAGTAATGCCTCAGCCTGCAGTGTCCTTTCATTTTCCGGATCGTGCTCAGCAAGCAATGCCTCCACCTGCAGCTTACTCTCCCTTTCACAATCATGCTGAGCTGGCAAGCAGTCCCTCTGCCTGCAACCTGTTATTGCGCTCAGCTGCAAACAATGCCTCTGCCTGCAGCCTGCTCTCCTTTTCCCAATCATGCCCAGCAAGAAGTAACATTTGCTCCTGAAACCTGTTTGCTTTCTCCTCATTTAACTGATCCTGCAGTCTGTCTCGGTTTGAAAGACAGGTGTCTGCTAAGGAAGGCAGAAGCCTCCCTTGGAGTGGCAGATATAACCCCTTTCCCTCTGAGTTATTATAATTTTGAAATCAAGGGTCTTTAGGCAAAGATGTGGGAAATAGGAATAACAGTTCTTTACTATATATATATATATATATAAATAACTAGTCAAACAAAACAACAACTATGACAGTAACATCAAAACACAAACCCAGTCCCGGCCTTCTCAGCTGTCAGGCTATTTCCCCTCGGGTGCAGTTCCGCTCGCAGCCGGCAGGGATCGCTGACGGCTCCTGGTGAGCAGGGCAGGTGCGATGCTTCCCCCGCGGCTGCAGGGGGCGCTCCGGAGCGAGCTCGGGGAGCACACAGCTGCTCTGGTGCCCTGGGATCCCGGGAAGGGATGGGACAAAGGCTTCACAAACCGGTGGGCAGCTGGTCCCGGGTTCCCGGAAACAGCAGGCTGGACTGGTAGGCTGGAGCGGCAGGCACAAACACAAATCCTGCGTGGCAGACGAGATGTATCCAAAAGGGGAACCCCCCCGGGGCTCCAGGCAGGCAGGGTGAGCACGGCTACAGCGTAGCGAAGGCTCGAAGCAGCAGCGGGGCAGGGCGGCCGCAGCCCAGGCTCCAGCAGGGCAGGGAAAACAGCTTTGGGATCCCGGTGTTGTTTCCAGCAGAAAGGAAAGACGCCGAAAACGGGAACCAGCAGCTCCTCTCTCTGCAGCCTCTCTCTCCAGACGCTGAGAACGAACTGAACTGCCAGCCAGGTGAGAACAAAAAGCTTGGACAGGCCCTTTTGTCTTTCTTAAGTACAGTCATTTGTGCCCTAGCAACGTGCATATGGGAGAAAATTCCTCTAACAGAAAAAAACTAGGACTAAACTAAAACCCCAACATTATCCACCCCGAATTTTTTCCCATACTAACATGTTACATGAAACTTAACCTTTTTTAACCATATAAATACATGCATCACCTGAATTATATACATATGTACATGCTGATACTGATACAAGTACAGAGCCATGGGTAGTTCACCCTAAAACAAGGTCCCCTTGCGGTATGCATCGGGTCTCTCCATCCCTTTGCATCACCCACCAGGTACAACCTGGTCCCTGAGCAAAAACAACCCCACGGATGGGTTTGTCTTTGCTCAAGGCAGACTTTACCCAAACAGTTTTTCCAAGCATACCTCTCATGTGCACCACTGGAACCTTATCCCCGTCTGTTGTTTGTAGGGGTTCGGATTGGGCAGGGCCTGCTCGGCTGGTGGAGCCTCGGGTGTTAACTAACCAGGTGGCTCTTGCTAAATGCACCTCCCAGTTTTTGAAAGTCCCCCCACCCAGTGCCTTCAAGGTGGTTTTAAGCAGTCCATTACACCACTCAACCTTCCCAGCTGCTGGTGCATGGTAAGGGATGTGGTACACCCACTCAATGCCATGTTCCCTAGCCCAGGTGTTTATGAGGCCATTCTTGAAGTGAGTCCCATTGTCAGATTCAAGTCTCTCAGGGGTACCATGCCTCCAAAGGACTTGCTTTTCGAGGCCCAGGATGGTGTTCCGGGCTGTAGCGTGAGGCACAGGGTAGGTCTCCAGCCATCCTGTGGTGGCTTCTACCATTGTGAGCACATGGCGCTTGCCTTGGCGGGTTTGAGGCAGTGTGATGTAATCAATCTGCCAGGCCTCCCCATACTTGTATTTGGACCACCGCCCACCATACCACAGGGGCTTCACCCGCTTGGCCTGCTTGATCGCAGCGCATGTCTCACAGTCATGGATCACCTGGGAGATACTGTCCATGGTTAGATCCACGCCTCGGTCTCGTGCCCACTTATAGGTGGCATCTCTGCCCTGATGGCCTGAGGCATCATGGGCCCATCGAGCTAGGAACAACTCCCCTTTATGTTGCCAATCCAGGTCTATCTGGGACACCTCTATTTTCGCAGCCTGATCTACCTGCTTGTTATTACGATGTTCTTCATTAGCCCGGCTCTTGGGAATGTGAGCATCTACATGACGGGCCTTCACAGATAGTTTCTCTACTCGAGTGGCAATGTCTTTCCACTCCTCAGCAGCCCAGATTGGTTTTCCTCTGCGCTGCCATTTTGCCTTATTCCACCTTTCCAGCCAACCCCACAGAGCATTGGCTACCATCCATGAATCAGTGTAAAGGTAGAGCTTTGGCCACTTCTCTCTTTCAGCAATGTCCAGAGCTAATTGAACGGCTTTGAGTTCAGCAAATTGGCTCGATCCACCTTCTCCTTCCGTAGCCTGTGCAACTTGTCGTGTGGGGCTCCATACAGCGGCTTTCCATTTCCGGCTAGCGCCTACAATTCGGCAGGAACCATCAGTGAAGAGGGCATATTGTCTTTCACTCTCTGGTAGCTCGTTATATGGTGGGGCCTCTTCAGCACGCGTCACCTGCTCCTCTTCTTCTTCAGAAGATAACCCAAAAGTCTCACCTTCTGGCCAGTTTGTGATTATTTCCAAGATCCCAGGGCGACTTGGGTTTCCAATTCGGGCGCGCTGCGTGATGAGGGCGATCCATTTGCTCCAAGTAGCATCAGTGGCGTGATGAGTGGAGGGAACCTTTCCTTTGAACATCCACCCCAGCACCGGTAGTCGGGGTGCCAGGAGGAGTTGTGCCTCAGATCCAATTACCTCTGAGGCAGCTTGGACTCCTTCATAGGCTGCCAAGATTTCTTTCTCTGTGGGAGTGTAGTTGGCTTCGGACCCTCTGTAGCTTCGGCTCCAGAATCGCAGCGGTCGGCCCCGAGTCTCACCAGGCACCTTCTGCCAGAGGCTCCGGGACAGACCATTGTTCCCGGCTGCAGAGTAGAGCACGTTCTTCACCTCTGGTCCTGTCCTGACTGGGCCAAGGGCTACGGCGTGAGCGATTTCCTGCTTGATCTGGGCAAAGGCTTGCTGTTGTTCTGGGCCCCAGTGGAAATCGTTCTTCTTGCGGGTAACCAGGTAGAGAGGGCTCACAATCTGGCTGTACTCAGGAATGTGCATTCTCCAAAAACCTATGGCGCCTAGGAAAGCTTGTGTTTCCTTCTTGTTGGTTGGTGGAGACATTGCAGTGATCTTATTGATGACCTCAGCGGGAATCTGACGCCGTCCATCTTGCCATTTCACTCCCAGGAACTGGATCTCTCGGGCAGGTCCCTTGACTTTGCTCTTCTTGATGGCGAAACCAGCTTCCAGGAGAATTTGGATTATTCTCTCTCCCTTCTCAAACACTTCTGTTGCGGTGTTCCCCCACACAATGATGTCATCAATGTACTGCAAATGTTCTGGGGCCTCACCCTTTTCCAGTGCAGCCTGGATCAGTCCATGGCAGATGGTGGGACTGTGCTTCCACCCCTGGGGCAGTCGGTTCCAGGTGTACTGCACACCCCTCCAGGTGAAAGCAAACTGAGGCCTGCACTCTGCCGCCAGAGGAATGGAGAAAAATGCATTGGCAATGTCAATAGTGGCGTACCACTTTGCTGCTTTGGACTCCAGCTCATACTATAGCTCCAACATGTCGGGCACAGAAGCGCTCAGTGGTGGAGTCACTTCATTCAAGCCACGATAGTCCACAGTCAATCTCCATTCCCCATCAGACTTGCGCACCGGCCAAATGGGGCTGTTGAAGGGTGAGTGGGTCTTGCTGACCACCCCTTGCCTCTCCAGCTCGCGGATCATCTTGTGGATGGTAATCACAGCATCTCGATTTGTCCGATACTGCTGGCGGTGCACTGTCGAGGTGGCAATTGGCACTCGTTGCTCTTCCACTTTCAGGAGCCCAACTGCAGAAGGATTCTCAGACAGTCCGGACAGGGTGTTCAACTGCCTAATGCCCTCTGCCTCCACAGCAGCAATCCCAAATGCCCACCTGAGTCCCTTTGGGTCTTTGAAATAGCCATTCTGGAGGAAGTCTATGCCCAGAATACACGGGGCCTCTGGGCCGGTCACAATCGGATGCTTTTGCCACTCCTTCCCAGTCAGGCTCACCTCAGCTTCCAAAAGGGTCAACTGCTGTGATCCCCCGGTCACCCCCGCGATGGATACAGGTTCTGCCCCCACATGTCCCGATGGCATTAAAGTACACTGTGCCCCAGTATCAACCGATGCATCATATTTTTGTGGCTCTGATGTGCCAGGCCATCGAATCCACACCGTCCAGAAGACGCGTTTCTCCCGTGCCTCTTCCTGGCTAGAGGCAGGGCCCCTCTAGCCCTGGTTATCATTCTTTCCCCGGGCATACATACTAGAGGTACCTTCGAGGGGATCTGACATATCATCCTCTCTTCTGTAATACCTGGCAGCTCGGTCACGGGAGGCTGAGGCTACTTTCACCTTAGCGGAACCCCCTTGGTTAGTGCCTCCCTCCTTGAGTTCATGCACCCGCGCTGCCAGGACAGAAGTGGGTTTCCCATCCCACCTTCTCATGTCTTCCCCATGCTCACACAGGAAAAACCACAGCTCAGCTCGTGGGGTGTACCCTCTCTCTCTAGCATGGGGACGACAGGCTCTGACCTGGGGGCCTGTGACTCGCACTGGTGCCACACTGACCTTCCTCATCTCCTCCCTTATCTCCTTTATCTCCTCTTTGAGGTCCTGGACCACAGCAGAGACATGAGTTTTCAGTGGACCATTGACCATACTGTCATAATTCCTGAGCTTGTTGGCAACGGAGCCCACTGTTTCTCGGGTATTGTCAGCATCAATGGTTGCAATGAAAGTGGTGTATTGCGATGGCCCTAGCCTTGCCAGGTTCCACATCATCTGTCCTGTGCACCTGACCTTATCGGGGTCATTACCGTGCTGTCCATCCCTCCCAAAGAGTACCTCTAATACTGCCACCTCTCCTAGCTGCTGGATCCCTTCCTCAAGTGTCTTCCACTGCATTCTATGATGGTACTCCTGCATTCTTTCTTTGTGAATGAACCTTTCTCTCACACTCATTAAGAGCCGGTCCCAGAGAGAAAGGGGCCCTGGCTCCCTCACAAATATCTGGTTCACACCTGGGTCCTGGGTCAATGATCCCAGATACCTTGCCTCACCACTATCCAGTTGCACACTTGTGCCCATGAGGTCCCAAACCCGAAGCAACCAGGTGGTATAAGGCTCACGCCCCCTTCGCACAATGTCGTTTGGCATACCTTGGAGACTGTCATACGACAGGGACTCAATGATGATTTCTGGCTCTGGCTCCCCTGCTGGTTGTGAGGGCCCTGGTTCCCCATCATCATTAACTGGTCGTACTGATTTGGTCTTACACTTCCTCCTTTGCACAGGGGCGACTGCTGCTGGCTGTACTTGTCCTTGGGGTTCAGCTGAAACCTGGACGGTTGTAACATCCATGGGTTCCACTGCTGCACCGTCGGACTCACCCTCTTTGGGGCAGGGAGAGGTTTTCTCACTAGCTGAGGAGGTGTATTCCCTTAGCAATTGGCATATCTCCTGGCGCACCTGGCCCATCTCCTGGCACATCTCCTTGCGCACCTGGCCCATCTCCTGGCATATCTCCTGCATCCCTTTCGCCAGTACCCCCACCCAGTTCGGGTAGTCCATTTCTGAGGTGGGCTGTTGGGCGGTATCAGGCTGTGGGGCAGGGTCTCTAGTGTCTGGGGCTGTGTCAGGCTCTGGGGCTGAATCAGGCTCTGGGGTAGGATCTCTAGTGTCTGGGGCTGTGTCAGGCTCTGGGGCTGAATCAGTCTCTGGGGTAGGAACTCTACTCTCTGGGGCCATGTCAGGTTCTGGGGCAGGGTCAGGCTCTGGGGCAGGATCTCTAGTCTCTGGGGCTGGTGTCTGGGTAGTTATCCAAGCCAATCTCAACTTATCCTTGAATGCTAAATAGAGTAGGCCTACCAGCAGCAGGTGGTTAGTATTCAGAGGGAATCTAAACCCTTCAAAAATTGATGGGGTGGGTCCAAAGAACTGGTTGAGGGGTTGGGGGAAAACTTCCCCTGGTGTCATTTCCTCACAGAAGGTACTATTGTTAACGTAACCCCAAAAACATGCGCTCAGTGTGTGATAGCCGTTTATCCACATGCCCACATTCCGGAGGAAGTTAAAAACCCATGAATTCCTCACCTTCTCGACCCACAGCACAAGCTGGATAACAGCAATGGTAGCCTTAGTGAGAGGACCCATATTCAAGTAGGGAGCTGCAAAGGGGAAGAATATAGCCACAGCCACATGCCACCTGAACCAGGGCAAAGTAGACCACATAGTGCTGCCTACCAAGGTTCCTATATCCAACACACCAAATTAAGTTATCCAGGAACTGTTATTCATTTTTCACCTCTCTCTCTTAATGCCCTCAGGCCCCACGGTTGGGCGCCAAGATCTGTGTTGGTTTTGAAAGACAGGTGTCTGCTAAGGAAGGCAGAAGCCTCCCTTGAAGTGGCAGATATAACCCCTTTCCCTCTGAGTTATTGCAATTTTGAAATCAAGGGTCTTTAGGCAAAGATGTGGGAAATAGGAATAACAGTTCTTTACTATATATATATATATATAAATAACTAGTCAAACAAAACAACAACTATGACAGTAACAGCAAAACACAAACCCAGTCCCGGCCTTCTCGGCTGTCAGGCTATTTCCCCTCGGGTGCAGTTCCGCTCGCAGCCGGCAGGGATCGCTGACGGCTCCCGGTGAGCAGGGCAGGTGCGATGCTTCCCCCGCGGCTGCAGGGGGCGCTCCGGAGCGAGCTCGGGGAGCACACAGCTGCTCTGGTGCCCTGGGATCCCGGGAAGGGATGGGACAAAGGCTTCACAAACCGGTGGGCAGCTGGTCCCGGGTTCCCGGAAACAGCAGGCTGGACTGGTAGGCTGGAGCGGCAGGCACAAACACAAATCCCGCGTGGCAGACGAGATGTATCCAAAAGGGGAACCCCCCGGGGCTCCAGGCAGGCAGGGTGAGCACGGCTACAGCATAGCGAAGGCTCGAAGCAGCAGCGGGGCAGGGCAGCCGCAGCCCAGGCTCCAGCAGGGCAGGGAAAACAGCTTTGGGATCCCCGTGTTGTTTCCAGCAGAAAGGAAAGACGCCGAAAACGGGAACCAGCAGCTCCTTTCTCTGCACCTTCTCCCTCCAGACGCTGAGAACGAACTGAACTGCCAGCCAGGTGAGAACAAAAAGCTTGGACAGGCCCTTTTGTCTTTCTTAAGTACAGTCATTTGTGCCCTAGCAACGTGCATATGGGAGAAAATTCCTCTAACAGAAAAAAACTAGGACTAAACTAAAACCCCAACAAGTCCCTTCACCGGATCCTGCAGAGCATACCTCTCCTTTTGGGCAGTGGTTAAAGCTGCTCCCATAACTGCATACAAAACTGTTTACCTCTCCCCTTCCATACCTTTTGTTCATTTAACACTGCATTTATCCATTTAACCACAGCCTCAGGGTTATATCAATTTCCATTTGCCCATTCTGTGCTCAGGGGAGTTGGGCAGGCATCATATTCTCTCAACAATTCAAAAATTGAGGAGCAGTCAAGCACTGACATTTCCTGAACACTCTTAGTTTGCAGCTGCTCAGATCCCTCCTGGCTGTTAACAGCCAGTAGATCACTTCTCAGCACACCCTGCCCAGAATTCATGGGTAGAGTGGTGGTATCCCAAAGGGAGCCCTTTGATCACAGCATCCTGTCCATGATGCCAAAAATGTGATGACCCACCCTTAAGGGAGTCACAGGTAACCCAAAATGTTATTGTATTCCATATCTATCTGTGCTCAAAAATTGTTACTGTCTCTTTAAGGCCTGGCAGCGCAGCCAGAAATGGAATCACGAGGTTTGGAGGTTTGCCACAGTCCCTTTAAAAGGTCAAAGCACCAGAGCCAAGCCCTCTCTCACCTTGTGGTCTTTGCTCAAACGAGAGAGTCTGCTTTGGGTTTTTATCCCTTCTCTTCTGTTCCTCTCTTGCATCTTGGACTGCCTCGGGGTGAATTCCACAGGTGCCTGCCTGCAGTTGCAGCACCGAGCTGGAAGAGAAAGGGTGCCCCGCTCCAGTCTGAGTCACCCAGGAGTCCAAGTCCCCTGCATCTCACCAGCAGCACCCAGCTGAGGAGAGAGGGTGCTGATTTGCCCTAGCCCAGTTTCTTTGCCTTGCCTCGATTGCCCTGCCATCTCCTGCTGTGAGGAAGGTGAAGTCCCTCCACGAGTTCTAGCCCTTGATCTGGAGAATACCAGTCACCTTTCTGTACAGACCCCCAGCCCTCTGAGTGATAAGAGAGAGGGGGGAGGGCTGACGCCATTTTCCTTTTGTCTCTTGAGCCACGTGCTTGGCTGCAGAGCATCATCTTGTATGGGGAAGGAGGTACCCCACCATTTTGTGTCTCTCTTCATTCCTGTGGGGTTTGTGAGATTTAGTGATTTTGTATCTAGTGATTATTTACTGTTATTTTTTGCCTGTTCCTGTTTGTCTTGTTAGTAAACCATTATTTTTTTCACTTATATCTACTATTTGTTCCTTATTGGTGGAAAAGGATTGGTTGAAACTAAGGGGAGATAACTCATTTTAGAGTGTCCACCTCTTTAAATTGTCTTAAACCAAGTCAAATTTGGCACCCAACTTAAGGGGCATGAGAGAGAAAGTGAAAAAATGCCAATTTTATCTGGAACATTTTGTATTGGGTACAGAACTCACTGGTCACCATACTGCCCAGTCTAATCATGGGGCTGTGGCACCTAGGCTTGCATATTTCTCCTTCTTTATGGTGCAGTTTGCCTCAGATATGGCTCTTTTTTGGATCAGGGGCAGAAAGCAGGATTTCTTTGTTGATACACTCTGTGATATCAGCTTGTATAAAGATAACATCAGAGGCAGTGAGAATTATTTGGGATGTGTATTCATGGATGTCTGCCTGTCCTGGTCTCAGCTGCTACTTCTGGGGGTTTATTAATAATCATACCCAACCTGTTGGGAGAACAGAAGGGAATGATTTTTCCCAGCCCTTTACCTCCTTCTCCCCCTTCAGGTCTGACACATCACCTTTTGAGAAGGTTCATTTCCCTCTGAATGTTAAAGATGCCATATTTTTGCTGCTAATTCTGTTAGGTCTCTTCTATATGGCCTACAGACATATAGACAAAGGGGAAGGGAGCACTTAAGATTTGCCATTGTTCATTGGTCAAAAGGAATGACAAAAGTCAGAGGGTCCAAAAACAATCAGAAAGTTTTATTAGTAAATTACACACTTGGCATGGAAATTGGTATTAGTCCCTGACCTACTATATAAGCAAATGACAGTAGGGTTTGGATAAAGGGATAGGATAAAAGGGAAGAGAGGAAATATGGAGGGAAAGAGAAAGAAAGAAAGAAAGAAAGAAAGAAAGAAAGAAAGAAAGAAAGAAAGAAAGAAAGAAAGAAAGAAAGAAAGAAAGAAAGAAAGAAAGAAAGAAAGAAAGAAAGAAAGAAAGAAGAGAAAGAGAAAGAAAGAAAGAAAGAAAGAAAGAAAGAAAGAAAGAAAGAAAGAAAGAAAGAAAGAAAGAAAGAAAGAAAGAAAGAAAGAAAGAAAGAAAGAAAGAAAGAAAGAAAGAAAGAAAGAAAGAAAGAAAGAAAGAAAGAAAGAAAGAAAGAAAGAAAGAAAGAAAGAAAGAAAGAAAGAAAGAAAGAAAGAAAGAAAGAAAGAAAGAAAGAAAGAAAGAAAGAAAGAAAGAAAGAAAGAAAGAAAGAAAGAAAGAAAGAAAGAAAGAAAGAAAGAAAGAAAGAAAGAAAGAAAGAAAGAAAGAAAGAAAGAAAGAAAGAAAGAAAGAAAGAAAGAGCCAGCAGTCCTGGTTCCAGCGTTGATCCAGCTCATAGGCATTGATCCAGATGTGTAGGTCCAGCCAATGAGATGTCCAGGATCCTGGGGGCACTGCCCAGGCTTGACAGGGGAACCTTTTATGGACAGGTTTCTCTGCCCTGAAGTAAATTAGTTATCATGTGCAGTCTGTTCTTTCAGGCCTTTCTGGAAATGGGTTGGAAGGCTTCAGGGGCCCTTGGTGGTCTTAATCCCCCCTTATAGTCCATGCCCACTTCCTGCCACTCCTTCCTGTGTTTGCACTGTATTGTGTTGTGGTTCTTTCTCATGGAAAAGTTCTGCCCTATCTCTGCCTGGCCCCCCTTCTTCAGCCAAATCTTGTTCTTTCTCATGGTGTGTTAATATCAATAGACCTTAGTTACTACCAACAATTCTTGTCTGTTATTACTAACAGTCCTTGATTGGCTCTACAGCCATCTGGTTATCACTTTTTGAGAAATACACATTAGCCCCTTATCTTCTGGGAATCAAGAGCTCAAAGGGTCTCACGTTGGACTGCTGTTTATAGGGTTGTTAGAGGGCTTTAGTCATAGTGATTTTCCATTCTAGCCACAATTCAAGTCAGTAACTTTTACAGATAGGGAAAGCCTTACAGAATAAGGGCCTTGTTGCCTTTGTAAAATCATGGCTGACTCCTTGTACTTCAGCTAAGTAGAAAAGGATTCTGGGAATGACTCAGCTGGAACTGAGGTAGAAAACAAGTTTCATAACCATTGAAAACAAGTTATATAACCGTCACATGCTCACGTTGTGGTTTATGGTGGTTGGTTGAATTATATTTGTTGTCCTTTGAAAATATGCAACTGATAAAGGCCAAATTGCTTAAAAAGACCTGATTTTTGGCAATAAAGAGCTCCCTTTTGCACCTGCCTGAGGACTCTGCGTCGCTTCATACTCCAACAAGTAACTTTCTTTGAAGGCTCAGTAACAAAAATATTATTGCACTCAGGTTGTTATTTGTTACAGCGGGGATACTGTAATGCCTATATCAAACCAGGAGTCCCGTGGAAAAGAAATATATATGGACGGATTCTTGCTAGATGTTTCAGAGATGTTTATTTCCCCAGCCGCATGGCCGGGCTCTGCCGAGGAACTGTTACAGTCAGGACCCGAGCTCCTTTTGCCCGCGCAGGGAAACACAAACCAACCAATGGGGAACGAGGCTGACCAGGGGCAGGGAAACCCCGTGCCTCCCCTCAGGGCTCCCAGGGCTACATGGCGGGGAAGGGACCCCAACAGTTATTCAGGCAACAAAAATAAGTTTCCAAGGCTGTATGTTAAAAAACAGGTGTTCATTTGACACCTGTTAGTTCCTGGAAACAGACAGTCTTGCTGATAAGCTCAAGAGGGTCTTAGTCCAAGTGCAGTTCATCAAGGCCTAACAAGCATTTCTCAGATCACAGTGCGGCCTGAGGGAAGGGGAGGGGATGCACCACAACAATCCATCCTGTAACTAAAGTCAGCTTCTCTGGTGAAGGGAATCAACACTGCTGTTGATCTGATTGTGGATCACTTTGGAACCAGCAGGGATCCAGGTATGAAGATGTCTTGCTTTCAGTTTGGCTTCTCAACATCATGAGTGACATAGAGAGAATGGAGAAAAATTGCCTGACTTGGAGGGGAGACAGTTGTGGTATTTGGTGCTGGACTTCTCCAGCCCAGGGGGTTTGGCACTGCTGTAAAGTTTCTCCTGACTGCTTATTGAAAGCACCTTCCACACTGCTGGTGGACTGGAGCCACACCAGAGCTGCCATTGCCAGGATATTTCATGGGACATGTGAGGTCATGGGGAAACCGAGCACACCCCCCTTTCCCCTCCACCTTGTCTCTCACCTGGGCTGCTATTAACCCCTGGGGAGGCTCAGGACTTGTATTGGAGCGCCCCATGAAGCCTCGGGGGAGTCACTGCACTCCTCTCTGCCTTGAAACGAGCCAACAGCGGCCCCTGAAGCTGTGGAGGAATCACTGCAGCCCCTCTCTGCCCTGACATGAGCCATCAGCACCCTCTGCCGGTTGTGCTCGTAACTATACCAAAGGGGAAAGTGCTTGACAGGTGGGAAAAAGGCTGTTATTGGGTTTTCTGTTTGTTGTTGTTGCTGTTGTTGTTGTTTGTCTGTCTTTATACATATATACATATCTGTACATATATATTATAGTAAAGAACTGTTATTCCTTTTCCCATATCTTTGCCTGAAAGCCCCAGAATTTCAAAGTTATAATAATTTGGAGGGAGGGGGTCATATTTTCCCTTCCAGGAAGGTTCCCGCCTTCCTTGGCAGACACCTGTCTTTTAAACCAGGACAGAAGAGAAAAAACCCAGGCTCAGTTTACAAGCAGAGCCCGGCTCCAGCCTTGGCTGGAGAGAAGTCTGTGCAATTGCTTTGAATTCTTTGCATTTTTCTTGAACTTGGAGTGTGTTTGTGTATGAGAGTGGTGTGTGTTGATTTGAGTTTGCTGGCATATAAGAGCATGGGGATGCCCGTGGTATGTATAAAAAAAACCTGTTTGTGGAGAGAGTGTTGCAGTGGAGTTTTATCGAAGGTTGCTGTGACTGAGATAATATTTGTGGTCTTGGAGTGCCCTCTTGTGTCAGTTTCAGTGATTGCAGGCTTGGCAATCCCCCTCCCTCCCTCCCACCGTTCTGTTCTAAGGTAAGAGCTCATGTACTTATAATTCTTGAATATGAGGACAGTTTCTTCTAAAACTAAAGTGGGAGATGATATTCCAAATTTTCCATTAAAATGTTTATTGAACCACTGGGAAAAGATAGGAGGAGATTCACTAAGTAAATCTAAATTGATTAGATATTGTAATAATTTATCACCAATATATAAGCTAAACTGCCAGTCTTGGTGGCCAGAGAATGATACCTTAGATTATAAAGGAAAGGGCAAAGGATAGGAGAATGAAGCAATGTTGTTCCTCTTGCAGTATTGCACGAGAGTATGATGTAGATATGATGGTGGCACCAGATGTGGAAGATAGGGAGATAGAGGGTTTGTCTGTCTGAGACTGGGGGAGGACAAGGCGGGGGACGCGCAGTTGGGAAGGAGCCAGGTGTTACTTTCAAGCCCGATATTGGGGTGGACCCAGGGGAAACAGGAAGTGAGCCAGACAAGAAGATGGTAAGTCAGAAAGGGGTAAACAGGAAGACAATAAGAAAGAAAGGGGTGAACAGGAAATGATAACTCTATTCCAGGAGAGAGTGAGATCTCACAGCCCAGTCGTGGTAAAGGTACTTTTCTCCCCCATCGACCGTGAGGCATGAATGAGACTAGCAAGACCCTATAGAGAAAATCCAGAGAGAGTAACTAAAGTGTTTGAGACAAATCTTAAAACCCAGAATCCAGACTGGGGGGAGATCCAAATTCTGCTAGATAATCTATTAGATTCTACAGAAAGAGAGGTAGTACTCAGGACTACTAGGAAGGAGGTGGACAGGATAGACACAGAGGGGAGGCTACCAGGAACTGTTGAAGAGCATTTTGTCTCCTGGGACCCCCATTGGAACCCCAACACCAGGAAAGGGAGGGTTTTACTGAAACAATATCAAAGGTGGATATTATTTGGCTTTAAATATGTAATGCCAAAGGTAATAAATTGGTCTAAACTCTATGAGGTGAAACAAGGACCGCATGAGACACCGAGTGAATTTGAGGAACGCCTTAAAGTAGCTGCCAGGAGATACACTAATATCAATCTGTAGAAACCTGGGCAAGTTGTAGAGCTGGCTTTCATATTTGTAGGGAACTCAGCACTGGATATTAAAAGGAAGTTACAATAACTGGAAGAACCAGACTCTCATGACCTAGAAAAGCTTTTAGAAGTGGCCTGGACAGTCTTGATTAATAGACTTCAATAAGAGCTCTGTGTACACAGTGTGTGCTCTCAGTGCATTGTCTGTGCTGTGTCTCTGTGTCTTTGTCCCTATGTCTCTGTGCACTGTGTTGTTTGTGTGTGTACTGTATGTCTGGGTGTATGAGAGTAACTAAGGTATTTGAAATCATTTTCTGCTGGATATTCTATTAGATTCCACAGGAAGTGAGAAAGCAGGAGAGGGAACAAGAAAGTAGGAAGCGGGTAGACAGGAAGTAAAAAGCAGGATGAGCAAGGGATGGGAAAACGAGGTGATGGCTATCAAGGAGATGGGAAAAGAAAAGGGAAGAAAGACAAAGAAAATGGGAGTTGGAAAGAGAAACGAGAGAAAAGTAGGTTTTTCTGGGGGGATTGAAGCTGAATCAGTGTGCATATTGTAAAGGTTTTGGACACCAAGATCCCCGGAAGCTGAAGGGGGCAGAGGTAGAAAAGCTACCCCTACATCAAGATGGATGGGAACTGGGGGCAGAACCCCAGCATCCCAGCTGAACCTGTGGTTTCCATACAGCTGGGGAAGGAGAAAAGATAAAATTAATTAATAGACACAGGATCTAAATATGACCCAAAGAAAATTAAGTCAAGAAACTGTAAATGTTGTTGGTGCAACAGGGAAATAAACATTCCTTAACCCTATCAATTTTAAATTTGGCAAAAGATAACTCACCAGTCTTTTAGTAAGATACTTGTTCCTGGATTATAAAGATTGAGAAGTACAATTATTGGTATATGAGACTGAAAGCCATGTAGGCAAGAATTTTTATGTTGCAGTGTTGAGGCCCTCCCCCCCACCATGTAGTCCTGGGAGAGGGGCCCTGGGGGGGAGACATGGGGTTTCCCTAGCCCCTGGTCAGCCTCGTTCTCCATTGGTTGTTTTGTGTTCCCCTGCGAGGGCAAGGACCCTCGGGTCCTGTGATTGCAGCAGTTCCTCGGCAGAGCCCCGGCCATGCGGCTGGAGAAATAAACATCTCTCTGAAACATCTATCAAGAATCGCTCCATATAGATTTCTTTTCCAGGGGCCTCGTTGTCTGATACATCGTGTTGCAGTATCTCCGCTATAACAAATGGTATAATGTGAGTAGAACGATCCCCGATCCCTACAGCAACTGATTTGTGAGTAAACGCTGGATTTCTCTTCTTGTTTTTGTTTTGCTATTCCATATCTAAACTATGGAGGAACTGTGGAAAGACTCTTGGCTCTCAGAGCCGCATATGGACATTTATCTTAAACTTAAAATGATTCTTGAACAATGATTTGTAAATTTTAGCTTAATTCAAGCTCAAAAAGAACTGAAACATTTCCTTTCATGGTTGTTTAAGAACTTTTTCTACATTTCTTGGGATCTGATTCTTACCAAAGGCTTTTGGAAGACCGTTTGGACTCAGTTAATTTTTGAGTCAAAATATATGCCGATGGAAGAATATTTTCGTGAATATTATTTAATTACCGAGGCTGTTGAGCAATGTCAGCTGTGTCTTGGTGAAGGGAAGCCTGCCTCAGAGTCCATGTGACCCAGACCACGTGGACTGAGCGCTCTCCAAGCAGCAGCGAAGCAGTTCCCCAGCACGGGCGGAGTGGCGCGAGCTGCAGTGTTGGCAGCAGAGTGAGGCGCAGTAGGAGTGGCGCGACCCGGTGGTGTCCCCCTGGCCCCGCGCAGTGAGTGGTGGAGAGAGCCCCGTGAACGCCCAGCCAAGAGGGGCAGCGTGTGGGGGGCGGCTGATGGTGGTGGCGGTGGAGCAGAGCCGCGCCTAGCTGAAACGCGCGCTGGAGCGGGGCGCGGGGGGATCGTTCTCAGGGGCCCAGCCAAGACATGGGCGTGGCCCCAGGCAGTGGCAGCGCAGCTGAGAGCAGAAGCGGCAGTACGCAGGCAGCTGAGCAGCGCGGCCCGGCCCCGCCCATGGGGCCCCGAATGCGACCCCAGGAAGAGCGCGCAGGCATGAGCAGCCCCCACAGCTCCAGCAGCCCTGGCAATTCCAACAGGGGAGCGAGCGAAAGAGAAAGCAAAAACGCAGCGAGACAGAAAAAAGCAGCCACTCGGAAAAAGGAAAAGATCATATTAGCTAAGGTTTTAGGAATAGTAAAATGGTATAATGTTAAACAAAATTATGGTTTTATAACGAGATGTGACAACCAAGAAGACATATTCGTTCATAGAACTGCTATTAAAAAGAATAACCCTGAAAAATGCATCCCAAGATTGGGAGATGGAGAGGTGGTAGAATTCAAAATTGTGCAAGGTAGAAAAGGGTTACAAGCAGCAGAGGTCACTGGGTCTGATGGTGTTTCTGTGAAAGGAAGTATATATGCTAAAAATCATAGTCATGTTAGACAATATCTCCATTATAAGCCCCCCCTACAGTCTCCCTTTCCTAATCCCACCTTTCCCTTTTACCCTATGTCCTATTACCCCCAGTGTATTCCCAATCTGTTTTTTCACCCATGGTTTCCCTCACAAAGCCATGACTTTGCCAATTGTTTCCCCCAAAATCCCTTTCCAATGCCGAGTGGGGGATGAAGAGGGGGAGGGAAGAAATTAACTATTTTTGTTTAGCGTTCCAACAGGTACAAGTGCAAGAAACCCTCTCCTGCCTCAGTTTCCCCACAAAGCATGCCCGGAGAGTCCTGTCTCCCTTCTGTCAGCCTTAAGATGTTCCAGAAAATCTGTTTGGACACCTAAAGACTCAGGAGGGTGGCTTGTTTTGTTTTGAAACTGTCCTTGTTATCTCATGTTTATCCAGTTGTTTTCAATGTTAAGTTTTAAATCTCTTTTTGTTAAAAATAAACTGGTGAAGTGTTGGGGCTCTCCCCCCCTACCATGTGGTCCTGGGAGAGGGGCCCTGGGGGGGAGACACGGGGTTTCCCTAGCCCCTGGTCAGCCTCGTTCTCCATTGGTTGTTTTGTGTTCCCCTGCGTGGGCAAGAACCCTCGGGTCCTGTGATTGCAGCAGTTCCTCGGCAGATCCTCAGCCATGCGGTTGGGGAAATAATCATCTCTCTGAAACATCTATCAAGAATCGCTCCATATAGATTTCTTTTCCATGGGCCTTGTTGTCTGATACGCGTTGCAGTATCTGTACTGTAACATTGCAGGCAATACCAGAACCAGACAATTCTGGAGGAATACTGGAAGCCATAGAAATGCAGTAACATCCTTGGTTTGGGCCAGTGGAACTCCAGGACGCTCCCGGCGAGCGCAGCCTGTAAGCATTACCCTAAAACCTGGATCAAAACTGGTAAGGCAGAAACAATATCCTTTAAAATTAGAAGCTAGAAGGGGAATCCAGTGTCTAATAGAGAATTTCAGGAAATTGAGATTAGTGAGTGATAGAATGTGAATTAGAATGTAACACCCCCCATTTTGCCAGTTCACAGAATGTCATCAGTGATTTACAGTAATAGACTTGAAGGATGCCTTCTTTTGAATACCTTTCAATAAGTAAAGTTGAGGCATTTTTGCCTTTAAATGGGAAAATCCCAGAACTGGTCGGAAGACTCAGCTTACCTGGACTGTACTGCCACAAGGATTTAAAATTAGCCCACCAATTTTTGGGAATCAATTGACAAAAGAATTACAAATTCAGAAGAGGGAGAATCCAGAATAATTGGTCCTGAAGTAGGTTGATGACATCTTATTAAAAACTGAAACTAATGAAAAGTGCATGGAATTGACTATCAGTCTTCTAAATTTCTGTCCTGGTTTAAAAGACAGGTGCCTGCCAAGGAAGGCAGGAACCTTCCTGGAATGGAAAAGATTACCCCCCCTCCCTCAAAATTATTATAACTTTGAAATTATGGGGCTTTCAGGCAAAGACATAGGAAAAATAATAACAGTTCTTTACTAGAATATATATATAAAGACAGGCAAATAGCAACAACAACAAAACAGACAACCCAATAACAGCCTTTTCCTTTCCCATCTAGCAATTTTTTCCGCTTTGCTGTAATTATGACCACAACCAGCAGAGGGTGCTGATGGCTCATGTTGGGGCAGAGGGGGCTGGAGTGATTCCCCCACAGCTTCAGGGGGCGCTGTTGGCTCCTGGTGAGGTAGAGGGGCTGCAGTGACTATTTTACTTCCAGAAGTTGACCCTGGACAGTCAAATAGAATTAAAATCAGCTAATTATCTAAAAGCCCAAAATAAGGAGGGTGGACAAATAGAGACTCTCAACAATCAGGTTATAGTCCCACTACAAATGATGTTACAAATTGCAAAGGAGCACACTCACTGGGAAATCAATGTTGTGGTGACTAGTCTATAGATCCAGATACTTAGTGTCCATATGACCAGAATTGTTAAGTCTGTTTAAAAATAACCCTTTGAATTTAAAAGGGCTGCCTCCAGGTATCACCAAAAGAGGAAACACTACTGGAGATTATTGGTAAATTGAGTTTTCTGAGCTACAACATCAACAAGGATACAGATATCTCCTGGTGTTGGTATATACCTTTTTCCAGGTGGCCAGAAGCTTTTCCCTGCCACACAAACAAGGCTAGGGAAGTCATCAAGGTTTGGAGTGCCTATAAGGAGGCCATCTGATAGAGGACCTCATTTATTATTTAAAATGCTATATCAACTTAGTAGGCAATTTAGTTGGGGAAATCTTAGAATGAATTAGAAGGTTTATCTTTCTCTCAGAATTTCTTGCCTTAGACCCCAGTTCATTCATTTAAGTCCGGATATCAAATATACATCAGAAACAGTGGAAAGGACTTTATCTAGTTCTGGTGACTACAAGAATGGCAGTGAAAGGACTTAATTCCTAGATTCATCGCACCAGAATTAAGAAAGCCCTTGTTGAAGGTTAGGATTGTTCTTTTTTTTCTTTTTCTGTCAGGGAACTTTCTCCCATCTGTTGCCTACAGCTGAGGAGTTTCTGCTACACTTTGTTACCCCAGATGTGCCTGCCTCTGCTGTTCCAGCCACTGCTCTGAGGTTCCTGCTACAGCCCATTTTGCCATTTGGAGGGGCACCGGGATTGACTGCCCCTGTGAAGTTGTAAAGGAAGCCCCTTTTCTATCTCTTCCTCTGGCACGCCCGCCATTAACCAAGTGGAGAAGGCAATGCCCCCCTGCAGCCACGAGGGAATCATTGCACCTTCCCTGCCCAGCTGGGAGCCAACAGCACCCCTGCCAGCTGTGACCATAACTACACCCAAGAGGAAAGTGCTTGACAGCCAAGAGAAGGCTGTTATTGGGTTTTTGGTGTTGTTTGTTGTAGCTCCCATTGTTGTTAGCTTGCCTTGTTATACATATACATGTCGCTATTATCCCCTGAGAATGGCAAAATCACAACACAAGTCCAGGTTAAAAGATATGGCCGAAGCGACCTCGTTTAATCACCCATACTTTTTAAAGCATGGTTAGCAAAAAGAGAAATTACATGATTGGCCTATTGGCTCACCACCTCTCAAGGTGATAGGCTGAGCAGTAAAACACCCATTTCCAAATATTATTCTCACAAGACTGAAAACAATTCTACTGTTCTCACAACAGCTTGCAGGTGCAGAAATGGTTTACATTCTTACAAACTGTTGTCCATCCAGTTCGCATGAGAAAGAAAGCTTTCACAGCGAAGCTGTGAGAAGCTGGATTTCTCTACCTGCTTTCTTATGAGAAAGGAAAGTTTCACAGGAAAATTCTTCTGCTAGCCCTTGCTAGCATCCACATATACATACGAGTAAAGAACTGTTATTCCTTTTTCCCATATCTTTGTCTGAGACCCCCTTAATTTCAAAGTTATAATAATTCAGAGGGAAGGGGGTCATATTTTCCATTCCAAGGGAGGTTTCCACCTTCTTTGTCAGATACCTGTCTTTTAAACCAAGACCGCTCTCATTTCATGGTGGACAGTGGAAAACACCAGACCTCTGTGGCTGAAAATTTCAAAGATATCTGTAGAGAAGTAGTGAAATGTATAGGCTAATGTTTATGGGAATCTTTTGTCTTTAGGTGGGGAGGGTTGAAGAAAACTTAATATTGACTTTAATTCAAGGGTTTAGTAAGATGCACAATCTGTCCAGCATTACAGCCTGCCTCCCTATCCCTGCTTTAGCAGGGGAACCCATTCCTTGGGGAATGCAATATAATGCAATAGCAAAAGCGAACATCACCAACTATTTGGATGAGAAGGAGAGATGTAGGCAAAGGGGAAAGGGCCTTCTTAAGGACAAGTGTGGCAGGCTGCTGAGGATACTAAGGATATCCAAAAGGCCTCTGAAACTAATTGGCTTAATAAAATTCTTCCAGGAATAGTCCCTGAGAGGATGGCTGTCTGGAATACTAGAAACCATCATAATTGTAATTGTAATTGTAATAATTATTGAAGCAATTACTAGTCTTGGTGTTAGCTGTGTTTGTAGAATAATCGGTCGTGATCTTGTGAGAATGTATGTGACTATAGATAGAAATTGACTTGAAACTTATTTAATAACCTTGAGGAATTTGAGAAATGTCAAAGGGGAGAATTGATACCAAAAGGATTAATTCAATTTTTAGTGTGCCTGTGAAACTTAGCAGAGAAACAAGGCCTGCTAAATCTGCTTTCAGCAAGGACTGTTGGGAGATAAGAAGACATCTGGCCCAGGAATGCCGTGATAGACAAAACAAAGGACTGAATCTCTGGGAACTTGGGGTGGGATTTATGGTATTGGGTAAATTGTACTATGCATGTAACTACTGTATATAAGTAACCCTCTTTTAGAATCACGTGTCTATGTTAGGTTAGACTTTCCTGCGTGCACCTCAGGCCTGAATAAATTATGCCCTCTTTAACACAATTTTAGTGATGGAGAGCCTCATTCCAATATTTCAGACATTTGGTAACACATTCACCTGTCAAAAGGCAGCACCTGTCCCTGATGCTCCCACTCTCAATGGATCTGGTGGGATTATTTCTGACCCAGAAGTTCAATTTCAGTTCAGGATCTTTGTGGATCTGTGCCAACTGGCCAGTGTAATTCCAGCTCAGCTGGTAAAACCTGTGCCCTGAACACAGCTGCCCAGGAGCACCAACATGATGTGCAAGGCCTGAGACTGACCCCTTTGGAGACCCCTGTGAGAAGAAAATATATGCAGGTAACACCAAGATGGCCACAATCCACAGCTGCGGTGTGAAGAAAAGATTTATTCCATTATTTTGCTGGCAAAACAGGGACACATACACTGCTAAGCTTATTCGATCTTAGCAGGGGCAAAAAGCAGCAGGGCCTAAGCCATGCATTACATATCAAAGGGCCTGGAGAGTATGCAATCCTTCACTAGGCTGTAATTTACAATATCCAAACTTCTTATCTCCCTTGCCCCTGTTACGACCTGTCCCAGAAGATGAGAGTAACCCAGGTTCTTGTTAATAGATCCCTTAGGGTGGATTAAAGTGAAATGACACTGGATGATCAGTGTGTGTAAATATATATATATAGGGTTTCTTTTAAAACAATTTGGTTGCAAAGGAAAGCAGGTATGTAGCCATTTTGATTATATATAATAATATAACAATATGAGATCATTGTAATATGGAAGCACTAAAATATCACCCCAAGGACATGTATAAGGGAAAAGGGGGGGGGGGGGCAAAGAAGGGGAGAGAGAGGATGAGTGTGAAAACCTCACCACCCTGATGACCTTTGATGAGTCTTGATTGTTGTAGCTTAGATGTCCCTTGGTTGTTGTAGCTTAGATGTCCCTTGGTTGAAGTGATGGTCCATCATGGGTAGGGGGGGAAGAAGCCCGCGAAACACAAAGTCCAATGGGTTAAAATACACTCAGGCTCAGTGGGAACACCCAGGTACCTCCCCTTGGGGGAGCTTTCAGTTCTCTGGTGAAAGGCCTCAGAAATGAGTCCAAGCACAGCTCCTACAAAGCACCCTGACTCCTTCACAAACTGAGGAATGTTTTGAGTCATTAACCCATAAAAGTCCAGTCTCTCACACCCCCCTTAAAGAGGCCCCAAGCCTATGGGAAGAATGCTTTCAAGTCTTTAACAACATTCTGTTATCTTCTCTGAGAAAATTCCATTTCTTCTTCAGCACAGAGTAAACAACCCACAGAAAACACAAATATGTGAATTCTCTCCCAGAGAGTATTTCCTAACATCTCCCATGATGCCTTAGGATTTTAGCTTTTATATTTTCCATATATTTGTTATCCTGCAATTCTTTAGTGTATAACTCTAAACTCCATATATAGTGTTAGCTACTGTTCTCCCATTTTGGTCAGACAAAACAATTCCTCTCTAGGCCCAGGAATCAAGGACATTTCACTGTCTCAGGCTCCAAGAAATGTAAACAAAAGTGAGTTGGGGTAACTTGGGGTAAATTACTTCATTACCTGAAGCTGTAATTGGAAGATTAACCCCAAATATGCAAATGGACCAAACATAAAGGTATGAAAACCCGTGACCCATCATCCATTTTTGGATGTAGCCCCTGGGGGGGCTTTGGCTGCCCTAAATGTACCTGAATGCCCTTCAATAAATATAACCACTTTTATTCTCCTAATTTTGTCTGGCCTCTGTTTTTAGGTAGTCCCAAAAGGCATCACCCAGGTGCAAGGTTGGTCTCTGAGCGAAAACAATTCTAAAAACATCTTATTTTTCTCTCTCCTCACCAATCTTCTGTTTTTCAACCCTTTCCTCCCCACAGACCCCTTGGCAGCTCAAGGACTATATGCAGCAGATTATAGAATCATAGAATCGTTAAGGTTGGAGAAGACCTCTAAGTCCAACCTTTGGCTGAACACCACCTTGTCAATTAGGACAAAGAACTAAGTGCTACATCCAGTCATTCCTTGAACCCCTCCAGGGATGGTGACTCCACCACTTCCCTGGGCAGCCTGTTCCAATGCTTAACCACCCTGTCAGTGAAGAAATTCTTCCTGATGTCAAACCAGAACCTCCCCCGGAACAGTTTGAGGCCATTTACTCTCATCCTACTGCTAGTTGCCTGGGAGAAGAGGCTACCCCCACCTGGCTACAACCTCCTTTGAGGTAGTTGTAGAGAGTGAAAAGGTCTCCCCTGAGCCTACTTTTCTCCAGGCTAAACAACCCCAGCTCCCTCAGCCGTTCCTCATGACTTACTCTCCAGATGATGCCAAAAGGGTTAATTTGATTTCTACTGTGTCCCGCTTTAAAAGGACAGGTGTCTGCCAAGGAAGGCATTTTCCTGGAATGGAAAAGATGAACCCCTATGTCATGGTTTGACGCTGGCCAAACGGCAGGCACCCATGAAAGCTGTTCGCTCACCCTCTCTTGCTCTCAGCTGGGCAGAGGAGAGGGAAAAAAATTAACGAAGGGCTCATGAGTTGAGATGAGGATTGAGAGAAAACACTCGAAGGGAAAAACAGGTTCAAATTTAAAGGTATAAAATAAATTTATTATTAACAGAGTCAGAGGAGGATAATGAGAAGTAAAATAAGCCTTTAAAACACCTTTTTTCCCTCAGACCCTCCCTCCTTCCCACCAACAATGCAGGCAAACAGGGTGTGGGGGCTTTGGTCACTTCGTTACTCAAGATCTTCAGTTCACTCAGAGAGAGGAGTCCTTTCTCCACTATGCCGTGGGGTGCCTCCCACAGGAGACAATTCTCCTTGAACAGATGGTGGGACTGTGCTTCCACCCCTGGGGCAGTCGGTTCCAGGTGTACTGCACACCCCTCCAGGTGAAAACAAACTGACGCCTTCACTCTGCTGCCAGAGGAATGGAGAAAAACAAATTAGCAATGACAATAGTGGCATACCACTTTGCTGCCTTGAACTCACACTAGTACTGGAGCTCCAGCATGCCTGGCACAGCAGCACTTAGCGACAGGGTTACTTCATTCAAGGCACGATAGTCCACAATCTCCATTCCCCATCAGACTTGCGCACAGGCCAAATGGGGCAGTTGAAGGGTGAGTGGGCCTTGCTGACCACCCCTTGGCTCTCCAGCTCGCCGATCATCTTGTGGATGGGGATCACAGCATCTTGAGTTGTCCAGTACTATCGGCGATGCACTGTCAAGGTGGCAATTGCTACTCATTGTTCTTCCACCGTCAGGAGTCCTAATGCAGAGGGATTTTCTGACAGTCCAGGCAAGGTGTTCAATCGCCTAATGCCCTCTGTCTCCACAGAAGCTATCCCAAAAGCCAACCTGAGTCCCTTTGGGTCTCTGAAATAACCACTCCAAAGGAAATTTATGCCAAGAGTATGCGGGGCCTCTGGACCAGTCACAAAAGGATGTTTCTACCACTCCTTCCCAGTCAAGCTCACCTCAGCTTCCAGCAGAGTCAAGTTCTGTGATTCCCCCATCACCCCAGCAAAAGAAACAGGTTCTACCCCCACATGTCACGATGACATCAGGGTACAATGTTGTCATGGGTTAGCAAGCATAGTCCCGGAAGTGATGTTCTTGCAAAGGGGTGCTTACAGCTTCCTCTGTGACCTAATAGAACCTATCAGATGGCCAGTTTGAATATGGACAATTCTTTAAGCCACTTAAAGTTGTGACCGCCTCTGTGAGGCACACTTAAGAATAGGAAACTCGGAGGCAGAGTCTCTCTCTCTCGTTTCCGGTGCTGGGACAGGCGGCTACGGGCCCCGTGTGGGAGGCCAGCGGGCCCGGCCCAGGCCCTGCTCAGGCCAGGCCAGGCCGGGCCACGGCCATCCTGGAGCCAATGGGCCCTGTTCCACCTGCGGAACCCCCCCCACAGCCCTGCTGTGGGCAGACAGCCGGCTCCCCCTCTCCAGTGCTGCCAAGATTCAGCTGAAGCTGCACCCCTGTCCGGCAGAGGTCATGTGACCAACAGCGATAAGCTTCATTCCAGCTGCAAGGCCAAGGTGAGATTAACCCTTTTAGTGCTGTGAAAAGCTGAAAACCTGAGGCAAGAGAAAGAGGAGATGCTTAAAGCTGAAATTCTGTTGTGAAGCTATGATATATCAGAGTATCCCATTGTAATTTCATGAAGATATGGGGGGTGGAGCGTTCAACTTGTACTTGTGAGCAAAAGCACCTGCGCTGAGATAGGCAGATGCTGAAGCAGCTGTAATTTCATGAGAAGCTTGAACAGGGAGAGATGGAAGCGATGAGGACTTTTGCTCCAAATGGAAAAGGAGAAAACCTCAGTTCCTAGAGATGCTCCCAGAGATAGTCCTAGAGGTGAAGATAAGGAAGACCCTTTGCTCCCAGGGAAGGAGAAGGGCCTCTGTTCTTAGAGATGAAATGCTCCCAGAGATGGGTGAAGAGAACTTTTGTTTCTGAACGGCTCAACCTTAAAATTGTACCCCAAAAAACTTCAAGAGTGGACCCTCGAAAGCAGTTGTGGGAAAAGCTGCAAGTCAGGGGAAGGGACTCACATGCGAGCAGAGAGACTCCTCTTCCTAAATGGACTGAACAAAGTTATTTGGAAATGGGCGGCTGTCTCGTGATAATGTTTTCATAGCATGGACAAGAGAGACTCCTCTTCCTAAATGGACTGAACAAGGTTATTATGGAAGTGGTAAACAGACTGAACATCTTAAGGGTTGTCTTTTTACATTGTCACTGGGAGAAGGGAGAAAGGTCGGGGGAGGAGAAGAGTTCTGAAAGTGTGGTATTTTTTTTTTTCTTTTTTAGATCTGTTAATAAACTTCTTTATATTCTTTCAGTTTTGGTGCCTGCTTTGCGTTTCTCCTAATTCTTATCTCACAGAAGATAAACAGTAATGAGTATCTTGGACCAAACCACTACGCTAAATTGGTGTTTCTGCCCGGTTACAAACCCAACCCCCTACACCCCCCTCTCTCTTAAAGGTACAGAAAGGCACAGGATTCATGTCTGACATAGGGCAGATGATAGGGAATACAGTATCATACAGTCACCCCAGGACAGTAGGCAGGTCCAACTAGTAGCAGTTGATATCGACAGCGAGTAGAAATGGCAGAAAAACCCCTCCAGACCCCGTCAGCAAACCACAACACAGCCCTGTCTAGGGAACCACCGGCGCCCACTCCCCCCATCCCTCCGCTCGCCAAGAGGAAAAAAGCGGCTGAGCCCAGCCCTTGACCCCCAGCCAGAAAGCTCACTCCCCAGCTAAGACACTGCCTCAACCGAACCACTTCCCCCCTCCTGCCCCATGACCATTTCAATGGAATTCCAAGACGTCCAGCTAGGTCTTTTGTCACTTAAGTACTGTCCATTCATCACATCCGGGGCAACAAATGGGAAGAAAATTCCCTGAGAGAAAGAAAAAAAAGAAAAAACCTAACCCTTAACAGTGATGATTCCTCTAATCTTGATACAATGACATTCAGTAGAACTTTTGTAATCTCCATAGCTCAGTTCCATACACTAAAATTTCTCTTTTACATAAAGTGCATCTCCATCTCCCCTTCTTCCCTTCCTATCTTTTTGAAAGACTTTTCAGCTATTCATTGTGGTCTTCCAGTCATGTGAGTTTTACCACCAAGCTTCTGTGATTTCTATGACATCAGAACTCTCAGGCTGGGCACAGAACTCCAGTTCCTCCTGTTTGTTGCCCAGACTCTTTCTGTTTGTTTCCTCTCTCTCTGTTTGTCTTTCTGTGTGTTCCTCCATCCCTCTTCCCTGTCTGTCTGTCCACCTATCTTTTCTTCCCTCCCTAAGGGACTGAGTTGTAACCCAAGTACATCATAAAGTACCTCTCGTCAATTCTATCAATATACTGCTCAATAACATCTGAAACACTAAACACCTGTTTAAAGCTCAATAAAAACTATCAGCTTGCAGGATATTGATACCTCATCAGTTAGCCTTGCTTTTAAGCTTATGAATCAGGGGGAGGAGGGGGAAGCAGAGGTTAAATGATTTGCTAAGAAGTTGTTTGTTAAAAGCAATGCATACAGCTTGCTCAACACTTATTGTGCCTACCAAAGCAGAATGAGAAGATATAAGACCATTGATAAAGGGAAGGAATCTTGACCAAAGATCCTGTTTTCAACCTAAAACTAACTCAAACCAGCCTTGAAGTTTGGACTTGGGCAAGGGACATAAAAAGCATGCACAGGGAAGCAAGGTGAAAAGTTCAGAAAGAGGAAGACTCTTACTTCATCCCAGCAACCCCTGCCCACGACCACCAGACAACACTGCGCAAGCGCAATGCAGATGTAAATGACTTTTGGGCTCATTGTAATACGAGGCGAGGCTAGGCGGGGCTAGGTAATGAATATGTATAGGCATATTGGGAAACTTAATGAATATGGAGCTTGTAACCCAATATATACCAAGCTGAATGCAGCTGTGGGCACGCATGACTTTGGAGGAATTATCCCCCATGCGTCCCAGCACTGGAATAAACATACCTACTTTACTACTTATTTCAGTAGTGGAGTCTTTTCTGCATATCACTTACATACTTTCATATGTTTCAGGGTTTAGTACATTGTCTGTTCAGCCATATTAATTGCAAATGCCATTTTGCTCTTACTGGTTTCTATGTTTTAAACCAGTAGAGGTTATGCTACTGTAAATTAAAAGGTGGACAAAATTGATAATTTCTCTTCAGGTTTCCTGTATTAGTGCCCCTTCTATACGTGCTGGTTTTAAAAACTCAGTGGGAAAATTAAGGCTGCTCAAGCTGCTCCATTCTGATAGAAAGGAAAAAAATTACTGAGAGAGATTACAAATTGGAATCACAATTCACTGGAGAAATTCCAAAAAACACAATGAAAGGAATGAGAGAAATTTGTCTTTACAAACAAACTGTGGGTTTGCTGATAGGTAAAGATAGATACTGAGAGATGAAAGCGAGTCAAGGTTTTAAAACGTTAAAATTTTAGCTAAGAGTTAGAAGAAATTTGTATTGATTAAGATACAAAGTAGAAAAACAAAAGATAAGTTAATGATTTTTAGATGCCTAAGATAGAGTTAAGTGATGTATTATTTGCCATTATATTTTTGGTTTAAGTTTTGTTTATAGAAGGAAACAGAATAAATGAACTGTCATCAAAACAAATTGAAATTTATAGAACCAAGAACAGCACCTGGGTTTCGTAATAATTAATCAAAAGTAGGAGAGCTTGGGGTGCACCAAGAGGTCATGAAGGCCTGCCAACAGCAAGAAGGTAAAAAGGTCACTGTGAGGAAGATATTGCTGACTTCATCTTTCAGGACCACTGACCCAATTCGAGACCAACAACCCAATTCAAGAGAGAAACTGTGCATGCATGAAAAACTAATGATCTCATTTTAATACTGAATCAGGGGGAGGAGGGGGAAGCAGAGGTTAAACGATTTGCTAAGAAGCTGTTTGCTAAAAGCAATGCATACAGCTTGCTCAACACTTATTGTGCCTACCTGTCTCGGTTTGAAAGACAGGTGTCTGCTAAGGAAGGCAGAAGCCCCCCTTGAAGTAGCAGATATAACCCCTTTCCCCCTGAGTTATTATGATTTTGAAATCAAGGGTCTTTAGGCAAAGATGTGGGAAATAGGAATAACAGTTCTTTACGATAGATAGATAGATAGATAGATAGATAGATAGATAGATAGATAGATAACCAGTCGAACAAAACAACAACAACTATGACAATAACAGCAAACACAAACCCAGTCCCAGCCTTCTCGGCTGTCAGGCTACTCCCCCTCGGGTGCAGTTCCGCTCGCAACCGGCAGGGATCGCTGGCGGCTCCCGGTGAGCAGGGCAGGTGCGATGGTTCCCCCGCGGCTGCAGGGGGAGCTCCGGAGCGAGCTCGGGGAACACGCGGCACTGGCAGCCTGGGATCCCAGGGAAGGGTGGAACAAAGGCTTCACAAACCCTGGGCAGCCGGTCCTGGACTCCCGGAACAGCAGGCTGGAAATGGCAAGGCCGGAGCGGCAGGCACAAACACAAATCCTGGGTGGCAGACGAGATGTATCCAAAAGGGGAACCCCCCGGGGCTCCAGGCAGGCAGGGTGAGCACGGCTACAGCATAGCGAAGGCTCGAAACAGCAGCGGTGCAGGGCGGCCACAGCCCCAGCCTCCAGCAGGGCAGGGAAAACAGCCTTGGGATCCCGGTGTTGTTTCCAGCAGAAAGGAAAGACGCCGAAAACGGGAACCAGCAGCTCTTCTCTCTGCGGCTTCTCTCTCCAGACGCTGAGAGCGAACTCCCAACACGCCCAGGTGAAACAAAGAGTAGCCAGGCCCACCCCACCCCCAAAACGGGCTGCTTTGTCTTTCTTAAGTATAGTCATTTGTCCCCTAGCAACATGCATATGGGAGAAAATTCCTCTAACAGAAAAAAACTAGGACAAAACTATAACCCCAACACTACCAATGCAGGATGAGAAGATAGAAGACTATTGGTAAAGAGAAGGAATCTTGACCAAAGATCCTGTTTTCAACCTAAAACTAACTCAAACCAGCCTTAAAGTTTGGACTTGGGCCAGGGACATAAAGAGCATGCGCAGGGAAGCAAGGTGAAAAGTTCAGAATGAGGAAGACCCTTTACTTCATCCCAGACACCCCTGCCCATGACCACAAGACGACACTGCGCAAGCGCAATGCAGATGTAAATGACTTTTGGGCTCATCGTAATACGAGGTGAGGCTAGGCGGGGCTAGGTAATGAATATGTATAGGCATATTGGGAAACTTAATGAATATGGAGCTTGTAACACGATATATACCAAGCTGAATGCAGCTGTCTGTATGCATGACTTTGGAGGAATTATCCCCCATGTGTCCCAGCGCTGGAATAAACATACCTACTTTACTACTTATTCCAGTAGTGGAGTCTTTTCTGCATATCATTTTGGCGAGCCAGCAGGAGGAACTCTGTCCGGCTGCAGGATCGGCTGAGGAGCTGACAGCCTAAGCTTGCCCCAGGGCTTTCCTGGAGGAACTTCGCCCCTCAGCTCGCTCACTGCGGGGGCCGACAGCAACCTGCTCGCACTGCTGATAAAACGGTATGTTCTGGATTTAGGGGGCCTGTAAGCTGTATGCATGGCCAGGGCTGCTGGTAAGCCGCACGGAGACGTCTGGTGCACAGCATAGTCCCTATGTGGGTAAAGTTGGAGCCTGTAAGCAGAGCAGCAGGCTACGGGAGCTGGGAAGGGCAGCCGGCTATGGCAGCCTGCAAGGGGAATCGCCAACCGATAGAGGGGCTGCTAGCGATCCTGAGAGCGGATCGGGTGATTCCCAGGGGGTTTCCGCCAGAATGTGTTGATGATTGTATTGGGGAAAATAAATAAGCAGGACACTAAAGTTATTACAAGTGAGTGTTATGAATATTTTGGCTACTAGTATCTGGTTTGAATGCTGTTGGGTTGCTTATATGTCTGTGTGGATATTGGTTGTTGTTGGACTGCTTTTATGTGTATGTTGTCGCGTGCTGTTTGAGTATATTGTATTGAAGCATTTGTTTGGAACCATGCTAGATCATTGATTTTTGTGCTAATAGAATTAGAATTGTGGCTAGGCAAGAGGTTAGAAGAACCCCTCCCCCTCAGTGGTTTGGTCTTGATTCTTGGGAATTTGTAAATCCGATAGAACATTGGATAGAGAGAAGAGGCGAACAAGTTCCTTTAGAGGGAATATATAGAACCTCTGCTATTGCAGTGCAGATTACTGCAACACGATGTATCAGACAACGAGGCCTGTGGAAAAGAAATATATATGGACTGATTCTTGATAGATGCTTCAGAGATGTTTATTTCTCCAGCCGCATGGCCAGAGCTCTGCCGAGGAACTGTCACAATCACGGGACCCGAGGGTCCTTGCCCGCACAGGGAACACAAACCAACCAATGGGGAATGAGGCTGACCAGGGGCTAGAGAAACCCTGTGTCTCCCCCCCAGGGCCCCTCGCCCAGGACTACATGGCAGGGGGGAGGGCCCCAAGATTTCACCCGTTTATTTTTAACAAAAAGATTTAAAACTTAACATTGAAAACAACAAGGACAGTTTCAAAACAAAACAAGCAACCCTCCTGAGTCTTTAAATGTCCAAACAGATTTTCTGGAACATCTTGAGGCTGACAGAAGGGAGACATGACTCTCTGAGCATGCTTTGTGGGGAAACTGAGGAAGGAGAGGTTTTAATTTCTTCCCTCCCCCTTTTCATCCCCCACTTGGCATAGGAGATGAGTTGTAGGGAAACAAAATTGTATAGGGAAGCCATGGGGTGAAAAACGGATTAAGAATACACTTGGGGTAATATGACATAGGATAAAAGGGAAAGGTGGGATTAGGAAAGGGAGACTGTAGGGGGGGCTTATAATGGAGATATTGTCTAATATGACTACGATTTTTAGCATATATACTGCCTTTCACAGAAACACCATCAGGCCCAGTGACCTCTGCTGCTTGTAACCCTTTTCTACATTGCAAAATTTTGAATTCCACCACCTCTCCATCTCCCAATCTTGGGATGCATTTTTCAGGGTTATTCTTTTTAATAGCAGTTCTATGAACGAATATGTCTTCTTGGTTGTCACATCTCGTTATAAAACCATAATTTTGTTTAACATTATACCATTTTACTATTCCTAAAACCTTAGCTACGGTGATCTTTTCCTTTTTTCGAGTGGCTGCTTTTTTCTGTCTCGCTGCGTTTTTGCTTTCTCTTTTGCTTTTGCTCACTCCCGTGTTGGAATTGTGGGGGATGCTGTGCCTGTGCACTCTTCCTGGGGTCACATTTGGGGCCACGCAGGCCAGGCAAAGCCACGCCGCTCCACTCCCTGCGCACCGTTTCCTCTGCTCTCAGCACACAAAGCAACCAATGGGGAACGAGGCTGACCAGGGGCTAGGGAAACCCCTAGTCTCCCCCCCAGGGCCCCTCTCCCAGGACTACATGGTAGGGGGGAGGGCCCCAACACTCTGCAGGAAGATTAGTAGTTTTAGATTGGGAACAACCAGCGGCAGAGGATTTAGGTTTTGAAAGAATACATAGAATAACTTGTTTTTGGGGATGCATTAGAACTTTTCATTCAGTGAGAGGGTGGCATGTTGCATTGGTACTAATACAGTGTAAAATTTCTAAGAAGAGGTAGTACTGCTCTTCTGCCAGGTGGCAGAGCCTATGCTCTCAGTGTTATCAGAGGCACTCTAGAGAAGCTTATTTTGAGCCTGAGATTTTAAAGTTTGTGTGCGGGAAGTCGCATTTGGTACCTGACATTTGGGAGGTTCAGGAAGAAAACTGGGAAAGAACCGTGAGAGGGTGTGAAGAAAGGTTTCGGTGGAAGCGAGATAAAACTAGGAGAAAGAGATAGAAACCACAGTGACTAAGATGGGAGGGAGGTTGGTGCCCCCTTCTATCCCTCAACAGTTATATAGCAGGAGTATAGCCCCCAACCCTTTCCGTTCTTTTGTCCTACCTGCACAAGAGATAGAAGGGATTCCATGCTTTGTGTGTGGGTATAAGAAGACTCCAGCCCCACACCGGCTGTGGGTTTTAGCTCAGTGCGGATTTTGTGGAAGTTTTGTTTTAAAACCTTTTGTGGCAAAGAGCATCACGTTCCTGAAAATAGTAGTGTGCTAGAAAAGGATTGGGAGAAAGTAGTAAAGACTTTTGAAGAAGATTTTAAGTGGCAGCAAAGCAGGCCTGGCAAGAGGCATACGAGAATTTATAAAGAGTGGTTTATACACTATATGGGTGACCTGGAGTGGGTGGCACAGTATTTGAGTGAACTTGAACTCTGAATAGGATGGGAACGGGACAGAGTAAAGCAATCTCTAGAGTGAGCCTGCCTGGCTGTGTTTTGGCACATTGGAAAGAGATAGTAGGACCTGGAGGCACAGAAAATAAAAGAACTCTTGTAAAATATTGCACCCAATGCTGACCACTGTATAAATTAGAAGAGGGAACAAAGTGCCCACCTAATAGAACTTTAGATTATAATACCTTGCTGCAGTTAATGCTGTTTTTGAGACGGGAAGGCAAGGGGGAAGAAGTTTCTTATACTGAAGAATTTTTCTCTCTCTGAAATCATCCTGAATGGCAGAGAGATTGTGGAATCAAACCCCCCCCCCCCCCCCCCCAGTGATCCTATGGTGTTAGCTCTGGAAAAAGAAAATAAAAAAAGCCGAGGAAGAATTAAGTGGTGTTGTTCGTTGTGCAGTATAGGTCAGAGATGTACAAGGTCAGACAAAGTCTATCAGGCAGCAGCTCAGGGACAAGACAATGACGAACTAACGGATTTGCTTAAGCGTCCCCTTAGGAGACAGGAAGAGGATGCAGATTCGGAAGGAACACCAATGCCATCCCCCTCTCCCCTGGGCAGTCCTGTCTCATCCCGAACCAGGAAGCAGGTATTGATGGCACCCCTGCGAGAGGCAGTGGCACCTGATAGGAATACAATGTTGGTTAGAATATCTTTCTCTACTGCTGACCTAGATGCGTGGTATAAAGTTGCTAAAAATTACCGAAGTGATGCAGCAGGTACAGCTGAATGCTTGCGACTCATAATAAAACAGCATAATCCAGATTGGGCTGATATACAATTACTATTGGGTGAACTAACAGACACGGAGAAACAGTTAGTTTTGAAAACAGCAAAAGATTTGGCACAGGATTATTACAAAACACAACAATTAGATGTAAAAGATTACTTCCCACTTCAGGAACCACACTGGAGTCCAAATAGAACAGCCAAATTAGAGAAATTAAAAGGTTATCAAGAATGGATAGAAAAAGGGGTGGAAAGGGCCATTCCCAAGACCCTAAACTGGTCAGCTTTGTATGCAGTGAAACAGGGTCCTTCCGAGTCACCATCCGAATTCCTGGATCGTCTGAGGGATGCAATGCGTCGCAATACATTGCTGGATACTGAGACCTAGGTAGGGGTACAACAGCTGGTATCTTTGTTTCTAGGACAATCCACAGGAGATATCAGGCGTAAATTGCAAAAACTTCAGGGGCCAGAGGGGAGGAACCTGGAAACTCTATTAGATGCAGCTTGGAGGGTATTCAGTAATCAAGAAGAAAGTTACAAGCAAGGGATGAAGAAATTAGTAGCAGTAGTAAGGGAAGGAAATAGGGAAAAACCTAGACAGGGACCCCCCAGACAAGGACCTCCCAGACAGGGCCTACCCCGGCAAGGTAAATACCAATGCGTGATTTCCAGAAAGTTCAGTCATTTGAAAAATGAGTGCCCAGAAAGAAGACAAGAAGACTGCCAGAACAGAGGAGACTGAGAAAGAGGGAGGGTGGTTGCACATGTAAAAGAAGTTTGAAGAGGATCGGGGGATTCTACCCTAGCAGATCCACTGTTTATGAGGAAGCTAGGGGAAAAGGAAAAAGAAATAGAATTTTTGGTTGATATCGGGGCAGCATATTCGGTTTTAAATAAAGCTTTAATGCCTGTGGGGGATGACTACCTTGTGGTACAAGGTGCAACTGGTCAATCTGAAAAAGCTTATTTTTGCAAGCCATTGAAATATAAAATTGGGAAAAAATGGGGTATTCACAAGTTTTTATATTTACCCAATTCTCCAAAAGCACTTTTAGGAAGAGATCCATTGGAATAATTACAAGCAACCATTACATTTAGGAATGGGGAAATTATTCTGGAGGTGAATGACCAACAGTATGTGGAAATACTGAGCCTAATACTAACAACTAAAGGCTCTGTAGAGGAAATTAGAGAAGAGATAACAAGTCCGGTGTTCCCAGGAGTCTGGGCCACAGATGTACCTGGGTGATGCCATGAAGATTTTTTGCCTTTTCTTTTATACCCCGTTATACCTTTTTACAACTTCTGTATTCTTAGTGCTTTTTGCCTTCATTCTTGGACTTGTTTGTCAAGCTAAGAGACTAAACATTTTAGAAGCTTCTTAGCTAGGGATCAGTGTGCCCCAGACCCCAAGGTCCTCTCCAGAACACATTCTCTAAACTAAGATAGAACCATTAAGGAGAATGTTCTTTGGGGAGGGGGGCTCACTTGAGCCTCTCATTGGGGAATCTTTGATAGATATGCTAATTATTAAAACCTATAATGTTATACCCGATCTTTTGGGGTGAGCATTTTGCAGGGTGCATTTCGGTGCATTTGACCTGGATGTGTGCACCTAAGGATCCTTAAAATAAATACCCAGGTAAGATCCCTTTTCCCCTTCTAACCATGTATGACTCTTGATTTTAAGACCAGGAAAAGGCATCAGTTGCTGGCAACCACGAAGGGACCCTAAAGACCTTGAAACTCGCTGTCTTGGGTTGGAACACATCTTGCTTTGCCCCTCTCTTTGCCGGCAAATTACAGAGGGGCTGGAGCAACGATCTAAAACTGTGACCAGGACTTTAGGACCCAGCATGGAAAGGCAGAAGCACAGAAAGAGAGGTGAGTGAAAAGGGGATCGATATTACCGAGATTGTGCTAACACTAGGGAAGGAGATCTCTGAGGGGGTTGGAAAGGTTGGGGGCAAAGAAGCCCACGAAAGGAGAAAGCTTAAACTTTTCCCCTGCAAACTGTGGAAAGGAGGGGACGCCCTCCGTGGAGTCCACAAGAGCCCAGAGGCACATCCCCACGCAGCTGCAGGAGTGGCTCAGAGGTTGGTTGGTTGGTTGGTTGGTTGGGACGTTGACAGGCTGTGTGTTCAAATCCTATTGAGACCAGATTTTTGCATGCGCGCATTTATTGTTTGCAAAAAACTAGTTGCTTTTTACTATTTTAAAGTGCTGTTTTGAAGTGTTTGTATAGTAAGCTAGATAAAATGCCTGGGAAGTCGGAATTCCGAGGCCAGATTGCAGGCTGAATCCTGGAGTTAAAACCTTCCCTCTGGAAGAGTCTTTCTGTCTGTGAGCAAACATGGGTGGTGTTTTTTCAGATGAAAATGAGAAAATCCCGCCTAACAGCCCATTAGTGTTGGTAATAAAACTCTAGAAATGGCTGACAGGGCAAAAAACTACTATGGACACCCAAGAATTGATCAGACTGTCCACACAGGTTTGGTCCACTTTAAAATTAAGTCAAGGAAATTGGCCTCGCTATGGGAGTTTGGAAAATTACATCATTACTGACCTGATGGTAGAATTGAGATCATTACGTAGGTTTGATGAACTAAGATATGCAGAACTTTTTACTATGTATCTGAACAGGGAAGAAGCATATGTAGTAGACAGAAGTAATATGGAAATGACTTTGAGGAGGAGAAAGGGAAAGAAAAAGCCGCAACAAGCTAGCTCGCATACTAATACAGACAGAGAAATCAATATGACAGACCTAGATATGGTGGCCCCAGCTTTGGGCGATGGGGGGGGGGGGGGGTCTCCCCACCCTGTTCAACCACCAGGGCAGCCCGCACAGGTGGGGGTGGGAGGGGGGCTGGGAAGTGCTGCCGTGCCCTGCTGTCTGAGTGGGGGCGGGGAAGGGAGCGAGCAGCCGGCTCCAAGCCAGGGGTGCGGCGCGGAGCCTCCCCGCCCCCAGCCTCGTCAGGGGCGGAGGGCGGACACAGAGGCAGGAGAGATCCGGGTATGCCACCTCCTCCTGACCGCCCCAGAGGCAGAGAAGCTGCGGACTGGCCACTGCCCCCTGACTTTTCCAGAGGCAGGGATGGGGAAGGGGGAGGGGAAGGGGCGGGTTGGCTACCTTTCCCAGAGTTCCCCGAACACGGAAGTGAAGGCAGAAATGGACACAGGCAATTGCAGGGGCATTTCCCGGTTCGCAGAAACGCAAGCTTCAGAGCTGGGGACAGGAGGATCCGCTCGCTCTCCCCACCCTACGGTGCAGGCAATGTTAAAGCTGAGGGCAGACGGGATGGCCCCGACCCAGGCGCCTCTTGCGGAGCTAGGGAGGGATGAAGCTGCTTGCAGCCCCTGCCTCCCTACCCCTCCACTGCCACAAAAAGCGGACAGATCCTAATCAACATTTGGCTGGAACAATCTTTAAAACTGTCCTGGGTTGCAGTGTATTCTATTACCATCTTCATGAGCTGTTGAAATCAGGTGGGGCAGTGTTTCCTTGCCTCCTCCCCCCAGACTATCTTGCTGTTAATGGCCCATCATTGTCCTGCCACATGACTCATAGATAACTCTCTCCAGACTATCTGAACACCAGAGACACACTTCCCACTGCATTTCCAGAGGACAGGAGCTACATAGCCACCACTGGACTTTCTGAGGAAGAGCAGACCTTTTTTCTACAGGATCACCGCTTCAGGAGGACGGCAGCCACCATTCTACAGGACTGCTGCCACCACCCTGACTAACAGGGTGCCAGGTTGTATCCGGACTCTGTCAGTTTAAACCAGTGTTATCCGCCTTTATTTCCCCCCCCCCCCCCCCCCCCCTTTTTATTTCCCTATTAAATTGTTATTCTGACTTGGTGTCTCCCACTAGTTTGTTGTCAAACTAGTACAAAAACCAATGAAGCAATTTCAATTAAAAGCGAATGGGATTATTCCGATAGAGATGGTTCTCACGGGGAGGGTGGTAGAAGAAGGGGCAGGATAGCCCGAGAAGCTATGAAAGCAGTCAGTCTCGTTGCTAAACACACAAGGTCCAAAGCAGATAAAGGGGGGGAAGAAGAACTTGCATTAGAAGCACCTCTGAGACAGGCTGTGGGAAATCAAGGAGTCATTTATATAAAGACACTATTTTCTCTCGGAGAATTACAACAGTGGAAAAACTCAATTGGGAAGTACAGGGACAACCCGGAGAGAGTAGCTATGCATGTACAAATGGCCATGAAATCCCAAAATCCAGATTGGGGTGATCTAAATGTTATGCTAGATGAATTATTGGATAAAACAGAGAGAGAAATGGTCAACAAAGCTGCTATATCTGCTATAGAAACTCAAATTGCAACTGGGAGTCTCCAAGGGTCAGTTAATGACATCTATCCCCTAGCAAACCCTGGCTGGGGTCACAATGTCCCAAAACAGATGGAAAAGCTGAAGCGATACCAGAAATGGGTGGTTGTTGAGTTAACAACATATTTTGTGTTAAATACTTTAAAAGGTAACCTGAGTCAAGATACTGTGGATGTGATTGGAGCTACAGGGGTAAGTGAAAGAAGGCCTTTTCTCCAATCTTTGAAATTTAAATTGGGAAAACACTGGGTCACTCACCAGTTCCTGTGTATGCCAAATTCCCCAATGCCATTATTGGGCAGAGATTTATTGGAAAATTAGAAGCAGAAATTAAGTTTTCCAAGGAAGGGGGAGTGAAAGTTATAATCCCAGAATCTAAAATTATCGAAGCAGCTGCTATACTTGTACAGGAATGCCATGGAGAAATTCCCAAAGAAGTTGAAGAGGCTGCCATTCAAATAGTGTGGGCCAATGATTCTCCTGGGAGATCCAAAAAAGCTGAACCTGTGAATATCACACTCAAAGCAGGGGCTACACCAGTAAGGCAAAGACAGTATCCTCTGAAATTAGAAGCTCGCAAGGGATTAGTACCTGTGATTGAAAAGTTTCTCAAATGTGGGGTGCTAGTGGAATGTGAATCCAGGTAAAACACACCAATCTTGCCAGTAAAGAAAGCTGATGGTAAAAGCTACAGGTTGGTACAGGATTTGAGGGAAATTAACAAGATAACAGAGGACATACACCCAGTGGTAGCGAATCCTTACACACTCTTGACAACACTAACAAATGAATTAGTGGTTCACTGTTTCAGATCTCAAGGATGTCTTTTTCTGCATTCCTGTGCATAAGAATAGCCAAGGACTCTTTGCTTTTGAGTGGGAGAATCCTGAAACAGGGAGAAAGACCCAGCTCACCTGGACAGTTTTACCCCAAGGATTCAGAAACAGCCCGACCACATTTGGAAACCAGCTGGCAAAGGAGCTGGACCACTGGAGGAAACAAGAACCAGGAGGAGCCATTCTCCAATATGTTGATGACATCTTGATAGCAGCCAAGACGAGAGATGGCTGCATCCAGTGTTGTTATGACCCAGCCCACTGTGGGGCTGGGGCAGCGAGATGCCAGTAAATCCCAAGCCCTCCCCTGGATTGAGTTTCCCCAAGACACAGACTTGGAGGTTGGGTCGCGGGACGGCTCAGAAGCTTAAGCCGCATCCCCCCTGGGCTGCACCCGGGTCCAAGCTGCCTCCCCCTGTTCAGGAAAATTCTCGGTTACTCGGTTGTTCACTGGTTCTTTGTTATAACTCCCGCTTATCAGTTTCCCCCATTGGTTCTTGGTGAATTGTATCTTCCCCCTGGCTTTTGACTCATTGGTTGTTTTCCCCTTTCCCTGCAGTTTTAAAACCCCCTATAAAGCTGAGGGAAAAGCCTCTCGGTGGGATCCCGGATTAAGATAATTGTGATGTTCTGGTTGCTAAACTTCTGACAATAAACCTGTTGGAAACCAGACCAGAACCACCTCTCTCTTCCTTTATCTCCGAACTAATGTGAGCCTATATCATCATCTCCTGCCATGTCTCCTCTGCAAAGAAGCCAGCGAGCTCGCCCAGCCAGCAGCACCTTTCCTGATGCCGAAGTTGCTTCTGCAACACACAGAAGTAATGCAGCTGGACTCTCTCTGATCGAGGGCACGCCAGAGCTCATGCCACGAGCACAGAACTGTGTTAATCCAGTTCACTGTAAGTCTGTTTAACTTTTTAGGCCAAAGTGGGTATCGGATCTCAAAAGAGAAGGCACAGGTTGCCAGGGAAACAGTAGAATTCTTGGGCCTGGAAATTTTCCGTGGACATCGACAACTCAGCTGAGAACGGAAGGAAGCCATCTGTCGACTTCCAGAGCCCCATACCGTAAGGGAGATGCAGGCCTTCCTGGGGATGGAAGGTTGCTGTTGCTTATGGATATCAAACTACGGTCTACTGGTGAGACCTTTATATGAGGTCCTTAAAGCAGCTGAAAAAGGGACAATCATGTGGACAGAGAATGCCAGGGCTGCATTTAAGCAGCTGAAACATTCCTTGATGTCAGCCCCAGCTCTGGGGCTGCCGGACTTAACTAAACCTTTTGAACTCTTTACACATGAGCGACTGAATGTTGCTCTTGGGGTACTGGCACAGCACCTTGGAGACCAGCGAAGAGCTGTGGCCTATTTCTCAAAACAACTAGACAATGTAGCCCAGGGTTGGCCAGGATGCTTGAAAGCTGTGGCAGCAACAGTCCTTCTGATACAGGAGGCCCGTAAATTCACCCTTGGGCAGCACATTGTCGTGTATGTACCCCATGCAGTGATAAATGTGCTGGAGCAAAAGGGGGGACACTGGTTCTCCCCTAGCAGAATGCTCAAATACCAATCTGTGTTATTAGAACAGGATGATGTTACTCTAAAGACAACTTCTGTGGTAAACCCTGCGATGTTTTTATCATCCACGTTACTTGACAGTGTGCCTGAGCATGATTGTTTGCAGACAATAGAGGAAACTTATTCCAGCAGACCAGACCTAAAAGATGTTCCTTTGAAGGATCCAGACTGGGAATTGTACACTGATGAGAGCAGCTTCATGAGAAACAGTAGGAGGATGACTGGTTACGCCGTAACCACCTCAGATAAAATCGAGACAAAAGCCTTGCCTCCAGATGTATCATCACAGAAAGCTGAACTCATTGCACTAACAAGAGCTCTAGAACTGAGCGAGGGAAAGAAGGCGAACTTATGGACTGATTCCAAATATGCCTTCAGTGTTGTTCATGCCCACGGAGCTATTTGGAAGGAACGTGGCCTGCTGACTGCTCAAGGTAATGAAGTTAAGCATGCTAAACAAATTCTTGCACTTTTACAGAGCATTTGGAAGCCTACAGAAGTAGCTATCATGCATTGCAAGGGTCATCAAAAAGGGAAAACAGCCCCCAAACTGGGAAATCGTTTTGCTGACGAAACAGTCAGGGGGACTGCAGAAAAAGGCATTTTTGCAGTGGTACCACAGAAAGAGATAGATTTGTCATCATTTACCCCAAAATACGATCAGAGGGATCGCAAATTAATAAAGTTCCTTAAGGCTGAAATCAAAGAAGGTGGGTGGACTGTTACCCTGGGAGGACAACTTGTAGCTCCACCCCTGATCCTTCGGGAAATAGCCCAAGGAGAGCATGAAAGTATCCAGTGGGGAACAGAAAATCTTTTAAAACATTTGAGGAAAGTAGTGATAGGGAGAGGGATGACTGATATTGTACAATCTGTAACAAGCCAGTGGGAAACCTGCTGTAAAAACAACCCTGACACAAGCAAGAGAGTTGTGTTAGGAGTGACAAAAACAGGAGATCTCCCGGGAGATTATTGGCAAATAGATTTTGCTGAGATGCCACGCAGAGAGGGGTGCAGGTATATGCTGGTACTGGTTGACACCTTCAGTGGATGGCCTGAGGCTTTCCCCTATCGCACCAACATAGCAAAAGAAGTAGTGAAAGCTTTGCTCAATCATATAATACAAAGATTTGGGGTTCCTTTGGGAATGTCATCAGATAGGGGACCATATTTTGTTGCAATGGTGGCTGGGGAAGTTAGCAGGATTTTGGGACTTACCTGGGACCCGCACACACCATACAGGCCCCAGGCAAGTGGTAAAGTTGAACGCATGAATGGGACCCTCAAAACCCAGATTTGCAAGATTTGTCAAGAGACATCCATGACATGGGTTCAAGCCCTGCCTATAGCCTTGCTGAGAGTCTGCATACAGCCAAGGCAAAGAGACAACATAAGTCCCTATGAAATATTATATGGCAGGCCCTACCAAGTTCCACACATCCTAGGGGAAATTCATATGAGAGGTAAAAATGATTTGCAGAAGGATTTAATGGCTCTGAGTTCCACTTTGAAGAAGCTCCAGAGATTCGTTGTGTTATCCAAACCAATAGGATTGGACACACCTGCTCATCCATTCCAGCCTGGAGACTGGGTCTACATCAAGTGGTGGGACAGTGACCCCTTGCAAGCCAAGTGGAAGGGACCATTCTAAGTTTTGCTGACCACTTTTACTGCAGTCAAGGTTGCTGGCAAGGGACCGTGGATTCACTACTCCAGGGTGAAGAAAGCTTCTGCTCCCGAAATCACCAAGAAGACAGAGACTGATACAAATCAGAAAGATGCAGTTTAACCTGTTTTTTACATTTTTGCTGTATGCCCAACTGGTAACCATGGTTCAGGGTTCACCCCATGATTTGCATAAGACTGTGGTCCAAAATGTGTCCAAGGTTCTTATGTGGACCAAAGTGGGGAATTGAGAATGATTTGGATGAAATTTGGAAGGGAACTCAAATTCTACATGAAGTAGCCTCTAGAGATAACACCTAAAATTTTGATCATATTTTTGATACCCTCACCTCATGGTTACAAAACTGGGCCTGGGTAAAAGAAATATTCATAATAGCTGTAATTGTAGTTATTATCTGTGTAATTGCCTGTGGAGCAGCCAGTTGTGTAAACCAGTTCTTCGGGTAAATGTAGGAACCCAGACTGTCGAGAATATTTCTCTGCCTGTTTTGAAGAGTTTTTACCCCCCTGAACAACACGCTTGTAGCGAGTTGGGTTTGTAACCGGGCGGAAACACCAATTTAGTGTAGTGGTTTGGTCCAAAATACTCATTACTGTTTACCTTCTGTGAGATAAGAATTAGGAGAAATGCAAAGCAGGCACCAAACTTGAAAGAATATAAAGAAGTTTATTAACAGACCTAAAAGAGGGAAAAAAATCATACCACACCTTCAGAACTCTTCTCCTCCCCCCACCTTCCTCCCTTCTCCCACTGACAATGTAAAAAGACAACCCTTGAGATGTTCAGTCTGTTTACCACTTCCATAATAACCTTGTTCAGTCCATTTAGGAAGAGGGGTCTCTCTTGTCCATGCTATGAAAACATTATCACAACGAGACAGCCGCCCGGGTTGGTTCTCTGCTTGCATGCGAGTCCCTTCCCCTGACTTGCAGCTTTTCCCACAACTGCTTTCGAAGGTCCACTCTTGAAGTTTTTTGGGGTACAATTTTAAGGTTGAGCCGTTCAGAAACAAAAGTTCTCTTCACCCATCTCTGGGAGCATTTCATCTCTAAGAAGAGAGGCCCTTCTCCTTCCCTGGGAGCAAAGGGTCTTCCTCATCTTCATCTTTAGGACTATGTCTGGGAGCGTCTCTAGGAACTGAGGTTTTCTTCTCTTCCATTTGGAGCAAAAGTCCTCATCTGGTCCATCTCTCCCTGTTCAAACTTCTCATGAAATTACAGCTGCTTCCGCGTCTGCCTATCTCAGCGCAGGTGCTTTTGCTCACAGGTACGAGTTGAACACTCCACCCCCAATGCCTTTATGAAATTACAACGGGTACTCTGATATATCATATCTTTACAACAGAATTTCAGCTTTAAGCATCTCCTCTTTCTCTTGCCTCAGGTTTTCAGCTCTTCACAGCACTAAAAGGGTTAATCTCACCTAGGCCTTGCAGCTGGAATGAAGCTTATTGCTGTTGGTCACATGAGCTCTGCCGGACAGCAGTGGGCAGCTTTTGTCTGAATCTTGGCCACGCTGGAGAGGGGGAGCCAGCCGTCTGCCCACAGCAGGGCTGGGGCGGGGGGGGGGGGGGGGGGCGGTCCGCAGGTGGAACAGGGCCCATCGGCTCCAGGATGGCCCGGCCCCGGCTGGGCCTGCCCCGAGCAGGGCCGGGGCTGGGCCCGCTTGCCCCTGCATGGGGCCTGCAGCCACCTGTCCCAACACGGGAAACGAGACAGAGCTGCGGGGGGGGGGGTTAGTCTATTCTTAAGTGTGCCTCACAGAGGCGGTCACAACTTTAAGTGGCTTAAAGAATTGTCCATATTCAAACTGGCCATCTGATAGGTTCTATTAGGTCACAGAGGAAGCTGTGAGCACCCCTTTGCAAGAACATAAGTCCCGGGACTATGCCTGCTAACCCATGGGCAACACTGTTTTGACCTCCAACCTTGGAAAAAACTGCCTACGATCAGACAAGAACTAGAAAATACAATGATGTGAATTAGGTTATAGACTACTATGTAACATTGTCACAGAGTGAAAAATTTTGAGGTTTTGGGCTTCCCTTTTTAGTAAAGAGATAAGAGCAAAAAACATCAAAATGGAGGATTGTTGTTGTTCTCCAAACCTTCTTCTTCTTCTTCCACTACTCCATATTCTGCAGTAAAAGTAATTTGGGATGATTGGACAAAGAATTCCGCAGTTCCTAGCCGTGTTACTGAATAATTGGTAGGAAAGTGAAAATAATATACATTTCTAGTAACCATTGGTTAAATTATCTTTAAAAGGCTGTGTAAATCTTGATAATTGAACTTCTCTCCTGCTTTCTGTGCTCTCTGTTGAACCTGGGTCACGCTGGTGGCTCTGTTCCTCTGATAAGACTTAATAAACAACTATCTGGCAGCAGTGAAACTCCAGGAAAAGTCTCAGTTTATTTTTTGGAACTCCTTGCAAGGACTTTTGGAATATTCTCTCCCATCAGGAGGGATTTGATTTACGGCACGGTTCAGTGTCAGGTAAAGAATAGAGTAGAGTTGAGACTAGACAAGGTAGAGTTTTGTTAGTCTCTAAAAGGGGGGAAATGATGCCATGAAGATTTTTTGCCTTTTCTTTTATACCACTGTTATACCTTTTTTCCAACTTCTGTATTCTTAGTGCTTTTTGCCTTCATTCTTGGACTTGTTTGTCAAGCTAAGAGACTAAACATTTTAGAAGCTTCTTAGCTAGGGATCAGTGTGCCCCAGACCCCAAGGTCCTCTCCAGAACACATTCTGTAAACTAAGATAGAACCATCCAGGAGAAGGTTCCTTGGGGAGGGGGGCTCACTTGAGCCTCTCATTGGGGAATCTTTGATAGATATGCTAATTAGTAAAACCTATAATGTTATACCCAATCTTTTGGGGCAGGGCATTTTTTGCGGGGTGCATTTCGGTGCATTTGACCTGGACATGTGCACCTAAGGATCCTTAAAATAAATACCAATGTAAAATCCCTTTTCCCCTTCTAACTGTGTATGACTCTTGATTTTAAGATCCAGAAAAGGCATCACTGGGAGACCCAAAAATGCAACCCCAATACAGATCAAAGTGCAAAAACAACCAGTTAGAATTAAACAATACCCCCTCAAAAGGGAAGACAGAGAAGGAATTAGCCCAATAATTGAAAAATTTTTACAGCTAGGTCTGTTAAGAGTGCCAGTGTGATTTTAACACTCCGATCCTGCCTGTCTGTTAACCTGATGGATCATGCCGGGTGGTACAGGATTTACGGGCTGTTAACAAGATAAGTGAGGATCTCCATCCTGTGGTAGCGAATCCTTACACTCTGTTAACATGCTTAACACCAGAGCTAACTTGGTTTACCATTTTAGATCTAAAGGATGCCTTCTTTTGCCTCCCTCTCCATGAAGTCAGCCAGAAAATTTTTGCATTCGAATGGGAAAGCCCGAAGAGTGGGCACAAAACCCAGCTCACATGGACGGTGTTGCCTCAAGGATTTAAGAACAGACCCACCCTGTTTGGAGAACAACTTGCAAAAGATGTAGAGTCCTGGGAAGCCCCACCAGGAGAAGGGAAGCTATTGCAGTACATGGACGACCTTTTAATAGCTACTCGGACAGAGGAAGCGTACCTAGCTTGGACGGTAAGCCTCTTAAACTTTCTGGGGCTCCAAGGGTGCAGGGTATCTAAGAAAAAGGCTCAGGTAGTGAAACAGAAAGTGATCTACCTGGGCTATGAAGTCAGTGCTGGACAATGAACTTTGGGGCAAGATTGCAAAGAAGCGATATGCCAAACCCCGAAACCCCAGACAGTGAAAGAGTTACGGACTTTTCTGGGGATGACAGGATGGTGCAGATTATGGATTTACAATTACGGGCTGCTTGTGAAACTGCTATACGAGTTCATTACAAAAGAAAGCAGAGATCTCCAGTGGACAAAGGAGGCCACGCAGGCCTTCAATCAGCTAAAGAATGCCCTCATGTCAGCTCCAGCTCTAAGACTTCCAGATGTGAGTAAACCATTCTTTCTATTTTCCCATGAGAAACAAGGGATTGCCTTGGGAATACTAGCACAGGACCTGGGCTCGTACCGATGGGCAGTTCCTTATTTCTCTAAGCATCCTCATGCAGCAGCCAAAGGATGGTCTGGGTGCCTCAGAGCCATTGCAGCAGTTGTGCTAAACATCCAAGAAGCACGCAAATTCACCTTGGGTCAGAAAATGACTGTGATGGTGTCCCACAGTGTGTCCACGGTGCTGGAAGTGAAAGGCGAGCACTGGCTCTCCCCACAAAGGTTCCTGAAATATCAAGCCATCATGGTGGAACAAGATGATGTAGAAATAGTGGTAACTAACATTGTCAACCCAGCTTCCTTTCTCAGTGGAAATCAAAGGGAACTGGTACGCCATGAGTGCCTGGAGACTATCGAAGCCACCTACACCAGCCGCCCGGACCTGAAGGACACCCGTTTAGATGATGCAGAAACCTGGTATACTGATGGGAGCAGTTATATCATCAGTGGAAAGCGGCATGCTGGGTCTCTTGGGGTGACTTTGTGATGTGTAACCCCTATTGCTGCCCCATGCCCAGAAATTAATTTTGTGCCTTTCTATGCCTTTAAACTGAGCCTGAGAGGGGGGAGGAAAAACTGGGCAAAACTTCTTCAAAGCTGTTTTGCAGGTTTTTTCATGTTTCAAGGACACAGAGGTACGGACTCCTCTTTCTTCTAACAGCAGCCATGGGAGCGGGAGGAAGCAGTTTGTTTTTCTAGCCAGTTTTTGGCCAGTTTTTTCAGCTTCTTCTTTTTCTCCGGAGAGAGATGGAGAGTTGAACTTCTGTTTTTTTCTGGAATTTCGGAATTTTTTTCCCTTTTTCTGCTGGACTGCTTCAATATCAGAACACATCAGGAGGACTTTCCACCGAGCACAGAGGGCCTGGCCCTGGGCCAAGTCCCAGCTCCGAGGAGGAGGCAGACCAAAGGGAGGACTCTAACATTTTCCCAGTTTTTTTCTCCACAGTGAGAGATTTTATTATTTAGCATTATTATCCTTTTCCTGTGTGTTTGTTAAATAAATTGTTTTTATCTCTTTCACTTTCCTTCAAGGAAAAAGTTTCTTTTTTCCCCAATCTGGTGGGGGAGGGGTGGTTGTGCCTTGTCTCAGAGGATATATTTCTAAATTTGGCCAAACTGGTACAAATTTAGTGGTGCCCAACTGCGTGGCTCGAAGGAAAGTGAAAAACCTGTACTAATTACATTTTGGTTTGAATTTACTTCTTCTGTGTTGGGGTAAAGTAGTCACCATGTTGGTTGAGTTCATAATGTCTCTCTGGCCTGATGTACTCATGTATTTCTGGTCCGTAGGCTTGTTTAAGGTACTAGTGCCTTTCTGGTCCCTAGGCCTATTTGCCTATCCACAAGTTGGTCCAATCTTATCCTTGATATTGAATTTTTGCAGAGCAGGGGCACGAATTCGGATTTGTATTTTGCTGTGCTTGGTGATAATGATTTATAAGAAGTTGACAGAGGTACAGGCAGCTGTTCAATGTGTGTATGATATGTGGTTTCTCTGTCCTAACCCCAGTCCTAACTTCAGTAGCCTGTTTTGGGAATTTATTAGTAATTGCACCCAGATTGTTAGAAGAGGAGGAGACGGGGTTTCCCTTCCCTTTAAATTTGATAGATTATCTTTTGAGAATGTTCTGTATCCCCTGGATGTTAAAGAGACCACCTTCGTGGTATTTCTGGTATTTTATCTCATAAGATTCCTCTATGTGGTTCACAGCTTCTCTAGAATGAAAGTTCAGATTTCCAGGGTGACTGATGAGACACCTGACCCAGAGGTGGAACATCCTGAGTGCTGTGGGGAATGGGAAGATATGGGCCAAACCCTGAAGAAATTCTCTGACCCAATGGTTTGCTATTTTCCCCCTGAACAAGTTCAGAAACCATCTGAGGTGGGGAAATATCTGAAAGAGAAATACAATGACAATTCTAATGAGAACAAGCTCCTTGCAATATGTTGGGCTTTGGCATATGCCTATCACGCACTGCAGCAGGTAAAGGTAGAGGGGCAGGAAGATAAATCAGCAAAGCCTGCAGATACCCCAGTCACTCAGGCTGCAGCCAAACCAGACAGCAAGCCCAAACCAGATGGAGAGTCTAAGCCACTGACAGTGGCTCCTGTCACGAGGAAAAAACACAGTGACACTGAACCGTGCCGTAAATCAAGCCTGTGAGAAATGAGACAACTCTTAGTAAAAAAAATTAAAATAATTTATTGAAAACTGAAAAATGGAAAAATTACAGAAATTAGAAAAATATAAAAATTTGGGATCCTATGTCTCGATAGATGGTATGCCCCAGGAGCGCAGGGATTTTAGATCTTCGGGCTGAAACAGCACTGGACCTCAGGTAGAGGAAAAGGACTTACAGTGCTAGGCTGGCTTTTGGCTAGTCCAAAAGCAAAAAAATTACTAAAGGCTCCTTAATAGGAGTAGGCTTTCCCAGCACTGACGTCCACCTCAGCTAGGCTGGAGAGAGAAAAGGGGCGTGTCTCTGTCTGGCTCGTTGTTTTATAGTGCCTTTGCTCCGCCCCAGTCCGCCCACAGCCCGCCCCTTCGGTTGAAAGTGATTGGTGTTTTCCCTTTGACAGATTATCTCTGTCCACCAATGGCTCGGCGTTGTCAGAGGGGTGGTACTAGTTGAGATAAGGGTGCTACAATGCCTTCATTAAAATTCAGGTTGCCATGGAGCTTGCCTAAAGGGTAATGGCTATGGGGCTGGCTGTTAGAACTGGGGTTTTTGAAATTTGCCTTGGAACCAAAGTACAATTAAAAACACCTAAAAGAAAGTAGTAAAATACATCCAACACATCTTAAAACACTTGTAAAAGTAGACAGTAAACACAGGAAAGATAACTCTTATGATGTACAAGTGGTTTGAAGTTTGAAAAGGGAGCATTAAGTTGGGAATTTTTAACTGGGAAGGGTGCAACTCTCTCTTAATAAACTACTTTGAACAATTGAAAACACTGATAATGGAACTTGATTTTTGTACCTGGGCTGATGGGTTAATTTTAACATTCAATTTAAAAATATTTAACTCCAAATTAATTAATTAAAGCACTTAATATGCAAAGAACAAGCACAAATAGGGATTTCATGTATGACAAAACCTCTTCTGATGGGAGTTTTAAAAGTCCTTGCAAGGAGTTTGTGAAAACAGAGACTCTTCCTGGAGTTTCACTGCTGCCAGATAGTTGTTTATTAAGTCTTATCAGAGGAACAGAGCCACCAGCATGACCCAGGTTCAACAGAGAGCACAGAAAGCAGGAGAGAAGTTCAATTATCAAGATTTACACAGCCTTTTAAAGATAATTTAACCAATGGTTACTAGAAATGTATATTATTTTCACTTTCCTACCAATTATTCAGTAACACGGCTAGGAACTGCGGAATTCTTTGTCCAATCATCCCAAATTACTTTTACTGCAGAATATGGAGTAGTGGAAGAAGAAGAAGAAGGTTTGGAGAACAACAACAATCCTCCATTTTGATGTTTTTTGCTCTTATCTCTTTACTAAAAAGGGAAGCCCAAAACCTCAAAATTTTTCACTCTGTGACAATGTTACATAGTAGTCTATAACCTAATTCACATCATTGTATTTTCTAGTAGTAGAAGAAGATGAAGAAGATGAAGAAGAAGAAGACGAAGAAGACGAAGAGGATGAAGAAGAAGAAGAAGAAGAAGAAGAAGAAGAAGAAGACGAAGAAGAAGACAAAGAAGAAGAAGAAGAAGAAGAAGAAGAAGAAGAAGAAGAAGAAGAAGAAGAAGACGAAGAAGACGAAGAAGAAGAAGACAAAGAAGAAGACGAAGAAGAAGACAAAGAAGAAGACGAAGAAGATGAAGAAGAAGAAGAAGATGAAGAAGAAGAAGAAGAAGAAGAAGAAGACGAAGAAGAAGAAGAAGAAGAAGATGAAGAAGAAGAAGACGAAGAAGACAAAGAAGAAGACGAAGACGAAGACGAAGACTGTTGGGGTCCCTCCCCTGCCATGTAGCCCTGAGGGAGGCACGGGGTTTCCCTGCCCCTGCTCAGCCTCGTTCCCCATTGGTTGGTTTGTGTTCCCCTGCGCGGGCAAAGCAGCTCAGGTCCTGTGACTGTGGCAGAGTCCCTCAGCAGAGCCCGGCCATGCGGCTGGGGAAATAAACATCTCTGAAACATCTAGGAAGAATCCGTCCGTATATATTTGTTTCTTTTCCACGGGACTCCTGGTTTGATATAGGCGTGTTGCAGTATCCCCACTGCAACAGAAGACGAAGACGAAGACGAAGAAGAAGAAGAAGAGGGGTAGGAGGAGGTTTGGAGAACAAGAACAACAACAATCCTCCATTTTGATGTTTTTTGCTCTTATCTCTTTACTATAAAGAGAAGCCCAATACCTCAAAATTTTTCACTCTGTGACAATCTTACATAGTAGTCTATAACCTAATTCACATCATTGTATTTTCTAGTTCTTGTCTGATCATAGGCAGTTTTTTCCAAGGTTGGAGATCAAAACAGTGTTGCTCAGGGGGGTAAAAACCCTTCAAAACAGGCAGAGAAATATTCTCGGTACTCTGGATTCCTACAGCACACCACCAAAAGGGATCGTCCAGTTGTACTAGTTTGAAAACAAACCAGTGGGAGGCACCAAGTCAGAATAACAATTTAATGAAAATTAAAGAAAAGGAAAAAAAAGTAAAAGAAAACACTGGTTCAAACTGACAGAGTCAAGATACAACCTGAGTCCCTGTTAGGCAGGGTGGTGGTAGCAGTCTGGTACAATGGTGGCTGCAGTCCTCTAAAGCGGTGATCCTGTAGTAGAAGGGGTCTGCTCTTCCTCAGAAAGTCCAGTGGTGGCTGTGTAGCTCCTATCCTCTGGAAATCCAGTGGAAAGGGTTGTCTCTGGTGTTCAGAGTCCCAGATTATATCCACGATGGGATGCTTGGTTCCTCCCTCTGGGTGGAGCATCTCACAATGGGGTAATGAGTCATGAGGCCAAGTGTTGATAAGGCTCATTAACAGAAGATAGTCCAGAGGGAGTTATCTCTGAGTCATGCAGCAGGACAATGATGGGCTATTAACAGCAAGATAGTCTGGGGGGAGGAGGCAAGGAAACACTGCCCCACCTGATTTCAACAGCTCATGAGGATGGTAATGGAATACACTGCAACACAGGACACCAGTGAAAGATGATGATGATGCAGGGGAAGGAACCTCAAAGCCACCAACTGACTCAGGCACAGAAACCATTACGGAGTCCATGTCCATAAAGGACCTTCACAGCCTAAGAATGGACTACATCCAAAGGTCTGATGAATCCATAATAAGTTGGATGGTCCATATTTGGGATGCTGCAGGTGATGATGTGATGCTGGACGGTGCTGAAGAGAGGCATTTGGGATCCCTGTCATGTGATCCAGTTATCGACCAAGCAATGATAAGGGATGCTGACTCTGCCAGTCTCTGGAGATGGGTCTTGAATGGCGCAAGGGATAGATATCTGCTCCGGGATGATCTCTATATGCAGCCATCCCAGCGGAAGACCATAGAACAAGAGATCCAGCGCCTGAGAGAACTAGGGGTGGTAGAGATTGTCTTCACAGATGACCCAGGATTGAGGAGTCTAGAGTTAATGCATCAATGTGGCGAAGACTCATACGGCTTGGGCCACAAGAATATGCTTTAGCAATAATGAAACCAAACTACGGTGTGAACGAGACCGTGCAGGATATGGCAGTGAAGCTTCGAGCATATGCAGATTCCGTGCGTGGTCCAACACATGCAAAAATCACAGCTGTGGAAACACATATGCAGAAAATGGAAGATAAGATGGTGTCATGGGTTAGCAAACATAGTCTCGCAAGTGATGTTCTTGCAAAGGGGTGCTTACAGCTTCCTCTATAACTTGCCAGAACCTATCAGCTGGCCAGTTTGAATATGGACAATTCTTTAAGCCACTTAAAGTTGTGACCGCCTCTCTGATCCACACTTAAGAATAGGAAACTCCGAGGCAGAGCCTCTCTGTCTCGTTTCCGGTGCGGGGACAGGTAGCTGCGGGCCCCGTGCGGGGGCCAGCGGGCCCGGCCCAGACCTTTCTCGGGCCAGGTTGGGCAGGGCTGGGCCATCCTGGAGCCGATGGGCCCTGTTCCACCGGCAGAACCCCCCCACAGCCCTGCTGTGGGCAGACGGCTGGCTCCCCCTCTCCAGCGTGGCCAAGATTCAGACAAAAGCTGCCCACTGCTGTCCGGCAGAGCTCATGTGACCAACAGCAATAAGCTTCATTCCAGCTGCAAGGCCTAGGTGAGATTAACCCTTTTAGTGCTCTGAAGAGCTGAAAACCTGAGGGAAGAGAAAGAGGAGATGCTTAAAGCTGAAATTCTGTTGTAAAGATATGATATATCAGAGTACCCGTTGTAATTTCATAAAGGCATTGGGGGTGGAGCGTTCAACTCGTACCTGTGAGCAAAAGCACCTGTGCTGAGATAGGCAGATGCGGAAGCAGCTGTAATTTCATGAGAAGTTTGAACAGGGAGAGATGGACCAGATGAGGACTTTTGCTCCAAATGGAAAAGGAGAAAACCTCAGTTCCTAGAGATGCTCCCAGAGATAGTCCTAAAGATGAAGATGAGGAAGACCTTTTGCTCCCAGGAAAGAGAAGGGCCTCTGTTCTTAGAGATGAAATGCTCCCAGAGATGGGTGAAGAGAACTTTTGTTTCTGAACTGCTCAACCTTAAAATTGTACCCCAAAAAACTTCAAGAGTGGACCCTCGAAAGCAGTTGTGGGAAAAGCTGCAAGTCGGGGGAAGGGACTCACATGCGAGCAGAGAGACTTCTCTTCCTAAATGGACTGAACGAGGTTATTATGGAAGCGGTAAACAGACTGAACATCTCAAGGGTTGTCTTTTTACATTGTCACTTGGAGAAGGGAGAAAGGTGGGGGGAGGAGAAGAGTTTTGAAGGTGTGGTAGGATTTTTTTTCTTCTTTTAGGTCTGTTATTTAACTTCTTTATATTCTTTCAAGTTTGGTGCCTGCTTTGCATTTCTTCTAATTCTTATCTCACAGAAGGTAAACAGTAATGAGTATTTTGGACCAAACCACTACACTAAATTGGTGTTTCCGCCCGATTACGAACCAAACCCTCTACAGATGGAGAAGAATCACCAGGAACTCAAGAAGGAGATGAAAGACTGCCTTCTCCAAATCTCGGCAGTACAGATAAGAGATTCTGATACCAAAGTACATCCCACAAAGTGAGCTGTGGGATTTCCCTTGTGACAGTGGGGAAAACATGAGGAAGTGTGGTGGATAATCTACTTCTGCTCTGGCAGCACAAGTGTGTGAATTGAAGGAGCGCAAGACTCAGAAAGAAAATTCTACCAAAAAGGAAGTAGCTCCAGTTGCCGGTAGCCAAACAGCCGGAAATGATGGAAAAGACGGCGACATGTCTGATTCCCATGAAGGAACCTCTAAGATGCAGGCCCAGGGAAAGAAGGATAACCAGGCCTAGAGGGGCCCTGCCTCTAGCCAGGTAGAGGTCAGGGAGAACCGTGTTTTTTGGACTGTGTGGATTTGTTGGCCTGGTACATCAGAACCACAAAAATATGATGCCTTGGTTGACACTGGTGCGCAGTGTACAATAATCCCATCGCAGCATGTGGGGGCAGAATCTGTTTCTATTGCTGGTGTAACAGGTGGAACACAAAATTTGACCTTGGTGGAAGCTGAGGTGAGCCTGACTGGAAATGAGTGGAAGAAACATCTCATTGTGACTGGCCCAGAGGCCCCGTGCATTTTGGGCATAGACTTCCGCCAAAGCGGGTATTTCAGAGACCCAAAGGGACTCAAGTGGGCTTTTGGAATAGCTGCTGTGGAGACAGAGGGCATTAAGCAATTGAACACCTTGCGTGGACTATCAGAAAACCCATCTGTAGTCGGCCTTCTGAAGTTGGAAGTACAAAGAGTACCAATTGCTGCCTCCACAGTGCATCGCCGACAGTACCTGACAACTCGAGATGCTGTGATTCCCATCCACAAGATGATCCATGAGCTGGAGAGTCAAGGGGTGATCAGAAAGACCCGCTCACCCTTCAACGGCCCCATCTGGCCTGTGCCCAAATCGGAAGGAGAATGGAGATTGACTGTGGACTATCGTGCCTTGAATGAAGTGACTCCACCATTGAGCACTGCTGTGCCTGACATATTGGAGCTCCAGTACGAGCTGGAGTCCAAAGCAGCGAAGTGGTATGCCACTATTGACATTGCCAATGCATTTTTCTCCATTCCTCTGGAAGCAGAGTGTAGGCCTCAGTTTGCCTTCACCTGGAGGGGTGTGCCCTACACCTGGAACCAACTGCCCCAGGGGTGGAAGCACAGTCCTACCATCTGCCATGGACTGATCCAGACTGCACTGGAAAAGGGTGAGGCTCCAGAACATATGCAGTGTATTGATGACATCATTGTGTGGGGGAACAAGGCAACAAAATTGTTTGAGAAAGGAGAGAAAATCATCCAAATTCTCCTGTGTCATGGATTAGCAAGCATAGTCCCGGAAGTTATTTTCTTGCAAAGAGGTATTTACAGCTTCCTCTATAACCTAACAGAACCTATCAACTGGCTAGTTTGAATATTGACAATTTTTTAAGCCATTTAAAATTTTGACCGCCTCTGTGGTCCACATTTAAGAATGGACAAACCCCGGGAAAGCACTCTCTGGCTTCCGGCTTTGGGACAGGTAACTGGGCTGGGTCCGGGCCGGGACCTGCTTGGCCAGGGCCGGGCCGGGACACAGCCATCCTGGAGCCATTCGGCCCTGTTCCACCCACAGTCCCCCCACAGTCCTACTCTGTGCAGACGGCCCGGCTCGGGTCCCCCCCCCCCACCCCCCCCCCTCCAGTGCAGCTGAAGATTCAGCTGAAGCTGCCCTGCTGCCTGGCAAAGATCATGTGACCAACAGCTGCGGGGCAGGGTGAGATTAACCCTTTTAGTGCTATAAGATTCCTCCAGAGCAGATGAAGCTTGCTAACATTAAGTAAAGAAAGAAGAGCTGAAAACCTGAGGGAGGAGAAGGAGGAGATGCTTAGAAGCTGAAAATCTGTTGTAAAGCTATGGTGATGATAGACTATGATATATCAGAGTACCCGTTGTAATTTCATGACAGCATGGGGGGTGGAGCATTCAACTTGTACTTGTGAGCAAAAGCACCTGTGCTGGAATAAGCAAATGCTGAAGCAGCTGTAATTTGATGAGAAATTTGAACAGGGAGAGATGGAAGTGATGAGGACTCTTGCTCTAATCGGAAGGAGAAGACCTCTGTTCCTAGAGATACTCCCAGAGATATTCTTAGAGATGAAGATTCTCCCAAAGATGGGTGAAGAGAACTTTTGTTTTTTAACAGCTCAACCTTAAAATGGTACCCCAGTAGCTCAAGATTGGACCCTCAAAAGCAGTTGCAGGAAAAGCTGTAAGTTGGGGGAAGGGACTCTCACATGCAAGCAGAGAACCAACATGGGCGGCTGTCTCACTGTGATTCTGAGCCATGAGAGAACTTCTTGTGGAGATGTCTCCATAGCATGGGCAAGATAGACTCCTCTCCCTAAATGAACTGAACAAGATTATGGAAGTGGCAAACAGACTGAACATCTCAAGGGTTGTCTTTTTACATTGTCAGTGGGCAAAGGGAGAAAGGTGGGGGGAGGAGAAGTGTTCTGAAGGTGAGGGGTTTTTTTTCTGTTTTGTTTCCTTTCTTTTAGGTCTGTTAATAAACTTCTTTATATTCTTTCAAGTTTTGTGCCTGCTTTGAGTTCTAATTGCCAGAGATCTGCAGGGATGAACCATGCTTCTCATAGAGACATGATGGAACTCCGTTTATTCTATTGTCAGACCCATAGTTATACCCTAATTCTCCAAGCATGCATAAGCAAGCTCCATACTATTGGGTTACAGCTACTGTTCACGCGGCCTTTAATAGCAAGCAATTGGTTACAGATAATTATGCACGCGACTAACATAAGTCTTTCTATTTCTATGGTCAGCATCCCCCTCCGCAACATCCTGTCGGCTTGCCACATCAGCATTGCTCCTCTCTTTTTTCCCTAGTCAAGGACAGTTCACTAATATAGCTTGGATTTTGCACGTATACATGTCCCTGTTCACTCAGCCATTTCTCTACACTTTCTCCTAATTCTTATCTCAGAGAAGGTAAATAAGTAATGAGTATTTTGGACCAAACCACTACACTAAATTGGTGTTTCCGCCCAGTTTTCTAATTGAAGCCGCTACATCCTGGAAGCTGGTGTCGCCATCAAGAAGAGCAAAGTCAAGGGACCTGCTCAAGAGATCCAGTTCCTGGGAGTGAAATGGCAAGATGGACGATGTCAGATTCCCACTGAGGTCATCAATAAGATCACAGCAATGTCTCCACCAACCAACAAGAAGGAAACACAGGCTTTCCTAGGTGCCATAGGTTTTTGGAGGATGCATATTACTGAGTATAGCCAGATTGTGAGTCCTCTCTACCTGGTTCCCCGCAAGAAGAACAATTTCCACTGGGGCCCTGAACAGCAACAAGCTTTTGCCCAAATCAAGCAGGAAATTGCTCATGCCGTAGCCCTTGGCCCAGTCAGGACAGGACCAGAAGTGAAGAATGTGCTCTCCTCTGCAGCCAGGAGCCATGGTCTGTGCTGGAGTCTTTGGCAGAAGGTGTCTGGTGAGACTCGGGGCCAACCACTAGGGTTCTGGAGTCGAAGCTACAGAGGGTCTGAAGCCAACTACACCCCAACAGAGAAGGAAATCCTGGCAGCCTATGAAGGAATCCAAGCCACCTCAGAGGTAATTGGCACTGAGGCACAACTCCTCCTGGCACCCCGACTACCGGTGCTGGGGTGGATGTTCAAAGTAAAGGCTCCCTTTATCCACCACGCCACCAATGCCACATGGAGCAAATGGATTGCTCTCATCACACAGCGTGCCTGTATAGGAAAACTGAATCGCCCTGGGATTTTGGAAATAATCACAAATTGGCCTGAAGGTGAAAACTTTGGTCTCAGTGATGAAGAAGAACAAGTGACACGTGCTGAAGAAGCTCCACCATACAACCAACTGCCATCAGAAGACACACACTACGCTCTTTTCACCGACGGTTCTTGTCACATCGTAGGGATGAAACAAAAGTGGAAAGCAGCTGTATGGAGTCCCACACGACAGATTGCAGAGGCTACTGAAGGAGAAGGCGGATCGAACCAACTCGCTGAACTCAAAGCTGTTCAACTAGCCCTGGACATTGCTGAAAGAGAGAAGTGGCCAAAGCTCTACCTCTACACTGATTCATGGATGGTAGCCAGTGCTCTATGGGGATGGCTGGAAAAGTGGGAAAAAGCTAAATGGAAGCGGAGGGGAAAACCAGTCTGGGCTGCTGAAGAGTGGAAAAACATCACTGCCCGAGTAAGAAAGCTACTTGTGAAAGTCCTCCATGTAGATGCTCATGTCCCCAAGAGCAGGGCTAATGAGGAACACCAAAACAACAAGCAGGTAGATCAGGCTGCAAAGATAGAAGTGTCACAGATAGACTTGGACGGGAAACACAAGGGAGAGTTGTTCCTATCTCGATGGGCCCATGATGCCTCAGGCCATCAAGGTAGAGATGCCACCTACAAGTGGGCACGAGATCGAGGGGTGGATCTAACCATGGACAGTATCTCCCAGGTTATCCATGATTGTGAGACATGCGCTGCTATCAAGCAGGCCAAGCGAGTGAAGCCCCTGTGGTATGGTGGGTGGTGGTCCAAATACAAGTATGGGGAGGCCTGGCAGATTGATTACATCACACTGCCTCAAACACATCAAGGCAAGTGCTATGTGCTCACAAAGGTAGAAGCCACCATTGGGTGGCTGGAGACCTACCCTGTGCCTCACACTACTGCCCGGAAAACCATCTTGGGTCTTGAAAAGTAAGTCCTTTGGAGGCATGGTACCCCTGAGAGAATTGAATCTGACAATGGGACCCATTTCAAGAACAGCCTTATAAACACCTGGGCTAGAGAACATGGCATTGAGTGGGTGTACCATATCCCTTACCATGCACCAGCTGCAGGCAAAGTGGAACAGTGCAATGGATTGTTGAAAACCACCTTAAAGGCACTGGGTGGGGGAACTTTTAAAATTGGGAGCAGCCTCTAGCAAAGGCCACCTGGTTAGTTAACACCTGAGGTTCCACCAATAGAGCTGGTCCAGCCCAATCTGAATCCCTGTATACAGTAGACGGAGATAAGGTCCCAGTAGTGCATGTCAGAGGTCTGTTAGGAAAGGCTGTGTGGATAAATTCTGCCTCGAGCAAAGACTAACCCATCCGTGGGGCTGTTTTTGCTCAGGGACCTGGTTGCACATGGTGGGTAACGCAGAAAAACAGAACAACGCGTTGTGTACCACAGGGAGACCTGATTGTTGGGTGAAAACCATCTGTAATGTGAAATGCCTGTATACCACTGTCTCTGAGTGTCACTGTCACTGTTTGTACATAGCTGTGTATATGTTTGTATTAATGTGTGTGTGTAGAAGTAGAACATATTAGTTTGGGCATTGAGCCAACAATATGGGATAAGGGGTGGAATGTCTTGGGGTGACTTTGTGATGTGTAACCCCTATTGCTGCCCCATGCCCAGAAATTAATTTTGTGCCTTTCTATGCCTTTAAACTTAGCCTGAGAGGGGGGAGGAAAAACTGAGCAAAACTTCTTCAAAGCTGTTTTGCAGGTTTTTTCATGTTTCAAGGACACAGAGGTACGGACTCCTCTTTCTTCTAACAGCAGCCATGGGAGCGGGAGGAAGCAGTTTGTTTTTCCAGCCAGTTTTTGGGCAGTTTTTTTTCAGCTTCTTCTTTTTCTCCAGAGAGAGATGAAGAGTTGAACTTTTGTTTTTTTCTGGAATTTCGGAATTTTTTTCCCTTTTTCTGCTGGACTGCTTCAATATCAGAACACATCAGGAGGACTTTCCACTGAGCATAGAGGGCCTGGCCCTGGGCCAAGTCCCAGCTCCGAGGAGGAGGCAGACCAAAGGGAGGACTCTAACATTTTCCCAGTTTTTTCTCCACAGTGAGAGATTTTATTATTTAGCATTATTATCCTTTTCCTGTGTGTTTGTTAAATAAATTGTTTTTATCTCCTCCACTTTCACTTTCCTGAACCTGGTGGCGGAGGGGTGGTTTGTAACCTGCCTTCTCTCAGAGGACCTATTTCTAATTTGGCCAAACCAGCACACTGGGTATGCAGTTACTACCTGCCGGGAGGTGATAGAATCTGTACCCCTACCAACAAACACCTCTGCACAAAAGGCTGAAATAATCGCCCTAACCCATGCCTTAGAGATAGCAAAAGGAAAGAAAATAAACATTTATACAGACTCGAGGTATCCATTTGGAGTTGTACACGCACACTGGGCCATTTGGAAAGAAAGAAGACTGTTAAATTCGCGGGGAAAGAACATCAAACATGCGCAAGAAATAATGCGACTGTTGGAAGCAGTCCAGCTACCTGAGAAGGTGGCAATCATGCACATTGAGGCACATCAAAAGGTGAGCTCAGAATTGGAAGAAGGAAATGATCTGGCAGACAGTGAAGCAAAAGAAGCTGCAAAAGGTGAGGTAGCAACAACTGGAGCCTTGATCCCAGATGGACAACTTTCCCTAGAGGGTAAGCCAACATATAACAAAAAGGACAAGAAATTGATCAAAGATGAAGGGGGAACATTTAACCAAGAGGGATGGGCTATCACTGCAGAAAGAAAAGTGGTTATTCCCTCCCATTTGCTATGGTCACTAGTAAGAGAGGAGCACCAGAAAACGCATTGGGGAAAAAATGCCTTATATAACTACTTAATTGGGAAAATTATCGCTAGAAATTTATACTAAACCGTTGTGCAGGTAACCCAACAGTGTAACCTTGCCTCCAGACTAATCCCAAAAATCCCTCCAAACCAAAAATGGGTCAAATTGGAAGGGGCCATGGGCCTGGACAGCAGTGGCAAATTGATTTTATGGAACTTCCGAGAAAAGGGGGGGTATAGATATTTTCTAGTGCTGACAGATACTTTTTCAAGATGGCTGGAAGCTTTTCCTACTAGAACCACTAAAGCTCGGGAAGTAACCAAAGCGTTACTAAAAGAAATAATACCACACTTTGGAGTTTCAGCCACAGTATCTTCAGACAGAGGATCACATTTTATTTCAAGGGTGGTACAACAAATTAGCCGACATTTAGGCATAGATTGGGAACTCCACACTCCATACCACCCCCAGTCGAGTTGTAAAGTAGAGAAAATGAATCATTTGATTAAACAGCAAATTGTGAGACTAGGGCAAGAAGCTAACCAATCCTGGCCCCAATCTCTTCCACTTGTATTGTTACAAATTCCGACCAAGCCCAGAATTAAAGAAAAGCTAAGCCCCTTTGAAATACTTTATGGGAGACCATATGAGGTACAGAAAAGAATATCTACCCAAACAGGGGAAGAAACGTTAACCACCTATATGATTGCTTTAAACAAACAGCTTAGGGAAATTGAAAAATGTGTGGCTGGAACCTGAAGTCAAGGCTTGGATGGTCCTGTACGTGACATTCAGCCTGGAGATTATGTATATGTTAAGTCTCTTACAGAAAAAACTCTGGAACCACAGTGGGAAGGACCATTCCAGGTACTTCTCACCACTTACACCACGATTAAGATCAAAGAACAGAGTGCCTGGATTCACCATACTCAGGTAAAGAAGGCTCCACAGGCCCCTTGGAAAGTGACCCCTGGTGATGATTAACTGAAATTAAAGTTTACCCAAAAAAAATGAAAATGTTAGGGTACAACCCAGAAAATTGGGGTTTTTTTCAGTCATAATTGTAGCCTTAAGTTAGGAAATTATTCATAAGAGAGAAGACATATGGTCCCAAGCCTTTATGTGTTTTACTGGACTCATGAGGGAATATTCTGATTTAAAAGGTTTAAACCTGCTGTCTGTGGTCATGCACTGAAACCAAGTGTATACAAAGCAAGAATGGGAAAAACAAAAAACTTGGCAACTTCAGGGAACTGTAGGAGAAGAAATCATAATAGGATGCCAAATGTTTAACAGGTGACTTTATGATGTGTATCCCCTATTGCTTCTCTATGCCCAGAAATTAACTTTGTGCCTTTCTGTGCCTTTAAACTGAGCCTGAGAGGGGGAACAGGAAAAAAAACTGAGAAAACTTTTCAAAGCAGTTGTTTTAAGGACACAGATACACACTCCTCTGCTTGCTGCTGTGGTAGCAAGAGTGGAGGAAGCACCCTGCTTGCTTTTCAGCCAGTTTTTTGGCTCCTTTTCTCCGGAGGGCGACAGAGAGTTGAACTTTGTTTTCCTGGTACTTCGGTTTTTCTCTTCTTCTCTTCTGGACTGTTTCAACATCAGAACACATCGGGAGAATTTTTCCACTGAGGCCCTGGAGGTGGGCCCGCGACCCAGGCCCAAGGAGGAGGAGAGAGATTACACCCACAGAAGGACTCTGAAATCTTCCCAGGTTTCTCTCCACAGCGAGAGGTTTTATTATTTAGCATTATTATCCTTTTCCCGTGTGTTTGTTAAATAAATAGTTTTTAGCTCTTTCACTTTCCTCCGAGGAAAATTTCTTTTTTCCCAAACCTGGTGGGGGAGGGGTGGTTTGTAACTTGCCTTCTATCAGAGGATATTTTCCTCCAAATTTGTCCAAACCGGCACATACACCATGTAAAAGTTCCATTACTAGCTTTATATCTCTTACAGGGAGTATTTCCTACTTCACTAAGAAAATTCTTTCCAGTGCGCCAGAGACATTCTTCTCCTATCACCGTTGAACTTAAAATGCACCCTTCTGGTCTGTTCTCCCCTCTTAAATTTGTCCGGTTCCATTTAAGGAGTTCAACCGGGCCTAACCTACTGCCTTTCCATGGCCATTCCTCTGTCATTAAGGCCCCTCCACAGACCCAACAGATGCTTATGTTTAGTTCCTTACTTATTCTTTCCCCCAATTCTACAAACAGGTTTTTCCCAAATCTTGAGATATCTATTTCCTTTTCTAATTGCTGTTTAAGTTTTGTATACAAATCTTGACGTGGGGTTGACACAGAATTAGATTGCTGTGCTGGCTTTGCCTTTTTGTTTACTACTTGTTCTTTTACCAAATCTTTGACTCTACCCTTAAAGGCAAATGTGAAACAAACCCACCTTTCCCCTTTTGGACATTCATTTCCCAACCTATTATCACTTATTCCTAAGTGTTCTGCAATCCAGTATTTTTTTCCCCTTTTGCTTACAGGTACCTAGTTTGGATGGATTATAACAGTGACTGTTGACGTGGGTGTGTGTAATAAAAAAGGAACCTCGGTTTCTTTCCATGTAAAGCTTTCCGTAGCACTTGTGACATGATTTTGCTGGTATCCCGAAAGGGAAGAGACAAAAAATGAGTGACAGAAGGAGGAATAATAGAGGTGTGGTATGGCTTATACCCCCACCTCCCATGCCTATGGGGTTGCTACTCACAGCAGGTGTATATGATCTTCTCGGTGGCGAGTTATAGTGGCCAATCCAGTCTTGCCCTCTATTTCCTTGTTACCTCTTTTTGCTATTTTCCATGCAAATTGCTTTTGGCACTGTAATTTTCCCACCGTTCCTCAGGTACCTCCCACTCAACAGGCACTAGTAATTCCAATCCACAGAGAAAAGTTATTATCTTGGTTATTCCTAGTTCTATTTGGATAGGGAATAAATTTGTCATTCGACAGTCCATACAATGAGGGTGCCGTTTTTGTGAACTGCAGTACCAATTTTTTCTCACAACTTATGCATTTACATTTAACCCAGCTAGCATGTTCAGTATTGGGATGAATCAGACAGGGTATATGGTATGGCACTGATGGAGGTTGTGATATCTCGAGATTAGGATACAGTCTATCCTGTTCCTTATACAAATCACAGGCTAAGGCTAAAACATGAGGACTCTTTGACTGAAACAGTCCTGATCCTCCAGTTTGGAGTGGAAGTATTCCTTCCCAAGGGGGTGTTGGAGGTTCCTCAAAATTTGTCCAGACAGCACTTGATATAAGCTTGGCCTTATTTCCTAATTAGGTGTGATTCTTGGTACATTCCTTGGATCATTTGGGTCTTCCCAGTGCATTACCACCCAGTCCTTGCTTAAGAGTCAACTTGATATCACCCGGCTTAGATGTTATAGTCCACTCCTTCGGTTCTTCCACAGGTCCTTTGATTCTGCTGGCATGAATCCACCCTCTTGGCCTGGTTCGGATCGCTGCCTCGGTTGTCAGTAGTACCTGAAAAGGACCTTCCCATTGTGGAGTTAAAGATTGCTCTTTCCATGCTTTCATTAGTACCCACTCCCCGGGATGAATATTATGGATTTTAAATTCTAAAGGTGTGGTTTGAGGGATTATCCCTTTCAATCTCACATTTTCAAGAGTTCTTGCAATTGTGGTGACATATCCTTTAACACTTATTTCCCCTACTTCATAAGTAGCAGTTTCATGTTGGGTGGTCAGAAAGGGTAATCCGAACATCATTTCATAGGGTGACACTCCCAGGTCTGACCTGGGTTGTGTTCGGACCCTCAATAGAGCCAAAGGTAAACATTTTACCCATGACATTTGTGTTTCAAGCATTAGTTTTGTTAAAGTTCTCTTTAAAGTCTGGTTCATGCTCTCTACCCGGCCCGGACTTTGTGGAGGCCATGGGGTATGTAATTCCCATTTTATTCCCAAGGCTTGAGTTATTTGCTGTAAAACTTTTGACGTAATATGTGTCCCCCTATCTGAGTCTATTCTATTAACTATTCCATACCTGGGAAGAATTTGTTCCAGAAGGGTTTTACATACCACATTAGCTGTAGCTCTGACAGTGGGAACAGCTTCTACCCAATGAGTTAAATGGTCTATTATTACTAATAAAAACTTCCACCTCTGTACTTGGGGAAGTTCAGTAAAGTCCACTTGGATACTTTGAAACGGTCGCAGAGCTAACTCATGGCCTCCTAGTGTTGTTTCTCTCATTACCTTTTTGTTTACCTTTCGGCAAGTTATACATTTTTCAGTTACTTGCTTTGCCAATCCAAAGATCCCAATGCACCCATAATTCCTTAAAAAGTGATCACACATAGCTTGAGTACCCCAATGAGTTTCTTGATGCATGTCTTCTAATGTTTTTCTAGTAAGTGGCTTATTAAGTAACTGCCTCCCATCAGGGAGTTTCCATTTCTCAGACTGATCTTGCTCTCTCCCTATCTCAATTCTTTTTCTTCTGCTTCACTAAATTTTGGAATTTCCAATTCTTCCTTCTCTGGGGTGAAAATTAACATAACCTTTTTGGTCCCATTTTCTGCTGCATCTCTAGCTTCTTGATCTACCAAGTTATTCCCTCTTATTTCTGAGGCCATTCCCCTTTGGTGTCCTTTAACATGTACTACAGCTATTTCTTCAGGCAATTGTAATGCCTCTGAAACCTCTAAAATGAGTCCCTCATGTATCAGTCCCTTTCCCTTTGAATTAAGTAACCCCCTTTCTTCCCAAATTTTTCCAAAGGTGTGTACTACCCCAAAGGCATACTTTGAATCAGTATATATGGTTCATTTCTTTTGTGCTAAATATTCCAGTGCTCTTTTTAGAGCATATAATTCACAAGATTGAGCTGACCAATTTGAAGGTAATTTCCCTTTTTCGATGGTCTGCATATTTTTCCCATCAACCAAGGCATATCCTGACATCCTTTTCCTTGTAAGCATCTAGATGAACCATCAACATATATTTTTTACCCTTCTGGGAGGGCCAGTTCTGCTAGATCATCCTGAATTTTAGTTTGGTATTGTATAATTTCTAAACAATTATGTGTTAAGTCACTCTTTGGCTCTCCATATAAAAATTGAGCTGGATTCAAACTTTTGTTTACTTCTAGTGTCAAGTCATCACTATCTATCAGAATTGCTTCATATTTTAATATCCTAGAATCTGTAAACCATTTTCCAGCTTTTTGATTTAACACATTTTGGACTGTGTGAGGTGCACACACAGTTTACTTCCAAAAGTAAGTTTACAGCTCTCTTCTACCAGAATAGCCGTAGCTGCTATAGCTTGAATACATACTGGCCAACCATGGCTCACTGGATCTAGCAATTTAGATAGGCAAGTGTTGGGGTTTTGGGAGTTCCCCTTCTGTTTTCTTTTTTCTCTTGAGGAATTTTCGCCATATATGTTGCTGGGGCGACAAATTGCTGGGTGCTTGGGAGAAACAAAAGACCTGGCCACTGAGGGAGGAGTCCAACGGCTACTCTTTTTCACCTGGGCTTGTGGGCTGTTAGTTCTTGGCGTTTGTATGGGGAGAGAGGCTGGAAGGAATTCATCAGCACAGCAGGCTTCTGCTTTTTTGGCTGCCTTCCTTTTACTGGAGAAACCCCGGGATTCCCAAGCCAGCTTTTCCCTGCCCCGCTGGGAGCCAGGCTGTGGCCACCCTGCCCCCGCTGTTGCTTCCAGCCTTTGCTACTCTGTAGCCCCACACGTCCTGCCTGCCCAGACCTCCGGGAGTTTCTGCTGCAGCTCCAGAGTTCAATACATCTCGTCTGCCAGCTGGGATTTGTGCTGGCCCCTGCTGTTCCAGCCTGCTGTTCCCGAGGGTCCGGCCGGACACTGGGATCAGTTGCCCAGGCGTTTGTGAAGCCTTTGTTCCATCTCTTCCTGGGATCCCCAGCCGTCATTGCCTCGTGCTCCCCGAGCTTGTTCTGGATTGCCCCCTGCAGCCACGGGGGAACCATCGCACCTGCCCTGCTCACCGGGAGCCACCAGCGCCCCTGCCGGCTGCAACAGTAACTGCACCAAAGGGGAAAGGGCCTGACATCCGAGAAGGCTGGCACTGGGTTTGTGGTTCTGTTTGCTGTTACTCCATAGATATTGTTGTTTGTTTGCTTGTTATACACATATAGATATATAATAGTAAAGAACTGTTATTCCTATTTCCCACATCTTTGCCTGAAAGCCCCTTAATTTCAAAATTATAATAATTTGGAGGGAAAGGGGTTGCATTTTTTTTTTTCTTCATTTCAAGGGAGACTCCTGCCTTCCTTGGCAGACACCTGTCTTTCAAGCCAACACAATAAGCTACTGGCCTTTTCACCCTTCCCCATTCCTGGACTAAAACTCCATGAGCTACTCCATTTTCCACATTCACATACAGATGAAAAGGTTTCTCTAATGAGGGTAAGCTCAAAGCTGGTACCAAGACTAGTTTCAACTTCAATTCTTCTAATTTATTATCATCGTCCTTGGTCCACTTTATATAGTCTCCCTCTGTCAATTTTTCATATAAAAATTTTACTGTCTGCGTATATCCTTCAATCCATAGTCTACAATATCCCAACAATCCAAGCAGTCTTCTAACTTCCGTCTTTGAAGAAGGAGGGTGAAGAGATTAAATCCCTGCAATCCTCTCAGGATTTAACTTTTGGCTACCTTTACTTATTAAGTGACCAAGATATTTTACTTCTGATTCTGCAAATTGTAGTTTCCCTTTTGATCTCCTTAATCCTTTTTCCCCAAGAAAATTCAATAGTTTTATAGTAGCCTCCCTAACTTCAACTTCAGCTTCCCTTGATAATAAAAGGTCATCCACATATTGGATACTTTGTATTCCAGGAGTGGTGAAAGTCTGCAATATTTCTTCTAAAGATTGCCCAAACAGATTTGGAGACTCAGTAAATCCATGTGGTAATTTTGTCCATCTTAGTTTCTGCTTTCTCCCAGTACTTGGATCCTCCCATTCAAAGGCAAAAATATTTCGACTATCTTCTGCCAACAGGCAAGCACAGAAAGCATCTTTAAGATCCACAACACCAAACTACTGATGCTGAGGTGAGACTTTACTTAACAAGGTATAGGAGTTGGGTACCACTGGGTAACAAGTCCGAGTTCTCTTGTTAACTTCCCTTAAGTCTTGTACTAGTCTATACATCCCATTAGACTTTTTAACTGTGAAAATAGGGGTGTTATGAGGAGACATACAAGGTTCCAATGTCCCATCCTGTTGGGAAGGATGAAAGTTTGGTAAGAAAGTTTCACAGGTATGTAGGCTTGGCAGAAAGATCTCTGAATGTAGAAACTGAGGATGAGATAGAAATGAAAGCAAGTTTTGATATAGAGTAAAAGATGTTTTGCTGAACCAGTGATCACTGAATAATTGAGAAGGCAAAGGTTGGAGATGAGTTGGAAGGAGATTTTTAGGAGTAGGACAAAGGTATGTGACTACAAACAAAGACATGTTTTTCACCAAGTAAATAAGTCTCAAGAAGAGCATAAGTAAATAGAAAGGAGAGATACCAAAAGGAGAGATATGGCAGGCAAACAAGAAATGTTGATGTAGCAAGAAGAAGAGAGGTCAGAATTTCCCATTGTAAGCTTAAATTTTAAATACTTACTCTTGTGATTGGATAATAATGACTATAATATGGTGATGGTAGTAGTTATGATAGGCTATAGGCAAATGTAAAGGTATTGTGTATGGTGCTTATTGGTTGTTATGTATTAAGATACTCTGCAAAGAAAAGTATAAAATGCTTTGTAACTTGAACAGAAGGCGGCTTCAGGTATGCCTACAAGCTGGAGCTGACAGCTGTAGGGCTGGTTCTGGATACCCACTCCCTGAACTACTGTAACTTCACCTATGCTATAAACAGCTTTCAAGAGAGCCGCCTGAAGTCCAGACATCCTTCGTAGACACTACTCCTATACCATCCTTTATCAATTCTTCTATTACCGGTTTAAGCTTTTTCTTCCTTCTAAGGATATAGGGTACTGGCGTACACGTATGGGACATTCTTCTCTTTCAGTCGTGACCCTTATGGGGTCAATATTCAATCCTCCCCAATTTCCTTCCCCAGCCCAAACTTCTTTGTTAATCTTTCCCTCATCTTCTTGGCCAAGTTTTAACACTTTATCTGTCATCTTCCCTTCTTCTGGTATAACCCTTGTTCCTAACTGTACCTGTAAGTCTCTCCCCAATAAGTTGCAACCTGCTCTAGGAACTAAGACATCTCCCATCCCTATTCTGGTTTCCCCTTCAATTACTACATTTTTAATGACAGGAACTTCAAACCCTTCTCCTTTTGCTCCCGTTACCTTCACAGTGTCATTACTCACATTACACCCTCTTGGAATATTTGCTACACAAGTTCTCTCTGCCCCAGTATCAACTATAAATTTTAATACCTCCTCTTGGGGGCCTACTTTTAAAGTTATCAAAGGCTCTAGATGGTATTTATCCCCCAGAAAATAGAGCCCATTACTTCCCGATCCTTTTTCTGGGTGTATCTCTTGCAATATTTTCAGGTCCTTTTTTAGACAAGGGCATTCCCTCTTATAGTGTCCTTCTTCCCCACAATAAAAACAGGCCTTTTTGGTTTGCTTCTGGGATTTTGATCGTGCTGGGGTTCTGCTTTTTCCCTTTTCCCTGTCTCTGAAACCCAAATGTTTGGGAGTGGTACTTGGGGGCTTCAGATTCCTCTGGGAGTTACTTTCCCGCATAGTGGCTATCATAATTTTTGCTTTTGCTTTGGCTTTTTCTTCATCTCTCCGTACATAAACCTTTTGAGCTTCCCTTAATAATTCATTTAATACCCAATCGTGCCAATCCTCTATCTTTTCCAGCTTTTTTCTAATATCTGACCAGGCATGAGTAACAAAGTTAACTCTCAATAGAGCTTGCCCAGCTATGCTCTCAGGATCAATTCCGGAGCAGTGTTTCATATCCTTTTGGAGCCTCTCTAACCAATCAGTTGAAGTCTCCTCCTTCCCTTGTTGCCCATCAAAAGCTTTGCTGACATTTTGCCCTTGGGGTGCTGCCTCTTTTATTCCTTTGATTATCAGATTACAATAATCATTCATATGTCTTCGCCCTGCCTCTTCATTGTGGTTCCAGTTAGGAGGTGCTATTGGCATTTTCTTGTCCCCTGGTGGATCTTGTTGATTCTCTCTTTCCCAAATTCTCATTCCAGCAGCTCTAATCATCTGCCTCTCCTCTTGGGAAAATATAATGTTAATTATTGACTGCATTTCTTCCCAAGTGAAATTATTGGGACCTAAGAATTGGTTTAATTGTTCAGCTGTACCTATGGGATCTTCTAACAACCCTTTAATTTCCTTTTTAAAATTTCTGACTTCTGAAGAGGTCAAAGGAGCATTCACAAATCCCGTCCCCCCTTGAACCCCTCCCATCGGTACTTCTCATAATGGGAATATGTTGTAGTCGCTAGGTTTAGTTTAGCACACTTCAGCCTTCCCTGAGAGCTCAGCAGAGCTGCTTAGGGCAGTTCAACCATTATCACCCTCCCGTAGTCCATTTCGGACAGCTCTGCGGTTTTTGCTCGGGCAGCTGGCAGCGCTACAACCAGTGATGGCGAAGGAGGTGAGAAGGGTCTCCCATGAGGGTTTCAGAGGACTTTAATTTCACATCTTGTCCCCGTGATCCCCAGAGGCAGAGAGACCTCGTGATCTGGATGCAGGGGGGTTTTGTCAGGGGCTCAGGGGTGGTACATGGGTGGAGTTGGGGTACAGAAGCCAATAGGGAGAGCCCGAGGGAGTGGCCAAGGCTAAGGGCAAGAAACAGAGGGGAGAACAATGTGGGATAGGAAAAGCAATGCGTACACAGATTGCCACAGGAATAAGTTGATTTCTTGATCCCAACCTTTCTCTTCCTCAACCATCATAACCTTAGAAGAGACCTTTTTCCTTTGTTTTGGAGTAGTGGCAGGAGAGGAATTATCAAGCTGTCTTTGAGTTAACTGAGTTTCTCCTAGTATTTTGGTATGGTGCTCCTTCGCTGGGAGGGGGACACATCTGAACCACGGAAGTCGGCGGTGAGGCTGGAACCACCAAAGGGACAGAGGCGGGGTCAGCCGGCGGAAGGGGAACCACAGCAGGAGCGGGAGCCATTGGCACACAGGGAACAGAGGCGGGGGTGCCCAGCACGGCCGGGGCTGCGGCTGGTGTGGGCACGACCGGCACGCGCAGAGCAGGGGTGGGGGTGCCTGGACCAACCGGAGTTTCGGCCGGTGTGGGCGCAGCTGGCGTGCACGGAGCAGGGACAGGGGTGGGGGTGCCCGGCCTGACCAGAGCGGCCGCCGGTGTGGGTGGGACCGTGCCTGGTGCAGCTGGGGCTGCGGCTGGTGCAGCCAGTGCTGGAGCGCCCGGCGCAGTATGGTATGGGGGCGGCAATGCTTCCAGGGGGTCCCAGCCCTTTTCTTTCTTTTCCTCTGCTCGCTCTGCCTCTGGGGTTTCTGATATCTTAAAAATTTTTAATCCCAGGGGTTCTATGTCTCCTGTCCAACAAGAGGCATATTCTTTTTCTTCCGGATCAAACGGTTCCTTTGAATTTACAAATATATTTAAGGCCTGACAAATCCAACCTTCAAAGGACCCGTACCTAGGCCAATAGACACGATGGGGTCTTATTTCTTTTTTTGTCCATTCTGTCATACAATACCAAATCATCTTTACTTTATCCTTTCCCTTTGTACAAAGATCCCTATCCCAGTTGGCTAACTTAATTCCCAGGGGACTATCTTGGGGTATATCTGCTGGCACCTTTTTACTGCCTTTTTCCTTGAACCCAACTTACTGGTTCTTTGTCCCATCTTCCCAGGATTTTATCTCTTCGTCCCTGGCCCCTTTTGTTTTGTTCTAACCCACCCCTAGGCAGCTTAAACACCACCCTCCTCTCACAGCACAGAAAACCTTTCCTCTTTAATAATATACTAATATAATATAATCCACCTCCCTCCAGATAATAAAGTCAAACTTTAAATCAACAATCTATATTACGTATACATTCATTCACTCTTACTCATTCACTTTTATTTCTTTAATATGTCTCACACATTCTCACTCACAACAGGACAACACAATGATAAGATATCTTGATTTTCAAATCACTTGCTAATATTCACCCATAGGTATTATTTTTCAAATAAAATGGTAAAATCCCAAATGTTGTTGGCCAACCCCAGATTTTCTTGGGTATAGTATCCCATGCTTCCCATCTAGAGTAATTTTTCTAGCCTCTGTGTGTTCCAACCCTGAATCTGGCAACTTTTCTGGAATCGGGGACCCTCACTTTTGTCCCATTTCCTAGTGGATTGTGCTAGGAAACCCTTTGCTCCCTTTTCCTAGGGGTCCAACCCCTCCCTGAGACCCAGTCCCAGTTACCCCGGGGGGATCTTTCACTTCTTTTATCTTTCGCTTCGTCTCCTCGCTGGCCATTTTTCTCCTTAAAAAGATGGAACCCAGCCCTCAGAGACTCCACATCACACTCACTTTGCAGGTCTGGGGTAACCAGCCTGCGTCTCATTCACACACTAGTCAACCCCCATATCCACCCCCCCTGGAAATACTTACAATCCTTTTTTTTTCCTTGTCTGGGTCTTTGTGCATGAGAATTATGGGGCTAGTTGCCACGGTTTCTTAGGAAGCCTCTTTTTCCCTTTCTTTTGTTTTATTTGTCCCTTTCTTGTCCACGGGGTGTCAACCTGCAACCACTGATTCACACCAGAAGAAACGGAGCGGGCCACCGAACTCGGCGGGGCACGCCTCCCCCGCTCGGGATCTCCCAGGGTCTCGGAGCCGAGGTGTTAATCCCGGATGAAGCACCCAATTATGAAAAACAAGGTTCACTCCCCTGTTAGGATTTAAAAGTTTAATAAAGGACAATAAGAGACAAAGATAATAAAGTAAAATTCACGGTGCCAGGTGCTTTGGTACTCAGTATAGGAGAAAGTTTCACGAAGGATGTCTGGACTTCAGGCGGCTCTCTTGAAAGCTGTTTATCGCATAGGCAAAGTTACAGTAATTCAGGGAGTGGGTATCCAGAACCAGCCCTACAGCTGTCAGCTCCAGCTTGTAGGCATACCTGAAGCCGCCTTCTGTTCAAGTTACAAAGCATTTTATACTTTTCTTTGCAGAGTATCTTAATACATAACAACCAATAAGCACCATACACAATACCTTTACATTTGCCTATAGCCTATCATAACTACTACCATCACCATATTATAGTCATTATTATCCAATCACAAGAGTAAGTATTTAAAATTTAAGCTTACAATGGGAAATTCTGACCTCTCTTCTTCTTGCTACATCAACATTTCTTGTTTGCCTGCCATATCTCTCCTTTTGGTATCTCTCCTTTCTATTTACTTATGCTCTTCTTGAGACTTATTTACTTGGTGAAAAACATGTCTTTGTTTGTAGTCACATACCTTTGTCCTACTCCTAAAAATCTCCTTCCAACTCATCTCCAACCTTTGCCTTCTCAATTATTCAGTGATCACTGGTTCAGCAAAACATCTTTTACTCTATATCAAAACTTGCTTTCATTTCTATCTCATCCTCAGTTTCTACATTCAGAGATCTTTCTGCCAAGCCTACATACCTGTGAAACTTTCTTACCAAACTTTCATCCTTCCCAACACTCAGCCAAGAGCACACCTCTTATTGCGGAGACACCCTTTACATACCTGCCCTATTGCACCAGCCTAATGCATATTCATAATCAATTATCCATATTCAAACTTTTCCTTAAATGAGTTTACATGTTCCAGGAACTGTTTAGCATGGCTCCTCCTTGGGTCTCCCTGTTTAGAGCATGCGCATTCTTGACTGTGGTTTTAGTCATTTTTTATTATTATCCCCAGAGTGGGCTTTGGTCTATGGTTTCTGCAGATGGTAGTTGCTGATAGTTGGTATGTCAGTAGCAGGGGTCTTCAACACACGTTGGTTGGATGTTATCCAACCAAGCAGACAGTTCAATTACCACAAGCATAACTATATTAGCTATTTTACTATTATGCCTAAGTTTCATTAATGACAGAAATAAAGGCATTAGTTATTGTTACAAAACTACATCTTTATAACAAAGCTACTTTAACATTATATATATAGCATCTATTTGTAGAAAGCCAATATTATAATGTGCTTTTATCATAGTGTCCTGGGATGCAGTGTATTCTATTACCATCTTCATGAACTGTTGAAACCAGGTGGGGCAGTGTTTCCTTGACTCCTCCCCCCAGACTATCTTTCTGTTAATGGCCCATCAATGCCATGCCACGACTCAGAGATAACTCCCTCCGGACTATCTTCTGTTAATGAGCCCATAGACGCCTGGCCTCATGACTCATTATCCCATTGTGAGATGCTCCACCCAGAGGGAGGAACCAAGCATTCCATCCTGGATATAATCTGAGATTCTGAACACCAGAGACAACCTTTCCACTGGATTCCCAGAGGACAGGAGCTACACAGCCACCACTGGACCTTCCGAGGAAGAGCAGACCCCTTCTACAGGACCATCGCTTCAACAGAACCACATCCATCACTTCAGGAGGACTGCAGCCACCATTCTATTGGACTGACACCGCCACCCTGACTAACAGGGTGCCAGGTTGTATCCTGACTCTGTCAGTTTAAACCAGTGCTTTCTGCCTTTATTTTTTTGATTTCCCTATTAAATTGTTATTCTGACTTGGTGCCTCCCACTGGTTTGTTTTCAAACTAGTACACACAATAACAAAGCTACTTTAACATCATTCATTTTAACATTTGCAGAAAGCCAGTATTATAACATGTATCTATCACACTAAAGCATCAACAGGACTCCTCTGTCTCCTTTTTGGACATAAACCTCTGGTGTTTGTGGATTAATTTTCCTGGCACACAAAGATATTAACACAAGACCGTACGAAAGAGAGAATGGTTCATCCACAAAAAAATAGTCACCACCAAACAAACGAGAACGCTCCCCAAAGAGAGTGCCCAGCAAAAGGAGCCCGTGGCTCTCTGTGCTGCCCAGGTTACACAGCAGTGGCAAATCACAGGTGCAATCCCACCACTGACTGCCACATGGCCCCCCCAAGAACAGAAGCAAGATGGCAGAGGGCTCCCGCACTGGACCAGGTGGCTTGAGACAACAAAGGAAACAATGTGACAAATGAGTTTCGCATTTTAAAGCCCTCCCCCAGCAAGAAAACAATGGAAAGCAGGGGCAAAGCAAAAACCTGGAAAGCTCTTTCATCTGAAAAGACTTATGCTGCTGAGCTGCCTGCTCCATGTCACCTGACAGGGGCTCTCCCCAGCAACGGCAATCCCAGGCAGCTTCTGGGGACTGTGAAACAGCTTCTGTAAGGCGGTAATCCCCGGTGGCAGCTGGGGAGCTGAGGGGTGACTCCCTCTCTCAAGTGAGCATGGCAAAAGAAAGGGGATCCCCTCCTCTTCCGCATGTGGTTTTTAAAGGGGATAAAACCACTCCCTTCCATGACTGGGGCAAGAAAAAGGTTCCACTTCCAGCACTTTGGAATTCCCTGCTGAAAACTACCCTCCCCCAAGCCCATGATGAGGTGAGTGGTGTGGAGTAAATGGTGCCAAAACTCTGCCCCTTATCACTGTACCTAGGATATTATCCACCCCTTATTCTATGTCATTCACTAATGCCCAGATTTTATGCCTTTTGACAGTATACATATGCATCTACATCTAGATACATATAACTATACACAAAGTACAGGTATGATTTCAATAGTCACTGACCATCCTCCAAGATGACTTTTGGGTTGGTTTAGTCCATGACTGGTGTAACTGGAGCAGTCCATACTCATCGTCCATAGCATTTATCACATACAATGGAAGTGTCATTCAGCAAACAGTATTCAACATGCAATTCAACATTACACACAGTTCTTACCCAAAGTCAAATCCCCTTGAGGTTGTTGGAGGTTAGGATTTTTCCTTTTTTTCCTCTTTCTCCCAGGGAATTTTTCTCCCATTTGTTGCCTAAGAGATGGGCATGACGGTACTTACAGAGACAAAAGATGTGGCTGGGAAGGGGTGCAGCTTGCTGCAGTCTCTTAGCTGGGGAGTGAGCTTGCTGCCAAGCGGGGGGGGGGGGGGGGGTCTCTTGGGAAGTGAAGAGATACCGCAAGATGCGGACGGGGTGGGGCTGACCAAGACTTGGCTGGGGGTCAGGGGCTGGGCTCAGCCCTCTCTTGCTCTCTCTCTCTCAGGGATTGGAGGGGAGACAGTTGTAGTTTTGGTCCTGGACTGCTGCTGCATGAAGAATTCGCTGCTACTGCAGAATTTTGTCCTTCACTGCTTCTCCTTACCATGGGTGAGCCTCTGCTGGCAAGAGTGGCCGTTGAACTGGGAACTTTTCAACACCCGACCTCACTGGGAGGGACCCTCACCATATGCTTGGGTGCCTCAGGGGAAACATGGGACCCCAACCTGCTCCCTCTCTCTGGAGGGAGTACCTCCCGGCTGCTTGCAGGAGCCCAGCTGCCGCTGCCATCCCTAGGACATCACACGGGACACGTGAGTGTCAGGGGAAAAACCCAAAACAACCCCCTCCCTCCACCATCTTTCTCCTCCTGGGGCTGCTTCGGGGTTTTTTGCTACACTTTGTTTGCCACCCCGGGTATGCTCACCTCTGCTGTTCCAGCCTGTGAAGAAGGGGCAGTCAATAACTAACTCATGTAAGCACAAGTTAACTATTGGGAGACAGCAAATGTTAGTTCAGACAGCAGATGTTAATTACAAAACCTGAGAAGCCGAATTCACCCTAATCTTGTCAAGATAGAGGGGACTAGGATCATCTCAGAGACTGCTGAATCATTCCTCAAAGGACTACGCATGCCCAGGGAGAAAGGTGAAAAGTTCACTGAGAGGATGACTACTGGCCTTCATCAGAAAGACCCCCGAGGAAGAAGGAGCCTTCCTCAGTGCGACCACCAGGACACACAGCGCATGCGTGGCCCGTATGCTAATGACTTCCGAGAAATAATTTGTACAACCAAACCTGTCCCAAGGAATGTGATGAATATTCATAATTTAACCCTTAATACTGTGTTGTAGAGAGCACTGGTCTGTGTGCTTGGAGGAGCGATCCCCACACACCCAGCGCGCCGAATAAAGCAAATACCCACTTCTCTGACTCTGCCTCTGAAGTGTCTTCTGGCCCGGTTGAGGCGTGATTCATCTGGCACCCCGAGATGGGACCCTCTCTGCCAGGCTGCTGGATCCAGGGGTAAGCGGACCTCCCAGTGGCAGCCCTGAATTTTCAGGGGGAGCTCAGCTGTCCTTTGGCTCACGGCAGGGGCAGACAAGGACCATCTGCACCAAATTACGGTATTTGCTATTCCTTTCAAACACAGAAATACCTGCAGGTCCAGGGTTCGAGTCCCTGAGGGTGGGTTGAAAGTCCCGAGGAAGACTGGGTCTCCCAAAATTAGTCCTGGGCAAGAGGAAAAGTACTTTTAAGGGGTTGGACCCCGACTTTTAAACCCCCCGGGGTTGGACCCCACTGTAAAAGGTACCTTTAAGGGGTTGGACCCCGCTGTCATGCGCTATTGTACGGCTATTTTTGTTTTGTCTGTCGCTATTCTGCTGCTGAGTGAGAGTGGATGAGACGTCCTGTCAAAGTGCGAAGCGAGTGAGGGGCACTATCTGCGGTTCCGTACCCCGGCGACGGGCTCGGCCAGAGAAAAGCAAAGCGTTTGGCAAAGAGGGAATGAGTATAAATCATATAAACCGTTGGTTTGGAATTCAACCTTACTGTCCGAAGAGGGGCAGATTTTAGAGGAGAAAAGATTTTAGCTATTGAATTGAAAACATCCAGACCCCCAACGCCTTTCCAATGTAGCTCCATCTCATTTCCCTTTTGAAATCCCGTGTTTAGTGTATCAAAACAGTTGTGAAGCTTGTATTTGTGTGCATGTATTAATTGTGAGAGAAAGTGGTATTGTACTTCTACTAGATGGAGTGGGTGGTGTCCAAGCTGCCAGAGGAAAGAGCTTGGTATCAGACTAGAAAGAGCAAGAATAAAAAAAAATGAAAGTGCAGATAATGTTAGAGTAAGGGGAGAGTGGCAGAGAACAGTGCGAAATTTGAGAGGAACTGGTTAGAAAAGTACAGCAAGTGCATGTAAGAAGAGATGAGGAAAAGGCAAAAGCAATGGCAAAGGTGATGGCAGAGGTTGTAAGAATTGTGGACATTGTGATTAATAGGTTTGGGTGTGCAGAGCTGTAAGGCTCCTGTTATGTGGTGCTTGTGCAGAGCTGAAAGGCTCCTGTTTGGAGGGGACCCGTGCCCCTGTGCCTTTTGTGTTTTGTTGTGAAAAGCCAGAATTGGCAGGTTTCAGACCTGAGGTGAATCCGGAGCTCCTATCTTGTGGGGAACCTCGCCATCAGTCTGTGGTTTATTGTGGAAAACTAGAATTGCCAGATTCTAATCCTGAAGCCAATTCTGCAGCTGCTGCCTTGTGGGGATGGTGGTGTCCCTGTGCAGGCCCAGGTATTTGTCATGCAGCCTCATCTGTGGGGGCTGTAGAGAAACCTATGGAGAAAATGTTTTGCTGTCCTTCCTTGGTTAATTTGTTAGTCACTTCTCTACTCCTGGGGTGGACTTGGTAAAAAAAAAAAAAAAAAAAAAAAAGGGGTTTTAGGCAGTAGCATTGCTTGCTGCCGAACTTGATCGTGTCCAAAAGAAAAATCACTAGAACAAAAGGAGCAAACTGATAAGGCAAACTGCTCCAGGGCAAAAAGCAGAAGCCTACTAAAACCCTGAAGAAAAGAGGAAAAAAAAAAAAAAGGGCAATCCAAATGCCTGATTCACAGACTGCAACTCTTGCAAAACTTTTAAAAGCCGTCTCACTCCCTCCACTGAAGAATCAATTGGAAGAAACCGCACTGAAAACCTGTGGGAAACAACAAAAGTGGTGCAACAAGCACTTCATAGAATAAATACTAAAACTCCACTTGAATAAGTTAATGCAATTAAACTCTTGTTTCACTCAGACATATTTTTCCTATTTTTGGGGCAGGGGAAAGCTTGTTTCTTTTCTCTTCTCTTTCCTAGGAATGTCAAATGTCCCAACATCAAAGATAACGAAAGCACTTTGAGAGCAAGGAAACTGCTAGCAGCAAAATCACACCTAAATGTGATAACCATTGCTTCACTGTCACTTTGTGTTAGCCCCAAAAAGTTTTGCTTTTTTTTTAATAATCGGTCTAGTGGGCCAAATTTTCACTTTTCTTTTATAGGAATCTACCAACACATGAGATGGAGCTGTATGAAAACCAATGAAAGTGTCACCATAATTGCTCGCATTGTCAGTTGGTTAATGTTTGTAATTTGTTTGTGTTTTCATTACCAGTGACTTGGTGAGAGATCAAATAGAAGTTAACGCATTCTACATATTCTTGAGTTTAATTTTTGTCTAACTTGTTTTGTCTTTTTACTGAAAAATGGTGTGGTTAAAGTCTTATAGATGTATAATTTGTCTCAACCAATATTATCCTGAGAGTTGGTATAAGAATTTATACATATTTGAAATCCTACAAATATGGAATAACCTTCCCGGTTCTGCCTCAGAAGGCTTCAAAATTATTATAATCTAGCTAAATTTTTTTGATTTTCTAATTAGTGAATTAAAGAATCTTGACAAAACACAAGCAAATGCTACATGAGAAATGATTGAATCCCCCTTCCTAAACCAAGGGGGATACAGAAAAGCCTCCTACCAGCTCTCAAACTAAAGTGCTGTTTAATCTCATGCCATATGTCTTAAGAGGATGTTTTCACTTTTCCTCACCCCTCCTATTTATAGCACATTCTGCAATCTCAGTTGTAGGTGCAGAATGGGATAAAGGCAAAAATAAACAAACAAACAAACAAAAAAAACCAACAAAAACCACTAAGTTTGAAAGAGAATTAATTTCATTTTTAATCCCACCAAAAATAAAGCCACAGTTTGTAGTTTGTGTCAAGATTAAATGACAAGAGTGCTATAATCTGTCTCCTGGAAAACAGAGCATAGCCCTAATGTAAAGATATGTTTGCATGAGAACATTTTGTATGAAAATGTTTTGTGTGTTAGTTTTGTATCATAAAAACAAATCCTTCATAATGTATAGAATTATTCAGCAGAGTAAGAATGTCATACATGAAATCCCTATTTGTGCTTGGTCTTTGCATACTAAGTGCTTTAATTAATTAATTTGGAGTTAAATATTTTTAAATTGAATGTTAAAATTAACCCATCAGCCCAGGTACCAAAAATTAAGTTCCATTAATCACTTGTACACCATAAGAGTTGTCATACATGAAATCCCTATTTGTGCTTGGTCTTTGCATATTAAGTGCTTTAATTAATTCTGAGCTTAATATTTTTAAATTGAATGTTAAAATCAATCCATCAGTCCAGGTACACTAATCAAGTTTTTATGGTCTTCCTGTGTTTACTGTATACCTTTACAAGTGTTTTAAGATGTGTTGGATGTATTTTTTATGTTTTACTTGTATCTTGGTTTCAAGGCAGATTTTAAAAACCCCAGTTGCAACAAACAGCCCAGCCCCCATAAGCACATGACCCTTATCTCAACTAATATCACCCCTCTGACCAGGAGGAGCCATTGGTGGACGGAGATGGTCTGTCAAGGGAAAAACACCAATCGCCTTGAACCAGGGGGGTGGGCTGTGGGCGGACTGTGGGCGGAGCAAAAGCTATAAAAGGGAGAAAAGCAGACACGCCCATCTCTCAGTCTCCCTTCCTCTCCAGCTTGCTAAGGCAGTGCTGGAGAAACCTACCCCTTTCTAGGGGCTTTTAGAAATAGATTTCTTTTTGACCAGCCTAGACTGCAAGTTTTTTTTTTTTTTTTTTTTTTTTTCCTCTACCTGAGGTTCAGAGCTGCCTTAAGCCTAAGTTCCTGAATCCCTGCGCTCCTGGGGCATACTTCTCGAGCCATCAGGACCCCAAATTTTTATATTTTGTTAGGTTTTTTTTTGCAATTTTTCAATTTTTCTGTTTTAATAAATTGTTTTAATTTCTACAAAGAGTTGTCTCATTCCTCACAACTCTTTTGGGGACCTCGTCCGGGATCCTATTTTTGCCCTAAAATCCAGGTATTTTGGTTAATTTTACTATTTTTGAATTTTTGCGATTTTTTTGGTTTTTCTCCTTGGATTTTCTGGGCTCCCACAAGGATTACTGCAGCAGAGAAAGGACACCTCCGGTGGAGAAAGACTTGTGGTAAGGCTTGAACCCTTCTTAAAGGGAACTTAGTTAGGGACTTACCCTTTTTAAGGGCTATTAGTTTTTGGGGAACCTCCGAGTGGAATTCCTTTTGTGAGAGAGTGTGTGGGGGGGTTGGCCGCCCCCAGTGTGTGTGTGAGTGTGCTTGAAAGGGTTCATTTTTAAGGGCACCACGAGGGATCACCCTTTAGAGACACAGAGGGGAAGATCGAGTGTGGTGATCAGCCTTTCTGGGGGGAGGTTTCCACGTTTTAGGGGTGTGCGCAGCCCCAAATTCATTTTTATTAGTGTCTCAGTCTCCTCGGGTCTAGAACTGAGGAGAAACCTCATTTTAAACCCCTCTCTTTTTCTTTTCGCCGCGTGGTCGGCGGCCATTTTGAAATTTCGGGCCGCCACGTGGTCGGCCGCCATTTTGAAATTTCGGGCCGCCACGTGGTCGGCCGCCATTTTGTGTCCTTTTAATTTGAACTGCACCCCTTTGCTGTTCTAAGTGCATGTGTGAACTTGTTTTAGCTGCACTCTTGTGGTCAGTGCTATCTAGCACCTTTATACTTCCTGTTAGTTTGGAGTGTTTGGGTTATTGGATTGTAGTTGTAATTTGCTTTATCTGCTTTAATCATAAGACACTACTTTGATATTTTGAATTACTGTTTGTGTTATTCATTATAATCTTTTTCCTTTAATTCGGTTATAAATATTTTAAATTTATCTCTTCTTTGCTAATAAAGACAACTCTTGTTTCTTAAATTTTAAGTATATATGTATAAAACTATCTAAATTTCAGTTATACTTTAACCAATTTAAATATTCACTAACTATTCTTTTTATAATTAAAATTAATATTTCTTGCATCATATTTGTTTCTCACCAGCCTACCATATTTAATTTTCCCACAGATTCGCCATCATTCATTCCCTTATATATCTACTAACCCTGCTTGCTTTTCTCTACATTAGTTGTATTGTATTTTATGCTTATAACTTTATTATCATTTTTTTATTGTGATAGTGTATTGAATTTAGGTTATTTTGTAATATTATTTCCTTATGCAATATTTTAATTGTTTTATATAATACAATACTTTGGTTTATTTAATTAGAAAAAAAAAAAAAAAAAAATTTTCTTCTGCACTAGCTACTTGTTTGCTTCCCAGTAACAAAATGGGACAAGCGAATAGCAAAAAGAAAGACCTAATGAAGAAATACAAAATCTTCCCAGACAGTCCGTTAGGGCAAATGCTCCTAAAGTGGGAAGAAAATCTTTTAACTAAAGAAAAAGACCAGTGCCAAATGATTAGGTACTGTGTTTTTAAGTGGCCAAAACATAGAATTAACAAAGATGGTCTCAAATGGCCCAAGTATGGGTCTTCTGAAAAATGGCTTTGTGAGGCTTTGCATTCTTATGTACATTACAAAGCTCCAAAACATTCTGATGAATTAGACTATGCTAAAATTTGGTTAAATTATTGGCAAAAACAAAATGAAGACCAAAGCAAAAAAATAGAATTGGAAGAGGAAACTAAATCTAATTCAATTGGACTTAATAAAAATTCAAACCAAATTTTTTCCATTGCAGAAGAACACAAACAGAAGGAAAAGCAAAAACCTAAATTAAATAAACCAAAGTGGGACCCCCTAGACTACCTTCCTCCAGTAACTCCTCCAGAAAGGAGGGTCCAAATTGAACAAGAAAGGGTCCTTCCTTCATCAAGCCACCCAATCGAAAGGGACTCAGAAAATGAGAATGAAAGTGAAAAAGAAAATTCTGTTCCTTCCTGCTCTCACAAAAAGACAACCGGACAAAGGATTTCTTCTAGCCAGGATGGCCCAGCATCTTGCACTAGAAAGAAATCATTTAAAACACCTGACTGTCCCACCTGCCTTAGCACTCCCCATGAGTCTAAAATTTTACCTCTTAGGGAGGTACCCATGGGAAATGCTCAAGGAGGAATTGGTTATGTAGTTGTACCTCTAGCTTCATCTGAGGTACGGGAATTTAAAAAAGAAATGAAAAGCCTGATGACTGACCCCATTGGTCTAGCTGACCAATTTGATCAATTCCTCGGCCCTAATATTTATAATTGGGGAGAGATACAATCCATCCTTCACTCCTTATTCACCATTGAGGAAAGAAAATTGATTAGAGCTGCAGGAGTGACAGTCTGGGACAGAGAAAATAATTCTAATCAGGGCCCAATTGGAGAACAAAAATTACCACTGACAGACCCTGAATGGAACCCAAATTCAGAAGAGGGCAGGAGGAACATGAAAGACTACAGAAATTTAATTATAAAAGGCATTAGAGAAGCTGTTCCTCGAGTTAATAATATGAAAAAGGCATTTTGTGGGGAACAGGAAAAGGATGAGTCCCCAACAGCTTGGATGGCTCGGTTAAGGAATAACATTCAACTTTATTCTGTCATTGACTTAGACAGTGAGGGAGGCAAAACTATGCTAAAGGTACATTTTGTGCTTCACTCCTGGCCTGACATCAGGAAAAAATTGGAAAAATTGGAAAAATGGCCAGAGAGGGAACTAGATGAATTACTGGAGGAAGCCCAAAAAGTCTTTGTTAGGAGGGATGAAGAGAGGATGAAGGCTAAAAGCCGAATAATGAATAACAGTACTAATGCTCCAATCCACAACCCTCCTACACAAAGAACTTCCCAAAGGGGCATCCCACAACAGCAAACCCAAATCTGCTCTCAGCAACAGCCACAGGTTTGTGTTTGCAATAAACAATCTACCCCAATTGTTCAAAGACCTGAGAGGTTAATTTGCACATACTGTAATAAACCAGGCCATGGGCACTGGTACTGTTTTAAAAAGCAGAGAGATCAAGGAGTCCTTCAAATGGAGGGACAAATTTTGAACAACTGAAGGGGTCAGGGGCTTTATTCTCTGGGGCAAAAACATCTTAAAGAGCCCTTGATAAAATTAGAAGCTGGACCCCAGAGACAGCAAGTGGAGTTTTTAGTGGACACAGGTGCTGAAAGAACCTGTGTCACTGAAACACCTCCAGGATGTTTTATTTCTCAAGATACATTAGATATATATGGTGCTAATGGTGAAAGCTTTGCTGTTCCTGTAATTAAAAATGTAACCCTTTCCATACAAGGACGTACCCATACAGGGGATGTGCTATACCTACCTCAAGCTGGGATCAATCTTTTAGGACGTGACTTCCAAATACCTCTGAGGGTTGGGGTGGTACCGCAGGGTGGAAAAATGACCACTAAATTGTTTGTTTTATCTTTAGTAGATGAGCAACACATTGACCCGGTAGTGTGGGCCAAACCTGGCAACCGGGGAAAAATGGACATCACACCTCTAACAATTGAGTTGCTCCCAAATAGCCAGCCAGTACGTGTACCACAATATCCCCTCTCCAAGGACAAAAGAAAGGGCCTGAAGCCTGTTATCATGGACTTATTACAAGATGGAATTCTTGAGACCTGCAAATCCAATTACAACACTCCAATTTTGGCTGTCCAGAAACCAGATAAGTCATTCCGGCTTGTACAAGATCTGCGTGAGGTCAATAAGAGAGTCCAAACCAGGTACCCACTGGTGCAGGACCCCTATACACTCCTGAGTCGGGTACCCCCAGCACATGCCTGGTTCTCTGTTATTGACCTTAAAGATGCTTTCTGGTCATGTCCTCTAGATTCTCGTTGCAGAGACATCTTTGCATTTACCTGGGAGGATCCAGACACTGGACGGAAGCAGCAGCTGCGCTGGACTCGCCTGCCTCAAGGGTACACCGAGGCACCCACACTCTTTGGCCAAGCGCTAGAAGATTTGCTAAGTTCCTTTTCTCCACCCGAAGGGATTCAGGTAACTCAGTACGTAGACGACCTGCTCCTCTCTGGGGAACAGGAGTCTATGGTAAGAACTGCTACAATTCAGTTACTGAATTTTCTAGGGAGGAACGGGCTGAGGGTGTCAAAACCTAAATTACAATTTGTGCTACAGGAGGTGAAGTATTTGGGACATCTAATTGGCCATGGCACAAAAAAACTCAGTGCTGAAAGAGTAGAAGGAATCCTAAATCTACCACCTCCAACTTCAAAACAAGAAATCCGGCAATTATTAGGCCTATTTGGATACTGCAGACTGTGGATTGATCAGTATTCACAATCTGCCAAATTTTTATATGAAAAACTAATAGAAGAAGAACCTTTTAATTGGACTAATTCAGACACACAAAAATTACAAAATCTGAAAGAGAAATTAACAAAAGCACCTGTTTTAAGCCTTCCTTCACTAGAAAAGCCCTTCGATCTATTTGTTAATGTGGAGAAGGGAGTTGCCTATGGCGTCTTGACCCAGGAGTGGGGAGGAGTCAGGAAGCCGGTTGCTTTTCTTTCCAAATTACTAGATCCAGTGTCCAGAGGATGGCCCGTCTGCATCCAGTCCATCGCCGCAGCAGCCGTTCTGGTCTCGGAGAGTCAAAAACTCATTTTTGGTGGAGACTTGACAGTGCATACACCACACTCAATCAAAACCATTTTAGCTCACAGGGCTGCAGAGTGGTTAACTGACCCAAGAATAGTCAAATATGAAGCCATTCTCATGCACTCAGACCACCTGAGGTTAGTTGTGTGTACACACCAAAATCCAGCTCAATTTCTTTATGGGACCCCATCAGAAAAAGAAATTGAACACAATTGCATTGAAATAATTGACATCCAAACAAAAGTCAGAGAGGACCTGGTGGACTGTCCCCTCAATGAAGGGGAAATCCTCTTCATTGACGGGTCATCTCGAGTGGTGGATGGAAAGCGATGCTCTGGCTATTCAGTGGTCGATGGACACCAAATGTGTGTGCTAGAAAAGGGCAGATTGCCACCGACCTGGTCAGCTCAGGTCTGTGAGCTCTATGCCCTAGAAAAAGCACTCCACCGACTAGCAGGAAGCATCGGGACCATTTACACTGACTCCAGATACGCTTATGGCGTAGTCCACACCTTTGGAAAAATCTGGTCCGAAAGGGGGCTCCTAAACACCAAAGGGAAAGATATCCTACATAAGGAATTGATCCTAAAAATTCTAAAAGCACTGCAACTGCCTCAGGTGATCTCAGTGGTGCATATTCCAGGTCATCAATCAGGAACCACAAAAGAAGCTCGAGGGAACAACCTAGCAGACTTGGCAGCAAAAGAAGCAGCAGTGGAAGAAGAGGTAAAAGTGATGGAAGTAAACCAACTTCCAACTAACACCACCACATCTGACACTATTCCACAAACTAACATTTTACCCACGCCCATTTTTACTGATCAGGAAAAACAGAAATTAGTTTTAATTGGTGCCAATGAGGATTCTCAAGGCCGCTGGTATTTACCAGATAAACGCCAAATTTTAAAAAAAATTTAACCCGAGAAATTCTACAAAATATTCACCAAAGCAATCATTGGGGTTCAAAGGCTCTGGCGGATCACTATCTCAGAACCTTTGGATGCACTGGTGTTTATGAAATAGCCAACCAAATAACCCGGGACTGTGTAATCTGTCAAAAAGTTAACAAAAAGGTAATGAAAAAGAACACGGGCGGAGGAATTGAATTAGCAATCAGGCCTTTCCAAAACATTCAAATTGACTTTACAGAAATGCCTCCTGTCCAGAGGTGGAAATACCTATTGGTAATCGTTGATCACCTTACCCACTGGGTGGAAGCTATTCCAACTGTCAATGCAACAGCCCAGACAGTGAGTAAGGTGATCCTCGAGCAAATTATCCCCCGTTATGGGATAGTCCACCGCATAGATTCAGACCGAGGTACTCATTTTACCTCCCAAATTGTACAACAATTGGCTCAGCAATTAGGAACAAATTGGAGATTACACATCCCGTGGCATCCACAGAGCTCTGGGAGAGTGGAACGGATGAACCAGACAATCAAGAACACCCTCACAAAATTAATGCTGGAAACAAAATGGACCTGGGTAAAATGCCTTCCACTTGCTCTTCTTAGAATTAGAACGCAGCCAAGATCTGATTTGGGTTGTTCACCATATGAGATGTTGTATGGATTACCCTACCTTGCTACACCACAAGAATTGAATGTGAAAGAGTGTGGAAACACCAATGTACAACAATATGTACAGATAATTGCCAAAAATCTGGAGTTGCTAAGGGAAAGAGGTTTTCTACCACAAACTCCCCCACTTGATTTTAATTTACATCACATCAATCCAGGTGACTGGGTGCTAATAAAATCCTGGAAAGAAAAGTCATTAACCCCATCCTGGGAAGGTCCATTTCAGGTCCAGCTAACCACTGAAACAGCTGTCCGGACATTTGAGAAGGGCTGGACGCATGTCAAGAGGGTGAAGGGTCCAGTAACACCACCAATTGAAGAGAAGAAACCTCCAGACAAACCATCAAACTAAACACCCTGTTTGAAAGCTCCACTCAGCATCCCTCACTCCAAGTTAATAAAATCCCGTACTCCCAGTTCTTCCCCAGTTATACCTCAGTAATAAGTGCTAGCTACAAGTTGTTAAACTAAGTTGAAAATATTTTGCTGTTAATTCTGTTCTTTGTTATTCCCTTTTACAGATTCTGCCTTCACACAACCATATTGTCACATCAACTGTATAGTAAGGCTCCATTTGAAGCCAGCATTCTCTTCCAATAACAGTCCAATCAGACTCCAAAATTATGGGCACGATAACTCTAATCTTTGACAAGGCCAACCCCAAAATAACCATGAGTTTCCAGAAGCCTGAGGTCACTGAAGAACCATCTGAAGGTGAGATGCCTAAAGAAAGGACGAAAGAAGCAAAGATGAGAAGCCCCACCAGCAGAGGCAACCCAAATGCTGACAGCTCCTCTCGGGTATGCCTAAAGGGGAAAGTGAGCAACATCCTGCTACTGAGTGTCATCTGTCTCTGGGTCCTCTGGCCTCCCTTTACACAAGCAGCCGACAGCCGCTGTAACAGATGTTACAAGACTGTGTACCAGGCAGAAGGAGGCTCATTTCAAATTCGACACTTTTTCCGAGCACATACTTATGTTAACCCATCTTGTTACAACATAACAAGGTTGAGTATCTGCTCAGAAAAAGGTCACAAGTACTGGATTGGCAAAAACATTGGCACCCAAATACATAAGCAGAAGGGAGAGTGCCCCTCCCAAGACGATTGGCTCTGTTTCAATTTTAGATACATAACCAAGACAGAAGATTTGTTAAAAAGAAAGACCTATGACACTGACCTGATCCAAGAGGTGGTCATAGAAGAAAAGGAAAAACAAAAAGAAAACAATCCTTTGATGTCAAGGAAAAACTTGTTTATTGACCTGGCAGAAAGGATTGGACAACAGCTAAATTTAACAAATTGCTGGGTGTGCGGAGGAACTTTAGAATCGGAGAGTTGGCCTTGGCGGGGAGTCAGTCTTGGACCCCCCGATTTACTCCGACTGAGTAATCTTTCCCCCACAACCCGACATGACAATGAAACCTGGCTGCTAAGCAATACTGTTATTGGAGAAGAATGCATCTGGAGGAAAGGAAGAAAATTTTTAGAAGAAGTTGGTGAGACAATATGCAAAAGGTACCTGGTAACTGATGGGCAAAAACATTGGTGGATACCTCAAGAACCAGATGTATTCTGGTCTGCAGAAAAGGTTAAAAACAAAAATTGCATTTTGAATCCTGTTAAAAAACTCTGCCAGTGCTGGGATCAAGGAAATCCATACTCTGTCCTGCCACAAATTTCCAAGTACTGGATTACAGCAGCAAGTATACAACCCCACTTCTGGGAAGCACCACAAGACCTCTACTGGATCTGTGGTAACCGAGCTTATTCCAACTTACCACCTCGCTGGAAAGGGAGCTGCACTCTTGGAGCCATTCAACCAAACTTCTTCCTACTTGCTGAAAACGCTGGAGCCCACCTTGGAATCTCCCTTTATGATGAACTTTTCCGTACTAAGAGACATGTAATAGGAGGGACCCAGAGATGGGGAGAAGAAGAGTGGCCAGCTGAGAGGATCCTAGAGACTTATGGACCTGCAACATGGGCACAGGATGGGAGCTGGGGGTACCGAACTCCCATCTACATGCTAAACCGGATCATCAGACTGCAAGCACTAATTGAGGTAATCACTAATGAGACCTCTCTTGCTCTTGAACTACTTAACACACAGCAAGGGCAAACTCGAGCAGCCGTGTACCAAAATAGGCTGGCATTGGACTATTTACTAGCTGAAGAAGGTGGAGTATGCGGCAAGTTTAACACCTCAGACTGCTGCATCCATATTGATGATCACGGCGAAGCCATCACCAAGATTACCCAAAACATCAGGAAACTAGCCCATGTTCCAGTGCAGAAATGGCAGCCCTTGATCACTTCTGAATGGTGGGAAAATATTTTCCAAGGACAATGGTGGAAGAAAGCTTTAATTATTGTTGGACTTTCCCTTACAGGACTTATTTTTCTCCCTTGTTTAATCCCTTGTTTCATCCGTCTAATCACCACTGTCGTCCAAGGCATGCCACTGATCCAGGATCTTCAAGGACAACAGCAGCGTCCACCATTCGCTCAAAAGATTATGCATGTCAATAATAGTAACAATAAGAAAACTAGAAAGGAGAGAAAAATTGCCCAGCAAGTGTGGGACAGTTTTAAAGAGCTTGAATCTATCCCTGAAGAGTTATCCACCTCCACTTAAATGCAAAGACCAAAGATGTGAACATAAGAGAAAAAGGGGGGACTTGTCATACATGAAATCCCTATTTGTGCTTGGTCTTTGCATATTAAGTGCTTTAATTAATTCTGAGCTTAATATTTTTAAATTGAATGTTAAAATCAATCCATCAGTCCAGGTACACTAATCAAGTTTTTATGGTCTTCCTGTGTTTACTGTATACCTTTACAAGTGTTTTAAGATGTGTTGGATGTATTTTTTTATGTTTTACTTGTATCTTGGTTTCAAGGCAGATTTTAAAAACCCCAGTTGCAACAAACAGCCCAGCCCCCATAAGCACATGACCCTTATCTCAACTAATATCACCCCTCTGACCAGGAGGAGCCATTGGTGGACGGAGATGGTCTGTCAAGGGAAAAACACCAATCGCCTTGAACCAGGGGGGTGGGCTGTGGGCGGACTGTGGGCGGAGCAAAAGCTATAAAAGGGAGAAAAGCAGACACTCCCATCTCTCAGTCTCCCTTCCTCTCCAGCTTGCTAAGGCAGTGCTGGAGAAACCTACCCCTTTCTAGGGGCTTTTAGAAATAGATTTCTTTTTGACCAGCCTAGACTGCAAGTTTTTTTTTTTTTTTTTTTTTTTTTTTTTCCTCTACCTGAGGTTCAGAGCTGCCTTAAGCCTAAGTTCCTGAATCCCTGCGCTCCTGGGGCATACTTCTCGAGCCATCAGGATCCCAAATTTTTATATTTTGTTAGTTTTTTTTTTGCAATTTTTCAATTTTTCTGTTTTAATAAATTGTTTTAATTTCTACAAAGAGTTGTCTCATTCCTCACAAGAGTTATCTTTCCTGTGTTTACTGTATACTTTTACAAGTGTTTTAAGATGTGTTGGATGTATTTTTTTTATGTTTTTACTTGTACTTTGGTTCCAAGGCAGATTTCAAAACCCCAGTTCCAACAAACAGCCCAGCCCCCACAGCCATTACCCTGTAAGTAAGCTCCATGGCAACCTGAATTTTAATGACCCTTATCTCAACTAATATCACCCCTCTGACAAGGATGAGCCATTGGTGGACAGAGATAATCTGTCAAAGGGAAAACACCAATCACCTTGAACCGAAGGGGTGGGCTGTGGGCGGGCTGTGGGTGGAGCAAAGGCACTATAAAACAAGGTGTCCGAGAAAGGCACGCCCCTTTTTTTTCTCTCTCCAGCTTTGCTGAGGTAGAGGTCAGTGCTGGGTAAGCCTTACTCCTTTTAAGGAGCCTTTAATAATTTTTACCTTTGACTTTTGGATTAGCTAAAAGTCAGCGCAGCACTGCAAGTTCTTCCACCAGAGGTCCAGTGCTGTCTAAGCCTGAAGACCTCTAATCCCTGCGCTCCTGGGGCCTACCTCCTGAGCCACTAGGATCCCAAATTTTTATATTTTGCTAATTTTTGCAATTTTTCAATTTTTCTGTTTTAATAAATTGTTTTAATTTTTAACTAAGAGTTGTCTCATTTCTCACAAAGAATATTATTATAACAAAAACTGTATAAAGAAGCTACAACCAAAGAAGCCTCCTGAAGATACCTGGCTAGAACTTTAAAGTGTAAGTTAAACCACTAAGATTACATAAAGGGAAGAGAAATACCCATAGATAGTAAAATAGTAGGAGATGTTGAAATTCCAGAGAGATCAAAATGGGCTCCCCCAGTGATTATTGAAGGACTGGAAGGGGCACAACCAGTGTCAATTAAACAATATACACTAAGGCATGAAACATGAGTAAGAATAGAACCAATAATTACTACATTTATTAATCAGAGGTTGTTGAGAGAGTGTAGATCTTCCTGCAATACCCCAATTCTACCAGTACAGAAGCCAAATGAAAGTTATTGATTAGTTCAGG